>NC_079894.1:20328495-20675357 GCF_024868665.1 Triplophysa rosa
CCTTTGCACCTGTAAAACACACACACAGGTCAAATGAAATTCCTCACATCTGACGTTAAAATCAAAGGATGTTCATGCGCATTATGCACATTGACAGGATAGCAAGCATCTCTTACACTGGGTTCACACCAAACGAATTAAGCGTTTTGCTCGAGTAAATTACATACAAAGTCAATGCAAAGACGTGTGCAGACGCGAACTCATGGCGGGCGGTGCAAATGACGCGAATCGGGAGGCGCGATTGGCGCGAACAAATATCGTCTTCCCCGAAGGTTGAAAATATTTGTCATTTCACGTCAAAATAACGCGAAAAATAACGAACTTTTCCCGCGAGTAATAAAAAGGTGTTGAACGCGATTGTTCGCGTTTGGTGTGAACCCAGCATAACTGTAGGTTCACACCAAATGCAAATTAAGCACTTTACACGAGTAAATTACATACGAAGTCAATGCAAATACGCGTATAGACGCGAACTTGTGGCAGGCGTGCGAATCAGGCGATGCGATTGCCACGAACGCACATCAATCTCGTCTTCCGCGAAGGTAGAAAAAATTTGTCAGATCACGTCACTCACGTGAAAATAACAAACTTTTCCAGCGAGTAATAAAGAGCGTGGAACGCAATTGTTCGCGTTTGGTGTGAACCCACCATAATGGGGGGTTCACACCAAATGCGAATTAAGCAATTTGCGCGAGTAAATTACATACAAAGTCAATGCAAAGACGCGAATAGATGCAAACTGGGTGGTGCGATTGCTGCGAACGTGCGTGAAACTCGTCTTCCGTTGCAATTGTTTGCGTTTGGTGTGAACCCAGCATAATGCATATCCTTGGAAGGTGGATTTTTGGAAATTAGGGTTCAATTTAGTGGCTAGAATCTGGAAATGATCACTTTCAGCACTTATCTAAACTGATATCGAAACCCCAGCGCTCTCTCTGTTGTTACCTTTGGCCATTTTATTTAACACCATGTCAATCAAAATATACGTCCCAGTCCGCCCAGCACCATCACTGATGGAACATAGAGAAAGAACAATAATAAAACAGTGGAAGAAATATAAACAAAGAAAGGAATTACAATTTGTGTTGTGTATACCTGGACATAAAGAATCATATTTGAACAGTTGAACATAAATTGTTTGTGTTTGTGTGGATCAGTTCTTCTACTTGCCTGCAATGAACAATGACAGGACAGGACCTTCCACGGTAGCATTTGTTTACTTTCCTATTGGAAAGAAGACATACACACAATCATAAACGCACAAACACATACATAGACACAAACGTATGACACTTAGAACTCAGATGTAGGTCAACAGAAAAAAATGAGCTTATAAACACAAATCTCTTGCATTAAAAAGATAAACAGATTTTTAGATTTTTACAAAATCACCAAAATTAATTTATTTTCCGAATGAGATATCGTATTAACGGAACACACTCTGTAGAGCAGTTTGTGTGTTTAGGGCTACTGTAGTAACAACATGCTGATTTCCATGCAAGGGGACCCCCAGTTTATGTAGATAGAAATAGCTCATTCTAATAGAATGAAAACAACGCTTCATTATGTAAGCTCTTAATACACCTCTGAAGATATAGTTCTGTATTAGATTGCATTGTCAATAGATCCTCCAAAAGATTACACACTGGACCTTTAAGTAATTACTAAGTATTTTCTGACAGCCATAAATGTAAATTTAACATAAACCATTTTTACATTTTTATGAAAGCATGATATATGTTTATTATTCTTTCTTGTTGGGATCCTTGGATGGTGCACATAATGTAGACACAACCTAACACCCAAAACCCATCCATCCATCTCCCAGCACACACATTCATTCATGCTAGCTGATTTATACTCATAAACACTGCCTCTGGTTTTATGAGCAGCATTAACGGGGCCGGGTCACGAACATAATCCAACAATTCTGATTGGAGAACAACAGAATCCATAGGAGAGACAGAGCAGAGCAGCAGTACACAGAGGATTGTGGGTAAGAGGGGAGGAAAAGATGAGATCATAGGTTAGAGTTCAGCCAACAGAAAGGTTGGAGAATGATGGTGGGGGGGTAACGGGGTATCCCAGTGTGCACTTGGATGCAGAGTCACAGTTGTCAATGATCACTTTTGTGACTATGCAACTGGAGCCAGTGAACTAGCTGCACGACCACAAAAATGACACTGGCAACCGCTCAGGAGCGGACACACACACACGCTCACACAGGCAACACACGCTTTCTAGGGTAGGTGTACCTGCGGAAGTCAAGCAGGGTTTGACTGGTTTCAGGTGTTTGGTCGGTCAGCCAGGTGTGATAGTGGAACTGCGTGACTGTACGAGTTTCATTAGTCTGCATGTTCTTCAGGTAAAAGCTTCGAACCAAGAAATCCTCGCACCACACGTGTTCTGAAACCAGATTAACCTACACAAACACATATGCAACAAACGATTTAAAGGGACAGTTCATGCAAACATGTATCATTCAGTCACCCTTGTATCATTTATAACTTGTATGACTTTCTTTCCTCTGCAGAACACAGAAGAAAATGTTTTGAAGAACTTTGGTAACCGAACAACATTGGGGCCACACTGACTTCCACTGTATGGACACAAAACCACTAAGACATTTCTCAAAAATTGATTTTGTCTTCCACAGAAGAAAGAGTCATAAAGGTAATGAATGACATGAGGGTGAGAAAATGATGAAAGAATAAATATTATTTTAAACATCATTTGAAAAACTAAATGAACATTAAAAGTGTTGCCTCAGCAATAAACTGAAGTAAATTAAAGTTGAGACACTAAAATAATTTTAGCAATATAAAAATAAACAAATAAAATAATAAAATGACAAAAGCACATAACAAAATTGGTGAATTATGGAAACAAAAAATACACAAATAAAAGCAAATTGAAAATATGAACAAAGCTACAATAAAATGTACGAAATTTCCACGTATAATGTAAAAAAAACTGTACTGTTTTGTTTTTACAGATTTTTCATGTCATTTCTAAAATTGGTCAAAAAAATAAAAATTTACAAGCAAAACGTGAAAACTGTTATTTTACGGGTTATTTCTGGTTCCCCAGCGGCCAGAAAATGTCTGTATTTTTTGGGGGATCTTTTACAGTTTCTTTTTGAAAACGACTGCAAATTTACAAGAAAAACAGGGAAAACATGCCATTTTACAGGGAAAACTAAAAAAACTGTTATTTTACAGTTTATTTCTGCCAGAAAATTTCTGTTTTTTACAGGATCTTTTTTTTAAGTGAATAACTTTGAGCCTTACGCAACAAAGGTGTGCAAATAAACTAACACAGAAACAACTAAACCCTAACAACACATGCCTGTGAAGAGGATGCTTGTGTGTACAGTACCTCGTAAATGTGGTAGAGATTGGAGCCTTCATCAGGCCAGTAGTGGTAACACTGTTTCACACCGTTCTCAGTGAGAGGCGTCAACATGACGATCACCACACACCCGCTCTCCCAGACCATCTGCAAAACAACACACACACAGTTACACACACATATACTCTTCCTGACCTTCTGCAAAACAAAACACACAGTTCCACAAACATCTTTTACCTGCCAGAAGTCTGCAACAGTGGAGGGCAGAGGACCCTGAGTGGCAATGTACGCTGGGTTACGTGGATCATGATCCATCTGAGAAAGTGAAAACAACACAATCACACACACACCAAACAAGCCCTGTGTGTCTTCCTCAAAGGCACAGCGTTAATGAAGAAGCGGTCAGCTCTATCACTTGCATTAATTAGTACACAGACAGTAAATCAATGTCACATATTCAAAGCAATTTACGGTCTTTTCGACACATCCAGTAACCTGGAGCAACATGGGTTAAAGTTTCTTGGTAATTCTTTACGGCAGTTGCTTCTGCAAAACTTACAACTACACAATGTGGTATGTCCAGTTTTTGCTGTGTTGTATAGTTGGTGCAGATATGTGAGATTTGCACAGTGTGGAACGTGCAGTTTCAGCTAATTAGTAGTTTTTGGTAATGTAGTTTGTGCTCACAATTGGGCTGGCGTTGATGTAGTCCGAGTTGCCTTGATTGTTCTCTGCCTTTAGAGTTATTCTGCAGTGATCATCTAAATAAACACACACAGTTTTACAATTTAAAACTAAAATACCAGGGACAAATATGGAATAACAATTTACTTATACTTTGCATTTAAATTCATCAATTAGCCTACACATGACATAAATAATTGTACAATTTGTCAAATGCATTTGTTTATATTTGTGTTACTCACAGGCTATGACTATGCTGGTGCGGTTTTTCTTGGCATTGCCGTCTCTCTGACCGATGGTGGTGGCATTCGGCTCGGCTTGATATGCACAGAGAGCTTCCCATTCCGACTCCAAACGATTTTTATTTTTCAGGTGGTCCTCCATATATGCCTACATGCGTTCATAGACAACGTACATTTTTGTGTTATGGATCACCATTTTTACACATAATACAACCTACCCGCGAGTAAAAAAAGTTCAAATAATAGTATTTATTTCTACGCGGACAACATAGCCGAAATAAAATCGTAATATACTTGGTCTACCAGTGCTCAGCAAACCGAAATAAATAATGGAAATTATGTTTTGCAAAGATTTTTTTTGCATGTTCTAAAATTTATTACAAGCATGTGATGGAACTGTTTAATTAATGTTTCTTTAAATAACCTAAATAGTCAATTGCTTGACTAAAATGCTAAAATTCTTTTGTCCAACTGTGTGTCTGGCATCTAGCATTATATTTTCATATTTATATGAAATGCATTTTTACATTCATTTATATGTGAAGCTTTGTATGTGCATTTACCAGTATCATGTGTCCAGTCGATATGTCCATGTTGGAGTGGGCAGGCTCTTCGCTCCAGGAGGAGGTGCTAGTGCGTGCGGATGGGCTGGGAATTGGCCCGTCACTCAACTGAGATGAGACGCTGTTTATTCGAGAAGAGTGAATAGGATCTGACTTCTCTACAGAAGGCTTCACAGCCATTCGCTGCCTACACAGTTCCTATAGAGAAAATGTTATATAACATAAAATTCAGTTTTTGAAATTGCTACAAGCACATGCACATTGTCTATTCCCATGCACACAGACTCTTCATACTTTATACACATATACTCTTTGGTACCTGGTAAGTAGCAGTGGCATCAGTTGTGGGGTCAGAGGTGAGGTTGGTGAGCTTCTCTTTGAGTTTGTGATGAGAGCGGTGACGCAGACAGTAGACCACGGTCGATGCCAACAACACTCCAGCGATACACACGATGGAAATGACAGTCAAAATCAGAAACTTGAGTGATTCTGAGCGACTGTACTTAGTGGGAATCTCGTTCAGTTTACTCCTCTAGGGGTAAAGAGAAGACGAAATGCTTTTTTGAGTTACATTTGAAAACGCTAGAGATTTATTTGATAGAAAATAATTCTGCATTATTAATTGATGCGTTAACTTAATTTATGAATTTGCTAAAAGTTTTTTTGATCAATTTGAATATAAATAAAAATAGCAGAATTTATTTTTAATTTATCATTGACAGGACATTTGTTTTCATTCATTCAAATTCATTTATTTCTTAGATTTATTTAAAGGAATAGTTCACCATAAAATGAAGTTTCTGTCAATATTTACCCACCCTCATGTCATTTCAAACCTTTATGAATTTCTTTCTTCAGCAGAACACAAAATAAGATATTTTTAAGAAAGTTGGTAACCGAACAGAATTGGCCACAAAACCAATGCAAGTGAATGGGGACCTGTTACCAACATTCTTCAAAATATCTTCTTTTGTGTTCTGTGGAAGAAAAAAAACCACACAGGTTTGAATTTTTATTTTTGGGTGAACTATCACTTTAAGGAGAGAAAGAGAGTGAGGCAATATTAGACAGATATATTCTTACATCAGTTACTCCAGCCTCCACAATCTTGATTTTTGCTTCTTTTTCGAGTTCATCTTTCTGATGGACTGCAAATAGAGAAGAATAATGAAGACATTAGAGCATTCATTACTGTAAAATGAATTAAAAATGAAAGAGTACTTGGGTAAATAATGTATAATAATGTATGTGTGTGTGTGTGCGTGCGCATTTGTTAGAATGGTTGTATTGATTAAGCTCTTACCTGCTACATTAGCCACATCAGCTGTGGTGATGTTCTGAGCATTTGGACGGACTTGAAATGTCACAGCCGGACTAACAACACTATATACAAAACACACGCAAATTTTAATCTAATCAAAACATACTTAAAAAAATATCTGAAACTTATAGAGGCTTGTCTTTTTTGTAAATTAACATGACTTCTGCTGAGACACTCAAAGTCAAACATGCACACACACTATAATGACTCACGAGAGATCTGAGAAATCCGTCATTTGAATCTTCGCTTTACGAGCCACCAGGTCCATCAGATACAAACCCTTATCAGTGGGAAGATTCCTGATTCAGAGAGAAAGAGGTGGTCACATACGTTGTTGTGTGTGTTTACGGTGTGCATGTCTACGTGTGTTGTGGGTATGTCTTACTCTGTATCGGTGATAATGTATCCATAGATGTCACTCTTGGTGTTGGTTTGGACATCCAGCTGAAGATCTTGTACTTTCATGTTCTTGCGGCGTGGTGCAGGGTTTTCCTTCAGACCAGAAGAGGGCGCTATAGCCGCTGCCTGTACCCAGCCCTCTACCTCCTCCACTTGTTCAATTGCCTTTTTCTGCATTCCTACTTCTCTGTGCGTCGTCCGGCTATGCACTGTTTCCACAGATACGCCCTTCCCCTTATCAACCGACTCGGGTTCTGAGTTTGATATTTTATCCAGGTATTCCAGCAGCTTTCCTAAGAATCCCACTTCGTGCTAAAACAAGAGATATTCAAGAATATGAAGTCAAAAATTCAATTTACTATTAATTAGAGCAGAGCTATACAATGACAATAAAGGCTTTCAATTCGATTGAATTTAATTCAACTCCATTCAATTTCATTCAACAACTAGCTAGTCAATAAATAATCAGCTTTGACCAACTTTAAAGGGTAAGTTCACCCAAAAATGAAAATTCTTCCATCATTTACTCACCCTCTTGTCATTTCAAACCTGTATGACTTTCCTTCTTCCGCAAAACACAAAAGAAGATATTTTGAAGAAAGTTGGAAACCAAACGCGCTGGCACCCATTCACTTCTATTGTATGGACACAAAACCAACGTCAAAGTCAATGGGTGCCGGTTAACAACGTTCTTTAAATGATCCTCTCTTGTGTTTTGTAGAAGAAAGAAAATCATGCAGGTTTGAAAATGAAGTAAATGATGAAAGAATTGTCATTTTTGGGGGTGAACTATCACTTTAACTCATGTAAAAACTAAAACGACAATATCTTTACCTTGTCATCCATGTTTCTTTTTTCCTCTTCTAATGTCTGTCCCTCTAAAAGAGCAACATTATGGATTTTGTGTTCACAAAGCTGCTCTGAAATGTGTTTATTAAATTATAAATTGATTAAGTGTTACACTGACATTTTTTTTGACAAACTGATGTTACCTGTCACAGGTGGGATGGTTTGGAGTGTCTTTTGAGTGACAGATACATTTTCCTCATCAACTTCATTCTGTTTCTGAGCACTGTCTTCAGGGATATGATCCACTACATCACTCTCAGGATGCTGTTGCCCTATCTGGTCTTCATATTCAAGGTCCTCTGTCTGGTCTTCAGGATTTTGCTGTGTCTCCAGGTCTCTGGGCATCTCTCCCTGTCCCGCCTGCTGTTCCACCACCTGCAGAGCGTTTGCTATAAGAACGGCAAGCTTATCCAGATCTGATGCTTTCAGACTCTTCACATCCACACTGTGCCTCCCTACGTTCTGCAGAACTTTCCAGATGAACGATTCTGTAAACATCAGAATTCATGTTTACACAGGTGAGGACTGGACATCTTGAGCACAGCAATTTCTGTAAAGGGGGGTGCTTTTAATAGGACACATTTAATAGCAAAGGAAGCAAACATATTATACCATCCACAGTTGTGAGAGAATCACTCGCAGGTGGCTTTTTCGAGCCATCTTTAAATCGGTCTACTTTGGGTCTCTCACCCAGGGAGGGCTGAGATGGTTTGTTCTGGGTCAGATACTTTTGGAGAGCGGCCATGAGTAGGTCTGATCGATCTTCCTGTGGGGGTCTTTGTACCACTTCGCTCTGGTATCGGGTGAGATCAGGGTAAGACTGTGATTGATATGGTAATTCTGGAGTGAACTCGGGAGGGGTGGAGTCAGCTTTAGGGCGTGGTTGTCCAGAGCGAAAGTACTGAAGCTCCGCCTCCTGTACATAATAAACGCAGTTTTAAAACCCATTATCAGCATTAAGAAATGTCCTACAGTAGCTCGGCAAAGCGCCAGCAAAACCAAGGTCATGTGTTTGATTATCATTAAATACTCATACTGATAAAATATATTGAATGCCCTGGAAGTGGGATTTAAGTATGTGGCAAATGTGAAAGTACTTTTTACATAATTACATGAACAGCATTCATATTCCGTGATTTTTTTCTCCATTTTTTTCATATATCATTTCTATTGGTCACCCTTCATGTTCGTCTGTGGGTTTACAAATATTTGACCAATAAAAACTATTAAAAAGAGCACATCAACTTTAACAAGACAGTTAAAGTAAAGTAACTGTTAAAGACAGTTATAGAAAAAGTTTAAAAAGGCATACACAAAGTGTATCTGAAAAGTTTTTCCCCGATATACACATAGGTCACACACTCACCTTTTGTGATGTTTTTGGTATCAGCCCCAGGTGCTGCAGGTATCTCAGGGTTTGTCTGAGCTCTGATGATTTCATTCTTCTGTCTCCAGCAGCTGTACCAAAAGCCTGCGGCCTATTAGAACGTGAACGTATAATCCATGACTGCGGGAGTCCTTTGACAGCAGGGGGCTTTTGGGTAATTGCTAGGGGCAACTATTATCCAAATCTCATACCCAGAGGAAATCCTTATTGTTCAATAGACTCAATGAAGATAAGCTAGCTTTGTTTTATTTAAGTATTAACTTTGTGTATGGCGACATGAAACACACTCACAGAGTGTAATTTTATTGGACAATTTATCTTACATTGAACATTAGTATTATTTTGTACACTAGAGGAATCCCCTTAAAAATAAAGCATATTATGAACAGGTTTTATTAGTTCAGAATACAAATGCAATGCTCAGCCTTTTATGTTAAAGGGATATTTCACAGGCAAAACAAAATTTCCCATGTTTTACTCACCCTCAAGGCATCCTGACTGAATATGACTTTCTTCTTGAAGAATAATGCACCGTCATTTGCATTTTCCGGCAAATGACGGTGACGAAAGCTCCCCCGCAGAGGAGACGACATCCTATTGGAGCAAAACGCGTTCGTCACTGGAACTTACGACACGCCTGCGTCATTTGTCGGAAAAACAAGCTTCTGATTCACGTGCAGCCGAGGGATAACAGAGCTAGACATCAACGTTAATAGCGCTCTCAATATGGATATTTCTCTTAAACAAACGCATCGATTCGGTTCAGAAGACCTTTGTTAAGACCACAGAGCCGTGTCGAGCAGTTCTTTGATCGATGGATGCACTTTTTGGAGCTTCAAAAAGTCGACGCCCTTTCACTCCCATTCTACCGCTTGGAAGTAAAATGATACGTAGTATTATAACTTCGACTGCATTATTCTTCAAGAAGAAAGTCATATTCAGTCAGGATGCATTGAGGATGACTAAAACATGGGGAAATTGTGTTTTGCCTGTGAAATATCCCTTTAAGCGTTTTTTTTCCTAAGACCTGAATTAATGTTCATGTTTTAGCACATTAAGCACATGTGTTAATTGTCCCGTTGTACATCTCTATTTGCTATTTTGCTCATGGTTTATTTTCATTTGCAACTTGAAGAAAGATTAAGATGCTTTCCTATGGGTATGAGTGAATAAACTGTAAACTGCGTCTGTGTTTGTTACCTGATATCTGCTAATGGAAGTGAAATCTTGCGTAGTTTGGAGAACTCATTAGATAAAACCTGCTGTGTTATGTCATCTTCCCACGCCAAGCCTGCAACGCAAACATGCGAGATCAGCTCTGTGTAAAATGTCACACAAACACACACACACGGCATCTCCTACTGAGCTTTTGATCCGACCCAGAATGCTGAGAAGCTCTAGGAATAGCCACTTTGTGACATTGATGTGTGCGGTCGCTACGGCAATAATGCACCTACCTCTGTGCGCCAGCCTTTGAAGCAGCGTTCGGAATCTCTGTACGGTTGCTGGCGTGACGTCATACGTGTAGACGTCTGTTAGTGGAGCAGCCTCACAGCGGCCGAACATGCCATCTAGAGAGAAAAGCAAATCAACAACCTTCCTCATGGTGTGTATTTTTAGATCCATTATGCCTCTCGGCTTATTAGCGATGCTAGTGTAGTCGCTAGGGGCAACAAAGACAGGACCAGCTGGAGTCTCCATCACACCCCTGATAGTGAAGTCATAGCGTGTGTGCACAGTTGCTATTTCTTTGTGTTTTTTTATTTTACATACAATGGAGAAAAAAGTGCTTTCTGATATAATTATTGTTCAGTATACCATTCTGTGTTCTAAAAACATGTTGTTTTAAAATGACATCATAAACAGTGCAAATGCAAAATAATTTTGTTATTTGATCACTTAAAATTATAATTTAGGTATCATTTCCATTTATGAGTCTATAAAGAAAATGTTGTCTTCTCCGAGTAGCACTGAATAAAATAACACGTAACACTATCAGTATGAAAGTAGGTTACAGCCAACTGGCTGATATCATCTGACCTACATCTAAATGTGAATGATTTCATTCATATTATCCTCCTATTGACTCTACATCCCATTGTGTGAACACATCACGCCTGCAAAACCCATTTAACTCTTGACCTCTGTGGAGGGGAGTTTTATACGGTTACTAAGCAACATGAAATAATGACATGAAGCACAGCTTGTGCGTGGGCGTGCGTGTTTGTTTTTGTCACGCCCCAAAGACTTCAAATGCATTGTATTCATCATGTATTTATACACTGCTAGCGGTATAGTAGCAGTGCAGATAAGACTGAGGGCTTGATCAAATGGCATAATGCATGAGAGAAAGTGCAGGTACTGAGTATGTGTATGTGTGACTCACCATTAAGACAGACTTCATAGTTCATACACAGACCCTCCTCGAACAGGCAGCCTGAAAGAAAAAGAAAACTTTAATGACCCATGAACTGGTTTAAAGTGTACAGTAAGTGTAAAGGGTAGTTTTGTTTGCCCTATTTTTTATTGAAAAGGAAGTTGGGGCAGGACATACAGTACCAATGGGCTTAGCCAATAAAAAAAAAAGACAATAGTCTTTAGTTGAACATCATTTTCTATTTGCTACTTATAAACAGAAGTGGTGGTCTTAGCGGTGAGGGCCGTTCTCAATCTAGAGAGCATTTGAATGAAAATAAATGCAGTGTGAGTCATCAATATTTTTGCACTGTTTTCCCAGAGAATAAAATTTTTAATGAGTATTTATGTAATTGTATTAAATAGTACGTATATGATTTGAAAATGATTTGAAATAATAATTTTGAATATGATAATTAGACATTTTGAATATGATAATTAGAAATTTTGAAATTATGATAGTCTTCTTTTAATGTTTGACAATACATCATCTTACAGGGAGCATCATAATTTAAAAATACGGATACAAAACATCAATTCTAATTGGTTCTCAAAGTACATTTACATTTTATCAGTGCATCAATATCCTTGTCCAAACAGACACAAACAGCTGGAATTTGTTGATGTTTTTTTCTTAATCACGCCACAAACCAGCTGAAACAGATGTCAGAATTTTATTCCAAATTCACACACATCATTCATAGTAAATTCTGCTTGAACCCCCACACAACAAGAGTCTCAGATGGAAAATTCTCAATCTCAGAATATTTCTGTGTGGGGGTTTACACTTTCGGAGCTCATCTGCTCTGTCTGATTCACGAGCCGCAAATCGCTTCATCCGGTCTTTTTCAAGCCTGATTCCTTATCACTTCATCTATTCTGATCTCAGTGTGTCATTTCTCTGTACAATCTGAATTCACAGTGAGCAGTCAGGAAGCTCCCACACACAACACACTAAAACGTCATTGTGTTGACGTCAATGTTTGGCTTTTCATAGCGCTGTTGATTTATTAAAGCCGTGTGGTCTGTGTGGGGTAGGTGGTGTGGAGCGTCTCAATGATTTCTTGACTGATGTCCTCTTAAGAGATCCCAGACGCTCGTCATATTCAATTACGAGACACAGAGGCGAGATTCCTGTGTGATGTCAGTTTTCTCATAAGCCAACATCTGAGGTCTTAATGTAGGTTTTTTACAATTTATAACATTAGCAGTGAGTCTTGAGTATTTAAAATGATTGTTGATACACTGAAAGGATGGACAGATAATAAGGTCGACTGGATGGATAGATGGTTCAATAATCACTATTTTCCTACAGTATAAACCAGAGATACATCATTGATCTCTTTACTGTTGTCAGTAGTTGGGTTTAAATAAAACATATTAGATGACTCTCTCCACTATGTATAGTTTATTAACCCTAATATAAAATAGACAAAATAATCACTGTTTAGCAAAAATAAATCTGACATAAAGCTAATGGTAACATTGTGTTATATTTAATATAAATACAGTGCATTGTACATTAAAATGCCTATGTTTTTATGCTGGAAGCTAAACATCTGACTATAACTGGAACATTGCCTCGGTTGAAGTTGTTTTTGTATAATTTACTCTAGTGGGCAGTTGTGGGCAGTAGTGTGTTGGTAATGGGCCTATACATTAGTTTTATGCAATCTATATATTAGATTACCCATAAACAGTAAACACTCTAAATTTACTGACACCAAACTGCTTTATCCTGAGAGTTTTGGAGATGATAAACATCTCATCTCAAAATAATATTACACCTCAAAAATATATTTTCTTAAAATGTATTGAATTTGATACTATTGGCTATTGAAAGATGTCATCGCCATATGACGCAACAAACACATTTGTGGACCTCACGATAAAAATGTCATCCACAGTTTGATTCTAACAATTTTTTAAAATTGTTTTTATTAAATGTGTAGTTTGTTGCAAGGTTCGATCTCCTTTTAATGCCATCCTGTATATTGGGATGAATTCAAAGGTGTGTATTTTAAGCCATCCATGCTGTCTATGGCAATCAAATCAATATGAATGTAACATGCTGCAACCTGTTGCCATGGTTACAGTTGCTAATGACTGACAGGATGACCTTTTTTTCTAGGCTGGGTTTATGAATCACACAGACCCCTATAAACTCTATTATTGTGGCTCATGCTGAGAGCAGGGGCGAGCTGTAATCTCTAATGCTTCATTTCCTGTGCTTCAGCACTGACTGCAGGCCCCTGTAATGAACAAAATGTTCTTTGATATGCAGATTTTTTCTAGATTTCCAGTCTGGGTAAATTGTTGCAGAATGTCTGCCGATTTTGGGCAGTCGGTGCAGACTTATTTCTCAGAAAGTCGTGTAGTTTATGATGGGTATAGACTCGATTTTTTATCTGCAGACTCCAGTCGAAGGATATCAAAACATGTTTGATATTTTGGGCCGATTTTACAACACATTCGCGTGTATCTACACATTTAAGTGCACATTTAACGTCACTCTGTATGTGCGGGTGTGAGAAATCACAGGATGCGAGCGGTTACTTGCGCGTGTTGCCAGATGTTACCAAAAAAGCAACGGAAAAAAAACCTTGTATAAAAAGAACAAATGTAAATTACTAAGTTACAATAACTACTGCACCTATCTTCTGCACATCCGTGTTTGTTTCGTTGATCATGCGTCTCCTTTCAACGAGGCGCGTGTTTGCATACGTTCGGAAACTCTGCTAGTGTATGATACCAGTCGTGTAGTGTATATTAGCCTTAACCGTTTCCAAAGTCGGCAAGTGCATGATGCCTAGTTTTTGCCTAGTCTTTTAATGTATTCTAGTCATACGTCTCCCAGCTTCAGACGCAGTTATGTAATGATGGAAAGAGCAGCAGATACAGCTTTTAACCTCAACGAGGTTTAATCAGGAGATAAAATATTTATATCCAAATGTTAGATACACAGTGTTAGAGCCATTTCTGGATCAAATAGTATAGCCTGTGCCAGAATAAAGCGTATTCAAAATAGTCACTGTAGCTCTCCGTTTTGACTCCGGGAAGGCATTTCCAACCGTGCATCCGCCTGATAAAACTCCATTCTGCCTTAAAAACACTTTGAACTCCCATCGAAACACATTTGAAAGCACCGACCGCGATATAGAAGATAGATAAGGAGGTCTTATCGGCGCGCTCGTGAAAGAGAATAATGAAATGGCTAATATGGCAAATATAAGGCGCGCGTCTCTCGCCCTTTACCACGGAAACGGACGCGCACACGTACAAGAAAAAAGCACTTACCGAATTTCCGATCCGCCGCCGAGGCGCGACTGGCCTGAAGCGCGAGGAGCGCGAGAAACAGGTGCACCGATGCCATCCTTCCCATCACGCGTCCATCTCAACCGAGCGTTATTCATCCATTACCGCGATATATATGTGCTGAATATTCCGTTCGCTCTGAAAGGTTTGAGGTGACGGGGACTGATGGAGACGTGATGGAGAGAGAGAGGGAGAGAAACGGGAGGAGAGAGAGAGGAAGAGACGTCAAGCGCTCACTGCAGTCCGCATCTCGATTCAGCACTGAACAGCGTCCCGCCTCTGACGTCACAAACACGCGCGCGCACACAAACAATCAATGGAGCGCTGAAATTTTACTGGAAGCTAATGTTAATATTGTGCCTATAAGACAATTTGTTTTTGTGGCACTGAATAATAAAAAACACTGTACACACATATTTTTACACTTTACAAATATACACCTTTACGAATTATTTGTTGTTAAAATAATGTTAAATGCAAACGTGAATTGTATGCCATACATTAGGGTTTTAGTGATGAATAGGTTATTGCGTGTTTTTGTAATAATAAAAAAAATAATTGAACCTGCTTTTCATAACTTTCATTTGTATGTTTATCCTGACCAATGATTTACACGTTAACACTAAAGCAAATGTTGGTGTTTATTTAAATAAATAACAGACAGTGAGGGTGTCCATTTTTTAGGCCGGTAAAAGGCTACAGTTTTATCTGTATATGCAAACGTCCTATTCCAGGTATTTACATAAAATATTTTTTGCATTAAACCACTTTATTTGTGCATAAAACCAATAAAGTCAAACAGAAGCTACATTTAAATGGCTTCTAAAAAATAAATTTTTAATGAAAACTTTAAATAAAATTGTTATATTCATTTTACAAAATCTGACTAACCGTAGCATCCAACACAAATAATTGGCAACCCTGTACTGGTACAGAGGAAAATGTTTATTATTGCAAAGAAAAAACAACATCACCAGATAAAGAGACAATCTGATGTCAAATATCCTCTCAGATAATATTGTTGGTCAAAAGGCACATGAAACATATATACATCAATAAGGCAAGCTGAGCTCAGAGGAACACACGCATACTTTTGCTTTAAAGGTATTCATAAGCATAATAAAATCTGTAATATTATACACAATACTTTATATAATAAAAACACATTCTTGCTGCTAGAAACAAAGTCAGAACAGTTTGAGGTTTAATCGTCCGCACACGAAGCTCAGCTCAGTGGAACTGCAAAAGACTAAACCGCAACCTTCATTTAAGATCAAACCATACACAAAACATGACGCTGACACTCAGATGATTGAAGGACAGGCTGTCGTGGTAGCGTGTGTGTGTCAAGTGAGCAGGTGTGATTTTGTAAAAGGAGTGAACATGTGACCAAGTGCTATGGCGAAAGCAAAACAAGATTTAGAGATACGACAGCATTGGATTTCACACCAGGTGTCCAGGGTCATGCGACGCTGTAACTGTCCATGAGTGTCTGCCCAATGACAACTAGTTCTGTGATAGAGGATGCTTAACCACACCAGGGAATTACATATACAATACATATACCAACACTAGGGTGTGCAAACATTTGTGTATATTTGGTTTCATCACACACTCACGCATCATAATGAGCCAAGCATTTCTTTGGTAGATTTGTCTCCTAAAGATAGCATAATGTAGACATGCCAAGAAATGACAGTTTAACACCTTTCATTCAAAGAAACATGAGTTCAGTGCTTTTTGACAGGAACTCTTAAGATTAATATTCATAAAACCTTTCAGAATACTACGTTTCCTTTTTAATATTTAAAGTATTTACAGTCTAAGCTCTATTATACTGTATATATATATATATATATATATATATTTATATAGAGAGAGAGAATCTCGCCACCATAAACATTTGGTGGATCTTATCTTGGTTTATAAGTCTTTAATGTGTAAACAACTAATTCTACAGATGCCACTGAGCTTCGTCCCTTGTTTTTTACTTTACAAAACACACTCTTTAAAACTATGGCTCTCAATCTCTCTGTCATTCTCTCTCTCACTCTTGCTTAGTGCACATAACATTAATAAAGTTTTTTTTACTTACTTTACACTATAAATTTGCTAAAAGTGATAAAAACAAGACCCAACAAATACAAATTGTGTCCCGAGGCTAAAACACATGGCTTAAATATCTGACGTGTGGAATCTTGCATATGCATTTGCATTTTTTATGTGTGGCTGGAGGAAGTTGTATCCTGTGACTAAGGGGATGGTCGCCTTTGTCCATCCACTGTAAGCTCATACCTGTCATACAAAATAACAAATGCAAACACAAAGACACATTAACAATGGATATACTCTAATGTAAGTGAAACCATTTATTTTAGACCTGGTTGAATCTCACATCAAATGTTAAAAAATATCCAGGTAATAATCACTTCACAACCAAAGGTAAATTATATTTTGGATACAGAAAAAACTATTTTTAGGACAATTAAATATGATTTTGCATCACTCATAACCTTTTCATTTCTGTACATTTTTTTTAATAAAAAATCATTATTAATGTCGTTTTTGGCATCAAAGTAATGAACATTTAAGGAGGTAATATACTTTTATGTAACTGAAAATAATGTCATAATGTATAAACATCTTTGTTTTAGGGCAAATATGTGACCCTGCCTGTGAAAATCTAGCTGAAGTAATTTTTTTGTAAATGTGACGTAAAGAATATTCTGTGAAAATATAACATTGATGTATTGAATCCTGACTGAGTAGGGCCATGACTAAAGTTGAAATTATAGCAAAATTAATGGTTTAAATCAAACTTTGATGCTACTTTATTTAAAAAAAAAAAGTACTTTATTTGTACACATAATAGTTCTTATTTCAGTACTCAATTTTGTTAAATTGTATAAAGCGCTCTTACCATTGTGTGAAACTCTTTGATATGTCCTCGGAGGTCAAGTCAACTAACACCTGAGAGTCAGAGACACAAAGTCAGAGTTAAATTGAGAAATTTGACCATATTTTTAGTTATTTCATGGATGCCATAAGGGGTGTTATTTATGCGACAAGTTATGTCACCTTTCCCAGCAGCCCTCTGTTTTTGGACAAGATTCCTCCTCCGTTCTTAACAGCCACATCTAGAGTTCTTCTGAGTAATTCCACAAGTGACACGCTGAATTCAAACCTGCACACACAATTACAGTAAAGATGTCTGTTTTATAAAAAATAATGATACTTGATTTATGACATGGCAAGTGAAGCGCAGACTGGATGAGGGAAAACATAAATGAGAATGAGAAGACGAGAGGACTGACGTTTGATCGTAGATGGGGTTTACAGTTTTCTTTAGTGTGTTTGTTTTTCTGCGTCCGGAGCGTCGTTTATCAGGCAGCAAATACAACCGGACGTATGGATCCGAACCACTTTGAGTAGAAGAGATCAGATTCCTGCAAACACACACACACACAGATATTCAAAGTTCCCACAGTGGCCAAATGAACTTCCATGAATTTGACATTCACTCCAGTCCATTAGTACCTGATCATTCAAATTTAGACTGATTTGTCATGAATCATTCACATCATCTGCGATATTTCAGGTTTTATTTATGACAGCACTGCAGATTGAAAACTTTATATCAAAGTTCTTATGAAGCAGTGAAACATTCTGGTACATGAAAAGGCAAACTTGCATATTTTACCTGCAGGCGTGTACCACGACAATCAGTTTGTTTCTCTGAGAACTGTGCCTGATGGTTAGTTGAATCTCACCCAAAGGAGCAAAACCAGGCGTGGATCCACTGTAAACACACACACGTAAAACTGCAGTTGTGAAGTTTGCAACAATAACAGATCTTAAACCAAAAAAGAAAAAAAATGAAAATGAGTGATTCAAGCTGACAATAATACACATTGTCAAGGTTCATTGTCTGAACCTTGAGGGACCGGTCAAAACACGCTAAAAATGCTACGACAAAATTTTTGCGAGTGTTGCCACACAGCTGTACATACTTCTGTAACTGTTGTATTGTTCTCTGGAGTTCCAGGGTGGCGCTGGGGTTGGAGATATCAGATGCTATGCTGGGTGTCGGCTCTTTGCTGTTCAGCTGTAGCTGAGAGCCAGAAATGGCCAGGTTGGACGCGCTCCGCCCTGATTTATTAAGTCGGAAGGGTGAGTCCTCCAACAAGTCTGTTTGCTGTTCCCTCCCTGAGGGTGTCGGAGTGGGAGGCTGGGTTCTCGGGGTCGGGGTTCTTGCGGTTGGGGTGAGCTGAGATGTGGGTGTCGGGGCAGGGTTTGCAACAGCGGGTTGGTGAGGGGAGGAATTGGGGCCGACGCTGGCGCTCGGGCGACGGACCTGAGCTGATGATGATTGAACTGATGATGATGGATCTGGTACAGTCAATTTCTCCGAACAAAAAACCTGAAACATGCATAAATAAATAAGATTCAGGATGCTGTTGTTTCTTGATTTGTATCTAGAGTTACTTACAATACAATTGTGCATGAATTGCAAATCGTAAAAAGTACGAAACTTTGAACTTATGAACTTTGAAGGTCTTTAAAGGTTTAGATGTGCATTTATACACTCAAGAGAGCTGCACTTTTTTACTTGTATTGCATGTATTTTGGCGTGTTTTACCCTAAGCGCCATCTTCATCTTCAGCGTAGCACCGGGTCCTGAGTTCTTAAGTAAGAATCTCTCAGTGACTGTCATTTGATCTTCCTGCATTAGTTTAGATAGTGGATAAGTGATTGTCCCCATTGAACACTCTCGTTTCTCGTCTTTTACCTGCGCACACACAGACAAAACAAATGAAAAACAACAGCGTGTTTATTAAGCATATATTCATTTGATACAAAGCATCTTGCAATACACTCGGCATTCTGGGGGTTCTTTATGGTCTTTGTGCACAATGCTGAAAATTTAAGCCTCAACCTTGGACCTCTGTTACAAGACATATCTTTAACCACCAGGCCCCCTTCTCCCCCATTTGCTCTACCTCAACTTCAAGGTCCTGACTCTTCGGATTGTGGATAAGGAATGTGAAGGCTTCCTCCCACACCGGCTCAGTTGTTTTATATCGTGTCTGTAAAGAGAATCAAATGTAAAATATTTAACCCCAACTGAAAAACAAAAGCTGCATTTACTAGTTTTCCATTAAAACACAGTGATGCTTGACTCCAGCAAATGTTCTGTGTGAGAGAGCACCATTACAACACACTACAGCGCTCAATTAATCAATGTATGGAACTACTTTACATTATCGTAAAGGGTTTGTTATTCAAAAATCTTAAATCTGGTGGGCCGCAAGTCTACAGTGGTTTAAAAACATGAGATTAACTGTGAGATAAATGACAGGGAAATGATTCTGTGATTATAGATCCGTTCTGATAGAAAAAAGTTTGTGTCTATCTTTCATACAAGACCATTTCTATGAGCGCTAATGTATGGACGGTGTCATTGGACACATGCGCCTGGCCCGAAGTTCCGGTCTGTGTTTGGTTATAACATCATTTATTTTATCTAAAAAAATTATATAAATTATAATATAATATTGATTTATATTGTATATTAATGGTATTAAATTAAATGAAAACTACTCAACACTTATTGAGTTTTTGCAGAGGTCTACCGGAAGTTAAGGTGGGCCACATAACATTTGTTTATGTTGTTGGCGCTGAAACCGTCTCTATTTTATGTCTATGATTGCACCTGTAGGAACAACACAGTTTGTTGCACTTCCAAATGTGTGCGTGTCAGTTTGTTTACCTTGCTTTCATAGGATTTGTGTCCCACAGTAAACTGGACTAATGGACTGGGCTCACTGATTACTTTCTTACCAGACTAAAGAAAACCATAAACATATAAAACAGTTATTAACATCCGTTCCACATTCAAAAACATTTTAAACAAGAGTGAACAGCAACCACATAATTCCTAAATCCAATAACATTGGAATTAAACCACACAATCAATGAGAATCATCTCAAACATGTAAAAGTGCTTAATATTTCCACATTTACAGACTGATATTAGGTTCAGTACTGACTAGATCAATGAACTGAATCTGCTGCATGCTGTCACTACCATAAACCAACAGGTCATTTCTGAGTTTGTACAAACACAACATTTGTAAACCCATTTGTGCCCATCGTCCAATCATTTCATTAAAAATCTGTGAATATCAGGCTAAAATTTAATAAAGTGCTTCTCAATGAATCCCAACTGTCTGACCTCAGGCCATCAACACAAAGAGTGATGCAGGTCTGGATGCGGTTAATAAGAGCAGACAGACAACACACACACATCTGCGTGATTCACGTACAATCATCCATATGTAGACTTTCAACATGTGTGTATAAACTTCAAGAAAATCATTGCGTTACCTTTATCCCTTTATTGACTTTATCCTTCTTTGAACCTGCATTGTTGAATTCTAAAGGATTGCGCTTATTTCCCCAGGCAGAAAACGACGAGACACACACGTACATGTACACGCACACACACAGACACACAAATACACAAATACAGGCAGGATTATTAGAAGCATGACATGCAGAGTTAAATTCAGAATTACACAAAAATGTACACACAGACATTTTGGAGCATTAAAGGGGTCATATGACACGGCTAAAACGAATATTATCGTTTGTTTTAGATGTAATGCAATGTGTACACACAAGGAAAGATTTAAGGTTCAAAAACGCTGTATTTTCCACACACCGTGCATGTTTGTATCTCCTCTTTGCCCCGCCTCTCTGAAACACGCAGATTTTTTACAAAGCTCATCGCTCTGAAAAGCGAGGTGTGCTATGATTGGCCAGTTAACCAGTGCGTAGTGATTGGTCGAATGCTGCAAGCGTGTGACGGAAATGTAACGCCTCTTACCATATTTGGAACATCAGGTTCCAACGCGATTGTACTGACAGGTACGCCCACCTTACTTCTGTATACATTTGGGCGGTTTTAGTCAAATCATACCACAAACTGACGTAGATTTGTGGGGGTGTGGTTACACGAGGCGTTTCAGGCAGGTCTGGGTGAGCATTCGCTTTTAGATAGAATGCATCTTTTGTTTTCAGACACTTTCATTTTTGCAATTTTACGTCTCTAACACACAGAAAAACCCGTATTCGCGCCATTTGACCCCTTTAAAACTAGTACACACAAGCACAAAATGAATGATGAGTTAAAGAATTACATGTGTGGTTAATGCAATTAAAAAAGAAACAAAGGGGTCTCTTTGTCTTTATTTGTATGACTGATGAACCCATTAACACCCATCTGATAAAACAATCCCAGATCAACACATCAGATCACAGTTTATAGAGGGGGTGGAGTTACATTCATTCCCATGTGACATCTGGGGATGTAATGACGACAGAGTAATGGACAGTGAAGGAAAAAGAACCAAAGAAATGATGACAACGATAAAAGAGAAATAACGTCACATCAATCCAAAAAGAATCAACCCACACTTCACCGATATGAATCTACTTTCCAGAAATATGCAAACCAGCTCACAGCCTGAAACCACTTTACTGTCCCGAGCGAGCACAACTTAGATTATACAACAGTTCTTCTCTAAAATGATATAGAACTGTTGTATTAAAGCAGTATCACACTTATTATGGTGCTGTTGTATTAAATATCAGTGTGTATTATTTAGTACAATACCTTGACTTATGTATTTCATACAGTGAAGTGCAGAGTGAGACCTGTTACATTCAACATGCGCCCAAAATAACACCCGAGACCGAAACTAAATCCAACAGAACAGCCCCACCCACACCTGTCTCACTTCAGTAGCTGTTTTACAGCCCCACCCATGACCCACAGCTGGAATGACAAGATCCATCTTGTACACCCGTTTAGTATGGTTACAAATGAGATTATGATGTAATCAGTGAGGCTACATTAACATAGTCTGGGATTAATAACCAGGTTTGAGAAACCTTTTTTATGTCCAGTATGTCTCCATTTGACATCAGATCCAATATATAGTCTGAACATGACTGACAGCTGTGTTTTGATGCTATGCGAATGTAGCCAGATATTTTCCTAAACTGCCTCTCACGCACTTTATTCAAATACCCTCATGAAGCAAAACACCCTTTTACACCTTGTCTACTCCGGACGCGACGCGCTACGACAAAAGACATTAGAAACTCATTAGAACCCATTATAATCTTACATGTGGTCCACACTGGATGCGTCCGGTGTAGACACGGTGTTCGAAAAGCACACAAAAGAAGATATTTTGAAGAAAGTTGTTAACCGGCACCTGTTCACTTGCATTGGTTTTGCGTTCATACAAGAGAAGTGAATGGGTGCCGGCGCTGTTCGGTTACCAAAATATCTTCTTTTGTGTTCTGCGGAAGAAAGAAAGTCATAGAGGTTTGAAATGACAAGAGGGTGACTAAAAGATGACAGAATTTTCATTTTTGGGTGAAGTATCCCCTTCATAAACAATAGCATGCTGAAAGTATAAAACAGCACATAAACAAATCACTCAGTGCACTCTAAGCATTAAAGCACCACAGGAAGTTATAACCTGCAAACGGGAAGCTGATCTCTAAAAATGAAACCGTAACGGACACAAAAAAATTCAACAGAGGTGCTGGCAGAGTGACTCACAAACATTGTCCTGTAGAGGGCAGAAGTGTTCTCACAAAACACCAGCCCAGCAGAGCGGCACTCTCTCAGACACTCACTGCCAACCTGCCCCTCAAAAATGCTCTTCACCCAAAGCGTCAGGAAACACAGAAAGAGACAGAGGATGAAGAAAGAAAAGCCCAAACAAGTACAGAAGTGATACCAGATAAAAGAGCAAAGGTGGAATGGGGTAAAACAGAAATGAGGAAAACAAGAAGGAAAGAAAATGCCTGTGTGTGAATGTGTGCTTGTGTGTTTACCGGCAGGTTTTTGGCTGAGTCCAGGTGCACCAGCAGTAACGCTGATGAAAGTCCATCATTGGCCTGTCCTTTATCTGCTTTAATGCTGCTCAAAACCTGAAATATAAAACGGTCATAAGTGCCGTGTGTGGGTATCATAACCATACACACAGGTCTTATTTCACACACTAGTAATATTTAGCATTCCGGTTTACTTATAATTAATTTAAAGGAATATTACAGACTCAATACGTGTTATACGGATGCTATCTGTGTCACTTTGGCAATAACCGAAACAATTTTAACATTTAGAATAAAGATCTAGCAATGACAGTCTATGGAGTAAGTACTTCCTAATAGGGAGAAGAGCCTGTTTTTCAAGTACACAGAGCTGTAAAGTCTCATTTGTCCCTTTCGGCAGTCAAACGACTTTTTTGGTCATGTTACAAATGTAATTCCTGTGGGTGGAGCTTGCTCCATGTAAACAGTACTTTGCAAATACACAAATCCCTTTCTAGTATCCTTGCACCAAAGTTCCTAGGTTTCTTAGCGTTAAATGGCGATTTAAATGTGGATTCAAAACGCTGCACGTAAGATAAGGTTAGTAAATGACAACATGCTAATCTTATTGTGACAATGTTCTAGACACGTGTCTGTATTTTTGATCATGTGCATTCATAATGTTTCTTCTAGTGCAATGCCACACAAACCTACACAATAAATGTGACTGCATTGTTTTAAAATTTTGCTTTAAAGGAATAGTTCACCCAAAAATGAAAATTCGGTCATCATTTACCTAGCCTCAAGTTTCAAATCGGTATCAATTTCTTTGTTCTGTTGGACACAAAAGAAGATATTCAGAAAAATGTACGAAACCAAATCGTTCTGGGGCACCATTGACTACCTATTAGTTTCGTACTATAGAAGTCAATGGTGCCCCAGAACTGTTCGGTTACAAACATTCTTCCAAATACCTTCTTTTGTGTTCAGTGGAAAACAGGTTTGATACAACTTGAGACTGAGTAAATGATGACAGCATTTTCATCGTTGGGTGAACTGTCCCTTTAAACCTAACAAAATCCTGAAAGAGCAAATATCAAAGTCAGGTTCCCACTATACACTACAAAAAATGTGTCTGTGTATGTGTGTGTTACCTCATCAAATCTATCAGGCGTAGAGAGAAGAGAAAGCCATTGTAGTTTCAAGTGAAGCTTTCCTGTAGCAACATCATCGAGATCAAACCACTACACACACAACAGAGACGCACCCAAATGCACATTAATACAAGAGGGGAACTTGTTATAAAAACAGTCATTTTGAAACATAACACTTTAAAATAATGCATTTACTGATCAGGTCTGCATGTGCTATTTAGCTTATGAAAGCAGTGCACAATAAAAACACATCTGGATCTTCTTTACAGAAACATCATCTCTGCTGAAAACCTTTAAATTCAGAAACAAAGTTTAACAGATGACCACGGAGCAAAATGTTTTTTGTACCTCATCTACTTTTCCTTCTTTCTCTAGCTCGTCTACGTTGAGTTTAATGCTAAAGACAAGAGGAGGAGAAATCAAATGATTAAAGAACACATACAGAGACGCCCGTAAATGTCATGTTTGGTGCTCGATTAATCACAGTTGTTACCTTCCCAGAAAATCATCTTTATCTGGGTCCTCATCAAACAGCTCAATCTCCAGATTCTGATCCGGGTGATCATACACAAATGCCTAAAACACACAATGAAGACATACCATAGGCTACTGTTAGCTATCATCGTAAACTAACATATATTTTTGATAGGCTTTCCTAGCGTTTTACAAATAATGAAATGCTGAATGTGGCAAGATTTAGTTCAATTCTGGACAAATGTATCCTAAAAGCATAGTTAAATATGTACACACACACTCATCTAACCTCATATACGGCGTTCCATTTCGGGTTTACCGTCTCCTTGATGACTTTGGATCTAAAGAGCTGGTTACCCAGCTGAATGATGCCGTATGGGTCCGACTTTCCTTTTATTAAACCGCCCAGGAATTTGTCCTTCCCTATCAGTTCCTGTGCCTCGAGAAAGTGGATCCGGAGAACAGCCTGCACCAAACACACGTTATATTATATGATAGAAAGATTGTGTATGTCTGCATTTGTGATTGTGTGTGTATGTGCTCCACCTTGGGCATTGGGAAGCGGCGATTAGCAATTTCTGCTTCACCTAAAAGTGGAATATTGATTTTGTTTGGCAACACCAAGTAGCTGTAGATGATATCCTGAATAATCCCGTCACTTAGACCACTGCGAGAGAGAGAAAACAGTGATGTTAAAAAAATCTCACAAAAATTCAAATATAAGTAAATACAACTGTCGATTTGGTTCAATGAATTCATAAAGCATCTGAAATGTTACCAAAAGACATGGTAAATCTGTAAGAAGTCTTATCCCCTATTACAGGGGTCTTCAACGTTTTTCGGGGCAAGGACCCCTTAGATGAGAGATGCATATTGTCACAGCAATATTATGTTAAGGCATTACATTAGCACTATTATGTTATTGTTACACATAGGCTAAATACGTTTCTGTGTATTATTTTTGTTTTTAATATAGATTGCTTGATTATTTTAAGGGATTTGCAGCATCAAACATTTTCATTTTACTGTGAGATGGACAATTAAACATTTATTTGAACCTTAGTTTTTATTAAGGCTTCAATGAGATGACTGACCCTTGTTAATGGCACAAAGACTATTCTAGTGGAGGTAGAGGTTGTCTCTGGACGCAAAAGAAATTAGTGCTGATGTTATGCATTCCGTTGTAAAATCAGGCTGTTTTATTAAGTGTGATTCTTTTTTTTCTTCCGCTTCTCTGTGTGTTGCAGAACACACCGCTATTTTATCATTCTGAGCTCCGTTGTCTTTCTCGTGGATCAGCATTGTCGAGGCTGTTACACGAAAATAAACACTTGCGGTTTTTTCTGCAGAGCAACTTGTTTGACGTGCACCATCAGTACTACACGGTGCTTGTTTCATTGATTTTAAACACGTAAGAGAGTTCTGTCAGAGTTTACAATGCAGAAGCGGTGTGGTGTCATTTGGCTGTCAAATTAGCGCTTTACAGCTTTAACAAATTTGAACAGAAGTTCAGAAACATATGAGAATGCACTTTATTTGCACACAACTCTTTATCGGAAGGTGACCGAGGATGCACTGATTCTCTGCCTGAATGGATGTTTTTGTCTGCACGCACGCAGGTTAAAATTGCAATGCGCCCATGCTTGACATTTTTAACAAAAAGTTGCCTGTCAGTAAACTGTAAGGGGGTTGAAGACCCCCTGCCCAATCACATTTACATTTATGCATTTGGCAGACGCTTTTATCCAATGCGACTTAGATTGCATTATACTATACATTTGCTTTTTATGCGCAATCCCTGTGGGATCGAACCCATGACCTTGGCATTGCTAGTGCCATTCTCTAACCACTGAGCCACAGGAAAGCCATTGACTCGCACAGTACTTATTTTCCCTACTATGGCAGTAAATGGGGGATGAGATCTGTTTGGTTACTGACATTCTTCCAAATATCTTCCTTTATGTTCAGCAGAACAAAGAAATGTATACAGGTTTGGAACAACCTGAGGGTGAGTAAATGATGAGAGAATTTTCATTTTTTTTGGTGAACTGTCCCTTTAAGACGGGTGCACACTGTGCAAACATGCTCCCAGCTAAAAGCCATGTAACAATGTGGGATCTCAGATGTCAATAATGTCAGACTGTACGTCAGCAAAGACTTTAAAAACAGAAATACTAATGAAGACTTGTCCGGAGTTTTACATCATACATTGTTGTAAGAGAAGCCACTGGAACCTCGGAGAGAAAGAGAAAACCTCTGACACTGGAAGAATTTGATCAAAAATTTGATCGCTAATCGGCTGCCTGTGAACATGTCAAACTAGCGATCAAAGACTACAGATTTTAGCACAGGATAACAAAGAAATACATTTATTTCATTTAGTTTAAAATAATTACTTTCAAGTATAGTTTTAAACTTACTAACATATCGCTTAAGACTTACAAATATAAAAACTAGAATTAATCTTTATTAGGAGCACAACTTATGTAAATGTATTTACAGTTTACTTGAAATAAATGTATTTCAAACACATTTTTGTATATTTATTTTTAACTAGGGCATAGGAACAGCCAAATCAGGAACAGTCTGGAAACTTCTTCTTGTTTTTGAAAAGTCATATTCTTTGTGATGAGGAAAAGTTGACAATTAATTTTTATTTTTGGGGTACTACCTTTAAAAAATGTCCATTCTTTAGATATGTGTAGATAAGATTTAAGCAGATATTGTTTACAGATCAAAGAATTGCAACTGACTTTAGTTCCGACCATAAAGAGCATGAAATGTGATTCTTCACATTGTGTGTGTGAACAAAATCTCATTCTGCACAACTAAACCACAGCTCCACCTAGGAATATGACTATAAAAGGAGAGAGCGAGAGAGAGAGAGAGAGAGAGAGAGAGAGAGAGAAAGAGAGAGAGAGAAAACTGAACAGAGATATGGTTACTCTGGGGAAATGTCACACAATCGCACACACACCGATCACAGAGGTTGGTAGGGAGACCCTTAAGCTCATGTCTATTCTCCCAGTGTTACTAGAGGGCGTATCCGTGGATCATCAGATGTTGTCAGACAGGAAGAGCTACATTTCTGAGACTGGATTGAGGTTGCATAATGTGTGTGGGAATGTGTTATCTGTGCCACCTTAAAATAAAAGATAAATCATGTGACAGCATATGTTGAGGGAGGGTGTTGTACAGCTTTAAATAGATGACATAATAACATACATTACCACCATACACGCATACGTATATAAAGTGTCACTCACTTTATTCCTGGGATGTCCAGCATGTTTGTAAGACCCGTCCAGTTAATATCCAGAAACTTACAGACACAAAGACATGAATAATGAATGGTAAATACGTTCTTTACCGTTCATTGTCTAATAACAGTATTATGTAAACATCTTTACAAATCTAAATAAGGATATCCACATTACATAGTCACTGTGTTTCTGAAACCTCGGATGTTCAAATTCTCAGTTATTTCGGAAATAGAAAAAAACTCTACTTTTTAAATGATTAAATACTGTGTTGTCAACGTTGACAAGCACTTTTTAATACGTTCCATTGGTTAGATATTTGCAAACCCTGTGACAAACATAAAGGCTGACTAATAGTAATGATTTATGGCAAAAAATTTAAATCACAAAATATGGAGATACAAGGTTTCAGAAAGACAGCAGCGATATATTCAATCTCAGTGTAAAACAGAGCCAAAGAGGTTCTTAAAAAATTAAGTGTTATATGTCAAAACCTCCACATAGAAATTACATTTAAAGAAGTTATTTTTAAGACAAGACTACCAGCTAACTTTAATGACATCTTAACAATGAGATACATGAGGAATAAAGATCAAGTTAGATTAGATTAAGTTTAAATGCACTAGTTTAATAGTTTTTAAAGAGCAGATTACCGCAGATTTTTGAGATTGAGGAAAGACTATTGAACCTTCAAAATCACAAGGGTGTGTGTGTGTGTGAATTACAGGCACATTCTCATCATTCTTTATATTGTTTGGTTGTTTAAAGCACAAAACGTCAGGCATGCATTAAGAAAACTTTACAGATACAGAAATATAATTAGAGCATGTTCTTGAACGAGTTGGTCTGCCTGTGTATGTACATGTGATGGTTAGCCTACCGGTTTCTTGAGGAAGAAAACAGACAGTGCTCCAACCAGAGGCATGTCTCCTAGCAATGGGTCCATGATGACCCTCAACACCCCATTAAGCTACAGATAAACACAAATAGACAAAAGCTGAAAACAGAAAGATTCAAAACTTGGGCAGCAGAGAATAATTATAATATTAGGTTTTAATATAATAAAGAAGATATGGGTCAATGCTGACTACTAACAAAAAATACTGTCAGAGATGGGGATAAGTGACAAGTCCAACTGCTCTGAACTGTTACATGAGTTTATATCTGACTTGGTAATCTAGTAATGTCCTTATATCACCCTCTCTTTTCTTCTTATTTCCATGAACTCCTCTATCCTATCCAATAAAAGGCCAAAAGCCCATTAAAATAAAGAAATCCACTTGCAGATATGAGATGTCTTTCAGCACTCTCTTATGATTGTCTCTAAACTTTTATTAAACACAGTACACTTATGACATTTTAACCAACTTGTGAGACATTTCAAAGCCCCCTGTGAGGTTGTTCTGGCGGTTTTCATGGTATCTAAAAAAAGTAACTGAAAGTTCAAATAAAACCTTTATCTTACCTGTATACTCTTGATTCCTGCACGGCAGTAATATTTCTTAATGTCCACATCGATTTCTGTGTTCCCGACAAAACTGCACCAATATGACAACGCATAAAAGTATTTCAATTTCTCAACCCAAAAAAAGGGTATCAATAAATAAAGAATTACTTAAAAATAAGGATAACTGCATGTGTGTTTACCTGATTTGTAGGTCCATAATAATCTGTCGTCTATCTACATTTTCTGTATAAACTTTCACTCCATCAATTCTGAGGGGCTGAAGTCAAAAGAAAAGTGAGAGAGAAAAATCTATAGTTCACATTGCTATATTTTGGAGACCAAAATCTCCTCTGAAGTTAAAGGGGTCATATGACATGGATAAAACAAATATTATCGTTTGTTTTAGATGTATTACAATGTGTATACACGATTTAAGGTTCAAAAACGCTGTATTTTCCACACACCGTGCATGTTTGTATCTCCTCTTTGCCCCGCCTCTCTGAAACGCGCAGCTTTTTACAAAGCTCATCGCTCTGAAAAGCGAGGTGTGCTATGATTGGCCAGTTAACCAGTGCGTAGTGATTGGTCGAATACTGCAAGCGTGTGACGGAAATGTAACGCCTCTTACCATATTTGGAACGACAGGTATGCCCACCTTACTTGCATATACTCAACTCATACCACGAACTGACGTAGATTTGTGGGGGTGTGGTTACACGAGGCGTTTCAGGCAGGTCTGGGTGAGCATTCGCTTTTAGATAGAATGCATCTTTTGTTCCCACACTTTCATTTGTGCAATTTTACGTGTCTAATACATGCATGGGCAACTTATAACACACCAAAGACACAGAAAAACACGTATTCGCCCCATATGACCCCTTTAACTAAAGTAAATCTAACAAAACCGCCCTTTAGTCAAAGGTAAAAAGTAAATAATTAATCATTCAAAGTTTTCTTTTAGGATTAAGACCAAGGTTAAGCTTAGCCCGTAGCAATTCTAATGTGCTTCATAAAAAGCCAACACAAGTAGTATGTCCTCATTTAGATAAACCAAACCAAACCACACCAATGCATGTTGGTTTGACCTACATTGAGGGGACAAAAATGCTCTCACGAAGTAGGACATTTAAGAAAACCACAACTGTACATATAATTCCAATGCTTTAATAGACATAATAAACAATAAAAAAAAGATGGTAAGGGGACAGAAAATATATAGAACAGTAGTTACAAGTTGTTAAGTCGCTAGAAAATAATGATAATAGTATGAACATGTGTCTGTACCTTGTCCCCCATGTCTATCTTGGAGAAGGTGAATGTACTGAGTTGTGCATGAGCCCCCTGTACTGCTGGTTCAATGGTCTCTTTAAATAGTTTCTCTACAAACTGACAAATATACGGCCACATCTGCTGTACTGTCTGAGAGAGAGAGAGAGAGAGAGAGAGAGAGAGAGAGAGAGAGAGAGAGAGAGAGAGAGAGAGAAGAGAGAGAGAGAAGAGAGGAGAGAGGGAGAGGGGGGAAGGGAGAGGGGGAGAGGAGAGGGAGAGGGAGGAGAGAGAGAGAGAGAGAGAGACAGGGACAGGGAGAGGGAGAGGGGAGGCGAGAGGGAGAGGAGAGGGAGAGGGAGAGGAGAGAGACAGAGACAGAGACAGAGACAGAGAGAGCAGAACAGAGACAGAGAGAGAGAGACAGAGACAGAGAGAGAGGAGAGGGAGAGGGAGTGGGAGGAGAGAGAGAGAGAGGAGAGGAGAGAGGGAGAGGGAGAGGGAGAGGGAGAGGGAGAGGGAGAGGGAGTGGGAGAGGGAGAGGGAGAGAGAGAGAGAGAGAGAGAAGTTAATTCTCATGAGAAGACATTTCTAGGTTAACACAGATCCATGTCTATTTGTATAAAACCAACCCACTACACACACACACACACACACACACCTTGTTGAGCCACTCCACTCGCTCCACATCTGGAAAGTGAACCTGGAAAAGAACACAGATAAAATATTTAACAATTGTAATAAGATGTATTCATGTAGAGTAAGCTGCATGGAATTGCAAATGAATGGAAGCTTATTTATAATAGATTCCTGCTGGCTGGCCTGAGGTTTGTCAGTCATGTTTTGCGCAAAACATCCCTTTAAACTGTTCTGTGGATTTTATTAGCGGAGTTTATCCCACTAATGTGATGCAAATGAGGCTGTGAGAAACAGACATATCGTACCATCCATTACTTTTGCGTACTTCAGCCAACAAAAAATTCAGATTCAATGACGAATGAGTTCAAGGTTTGTAAAACAGATATGACTCAAGACCTTAAAGACTGTATAACCTATTGCAGACTGCATTTCCATTCGTCATATCACAGGCTTGTTTTCAAACTTGGTGCTAAACATGGTGCCAACCAGAAATAAGACACGTGCCCTAGCATATGAAAACATGACTGTGGATGTCATTTTAGGCTTTAGACACTTTTATTGATAGAAATATTAAATATGAGACATTTAGATTTACTAGAGAGAGAAAAGTGATTTAGGATCATCCAGAACGTAATGTGTCTATAGCTAGGCCACAAAACATGCCTTCTTCAAGACTACTTCATACATGCTAAAGCTGGACTAATAATATGATCACATGATAGTAATGTGCCCAAAATGACACTGTGCATCTCTAGGTTTGTTGAATCAGCAAAAGCATAGTCTTTCCCTCTCTCTACAAAGTATTGTAGACAATATTGTGGTAATGAAAAGAACTTGGATGGAAATAGAAAGAGAGATTCTGGAAAAACAGAATGGAAAATCCCTGACTTGCTTCTGGCTCCATTACTTTCTCATATTTTCCTGAGGGAGAACGCCAGCCTATGACTCAAAGCTGTGTTATTTCCTGATTATACGCACACAGAGCGGCTATAGTTAGCTTGCTAATTCCCAAGGACTGTCATACAGCGGCGGCCTCTAAGCCGATATGATATTACACAAAGACAACCATCTGTATACATGTCTTATCTTTTCCATAAACACACACTATACTTCAAAGAGCTTCTCTGGGGGTCAAAGACTTTTCTTGTGACTGCGTATCTTACTTCACCTCTTTATGCTCGTCTGTGTGACAAGAAAAAAGAATTCATGCAATAATGCCTGTTACAACAGGGCTGTACTTGACATGACATGGTGAGCTAGCGCAAGCATGTAAAGCTGACTCACAAACACACAGTAACATGCTGACCAACCGCTGCAATGTATGTGTGATTTATTTGCATGGGCGTGTGCGGCTGTTTACGATCTGATGTTCAGCAATGCTATTTCCTGTTTAAGCAAATAACTGTCATGGGATAGACGTGTTGTCCAACTGAGGACAAACAAACACACACACACACACACACACACACGCTCTAAGAGCAGCAGGAGCGATGAGGAAGGATGTTATATACAGTATAGATTTGACCTCAATCGACCTTTGTATTGTAAACTGAATGATTTGGTGAAGTATAACAGGCACTCTGAGATGAGATGACTCGGCAAAAATGATGAACAGGTCGGAAGGGATTTGCAATTTTTAAGCCCGTATCTATCAGGGACTACAAGCAGGATGTTGACTGGCCAGCGTTATTTTTGTTTACTGGTGGAGCTGAAAGATCGACATCAGCGCTGGCTCACCCTAAAATGTCTGTTGTCATCTACTCACACGCATTCAATTTCCTTCACATGTGATGAAGGGTTTTGTGCGTTTTTGAAGAAAGCGGAGGTTAACAATTTTTGCCAGAGATTTAAAAAGTATCTGCCTTCCCCCATTCAAGTAGATAGGACTGTGGACTTGCTCTTAACTGCCCAGAGGCGTTGCAAACATGGCCGCAGTGACACGACTTCCGTAAACGGACTTTGGAATCGATCAGCGAAGAGAGACAACATGAACTCTGGGCTTCCTTAAGAGATGAGATGACGGCTGTGGGGGAAAATCAATAGACAGACTCTTCACTTTTTATTTGCATGCAGCAACAATCATAACCAAAAACAGTTTCAAATAGATCTCTGCACTGACTGTACTATAACAAAAATAGTTTTTTTGATACTTATTGTAATGATATCGTTGGGATTCTTTTCAGGGCATCTTCTTCCATCACAATTTATTAGACTTTAAAGGACTCGAACATTCAAAACGTCAAACTGCTGCAAAAGAAGAAGAAACGCAGAAGAAGAAATTTTGAAGAATGTAACCGAACAACGGCGATACTCATTCACTTCTATAGTATGGACACAAAACAATGCAAGTCAATGGGTACCGCCGTTGTTCCTTTACCAGCATTCTTCGAAATATCTTCTTTTGTGTCCTGCCCTTACAGAAAAGACACACGAAATTCACATGTGCAAAAAACACATGTGATCACATGTGAAATGTGTGTTTTTGGAACATTTTGGTGTGAATTCCATGTGAATTCGCACGTGAAACCCATGGGATAACATGTAAAAACCCATGGGATAACATATGCGACATGTCTCCACATGTGATCACATGTTCTTCACATCACCACATGTTGGACATTTTATCCCATGGGTTTTTACATGTTATCCCATGGGTTTCACGTGCGAATTCACATGGAATTCACACCAAAATGTTCCAAAAACACACATTTCACATGTGATCACATGTGTTTTTTGCACATGTTAAACACATGTTGTATACATGTGATCACATGCGAAAAACATGTAAAAAACATGTGAAATTCATGTGTCTTTTCTGTAAGGGTGCAGAAGAAAGAAAGTCATAAAGATTTGAAATGACAAGAGGATGAGTAAATGATGTCGTCAAATATTTAAACAATATTTAAGGTTGGCGGAATGAAATTGTTCTGTGCAAACACAACGCCTGTCCATGCAGCCTTGCATGGCCAGAGCGGGAGCGCAGCAATTACATGTCCCCCCACCTGGGGAACCAGAACAGTTTATGATGCGTACAGGATTCAATTAAAATGATCCGACAGATACGGGCAGATATGGAGGAGATGGGGATGGAGGTGGGTTTTGAGTGTGGCACGGTTAAGCAGCTGATAAGGAGCTAAAGAAAGGCAGTCTAGTATGTGTTGTATGACTAGTTAAAAGATGATTTGCTGCACCTGATGCGATCGCTGATGCAAGCTTGACTCACGTGACCTGCCAGAACTGAAGCTACGCTTGATTTTTTGGTGAATTATACCTTTAATGCCTTAAGAGACAGCAGGGCAACTTTCTAAACAAACATACTCTCTGGTGGTCCAGTTTAAGTTTGATGATTTATGAAAGGGTTGGGAGTAACCAAACCCCTCAAAAATCCTTGTGTGCATGCTTCTTGTTCCAACTAAAATGATGTTTAATATAGTGATGTTCTTGTTATTGACACCCACACAAACACTGAGACACAATGGGGCGAGAGGAGTCCCTTAATAACCACAGCTGCCCTCCAGGTAAAAAGTCCTTTTATGTACTTCAGCTGTAGTCCAGAAATGGTGTTCCTCATCTGGTTGGTACATTCACTATGAGAACATTTCCTCAAGCATGTGAGTCAGTGCAAGCTGGTGATGTCATAATTTTCACACTTTTTTCATAATAAGGAGTCTCTTTAGCAACATGCCACACCCACTCCGAGGAAGCTCTGTCACCATCTACAAAACTTTTATCGGACAAACGAACAATGTTACATGCAACTGTTTACAAACATACACACAGACACCCATCGAGTGAATAAGACCAAAACTGATTAAAGTGTTTATTAGAGCATTACGCAAGTGTGGGTGTCTGTGTGGGTGACACTTTAAGAAGACTTTGCTCTTTGGTTTTGAAAACAACCGCAGATACAAAATTAACACAACATTACGCCTTCGAGTTCGTTCACAGGCGGAGAACAGTCCAACCGTAGAAAACCAATCCTGAGTCATAATCAGTCAACCTGAGTTTCACGACTTACCTGTTCATGTTACTGGACGTCTACCTAAAACCGAAAGAAAGAGAAACCTGTCCTGGGCCAGCAAGAGCGTTCTAGTTAACAAACACAGAAGAGTTCTGTCTCTAAATGCGTTTTTTGGCACACAAGCATGCTGCTGATACGCCAGAACTATGATCTCAGTTTGGACAAAAGAACACCTATTTGTTTAAAGTAACAAATACCGCCTGAATACACTCGGAAGGCCAGAAGAAGAAAACAACCTAACACGGTGTAAAACAGATATGAAAACCTGGTTTGTCACACAAAAGGGATGTTTTTCTAGTTATGACATCAGAGCTGATTCTGAATGCATTCTTTGATGTAGTGGTTGATCATTTATTCAATGAATAAATCTAGATTTAAGCATGTTCGTACATATTTGAACATGATTGCGTTTTAAAGTTTGTAAATATGTGTGTACTAAAAGATTAGTGGCGATGTCCTTGAAAGAAATCAAGTACTGCAATCTTTGTGGTTGGTCAATAAACGTTATTCAATGGCTGAGACTTAATGGTTTTGGTCCAGTCTTGAATATTTGATCTCATCCTTCATACAACAACAGTTTACTGGGAAAGATGTACGTTACGTGCACTTTTCTGAGAGTTCGCATTTAATTTGTGATCTTGATCGAAATTGTGATCATCGGAGTCATTCAGGCACGCAAGCAATGCCATTGAATATACAACCACCAGACAGCAGCATCAGACTTTAAACCATGTGCACACACCCCACACAGAGCAACGACACACCGGTTGAACTGGGCAACAAGGAACTAGAATTAGTCCTAACGTACAGGACAAGGCTGGGGGCGGAGAGGTCGAAGTTCACAATGCAAATCATTAGTAGATTCATTGATTAAATGTAACAGTAGTCTGTCTGTGTCACTCACCCACGGCGGCAGCTCCGACGTCTGGACGCTCTGACGCACCGCTCGCTCCTCTTGCTCCAGAAACGCCAGCGCCTGGTTCACCCGAGCGAATCGTTCTCCTCCCCGGTTCCGTTTGAGCCAGAACAAGGCGGCCAGGCCGATTAAAACCCAACTGAAACTGAACTCTAGATATCCCAGGACGTAAATGGGGAAAATAAGCAGGAATGTCTTGGCGAATTTAATTCCCATCTGCGTGGCGTCCGCCACAGACGTCTGTGGCTCCTCGTCCGTTACCACCGGTTTGAGTTGACTGACATCTCCAGGTTTCGAAACCGAGCTCGGTCCATTCGGACTGACCGCTGGTCCGGGTTTGGGGTTTACTCCGTTAACCGACGCGCTCATATCCAAAATAAAAAAGACAACTAAACAAACTAAACAAAAGACAAAAAAGTCAGAGAGAGTTTCTATAGAAACATCTCAAACGTGTAAAAGTCAAAACGCGTCGCGTAGCTCGGTTCCGGGCTCGTTCCTGGAGCGCAGATGATTGGATCAGCGAAGCTCCCTAAAGCGCTCCCCACCCGACCTTGCCTTGTATGGGCCCGTGATTATCCGCCCTTCCAACGAACTTCGAGTCTTCCAGCTGCTGGCCGTCTCTGCTCGCGCCACGTCTCGCGTTCACAACGTACACCGCGCGAGCTGTGCGCGGCACCACCTCTCGCGCTTACCACATCCTGCACCAACACACGGGCGCTCTGGCCAAACCCTCTCTTCTCTACTGTGACATACAGCCAGGAAGCTTCACCGGTGTGGCACCACGGTCTGTAAGCGCCATCCTGTGGACTCCACTGCACGCAAGACAGTAAAATACAGAATCACGTGTCAAATCTATTTATAACTTAATGTCAAGTTATTTTATGGACATGATTAATGCCACACACACATAAACACGTGATATTTACATATACTTAGATTTCAATAGCAAGATATTTTATGGACACTATTAAATGTTGCCATATAAAACATATAATAATATTAAATCTATTAATTTACAATAAACTACTACTACTACTACTAATGTACGTGGGATAAACTGGAAATGAATGTTGGTGCGTTGACGTAAATTGTCCACCAGGTGACACTCAGTGTCCAGTGTTAGTCTTATTTAAAACAAACGCTGTCAAGTCAGCTTTTTCAAGAATATTTGAAAATATTTTATTGACATACGAAAAGACATCGCGACAGAATCAAAGTGCTCTAGTTTCTTACAGGTCATGGAAGCTTAAAAAATAAATAAAGAATATAATAAAAACACGTTGTGCATATGTCATTCTTTTAGATCCCCATCTCTGCAACCAATAGATACAGAGATTAGCTGTTGCTGGGCAATGAATCTAGAATGCACATTCTAGTTCGCATATTTCTATATTTATGTCTCACAGTGCAGATATGATGTTTTATATACATGATACATTAACCTCTATTGTGTTACGCTTAACTATTAAAAGCACACTGATACTTCAAAAGCTAGACAAAATTAAAACGTCACCAATTTCTGTACATAATTAACAATGAAAATGATATAACAGTGTCTTCAAATGATAACAAACATGCTAAACGAGTCTGTTTGTGATATTCTAATACACCTTCAAAAACAACAAAGACAAGCGTAAAACAACATGGCCAAAGTACAAAAAAGCACAAATATAACACACATATATTTGTGAAAACACGAATAAATAACATGACTTGAATTGGCAATTTGGCGATATATTTATCGGATCAAATCCCTGTGCTTTAAATCAAATTTAGTGTGGATTAAAAAAAATAAGCAATACCAGTAAAATAACAAGCAACATGAATAAAGCTAAAATAAAGACTTGAAGATATGCTACAGGAGCCTTTTAAGTTCCTCTGTGAATGAATGTGTGTTTGTTTGAGATTCTACATGTTGTAAGCCACATATATGGGGTCGAGCTGGTCGGCGAGGAAGCCGTCCCGCAGGTGCATGCGCTGCTTCTCCCCACGAGAGTTGATGGGAATTACGCCTGTATCCACGACGACCACCACGCCCACAATCAGGTAGTGTTCCTCTAGAACCACGTTAGTTACCATGGGAACCAGATCTAGAGCTTCCTGCTCGGAACCGTCCAACTCCACCACTACTACTAATAAATTTGTCCAAGTGAACACAGCACTGCGAGGCAGACAGAGAGAGGGTTTAAAACCTGACAAAAACATACCCACAAAAATCCCATTTTGATTTTGCAGCATAAGTGTGTGTGCTCACCACTCTGTGATGTTTCGGTGGGCTCTGATGATGGACATTTCAATGTCAATGGGATGGTATTTCATCCCTCTCAGCTCCATGACCTCATCCAACGCTCCAACCACATATAGAGCATCGTGCCTCTCTGATCACACGCGCAAATAAAAAAAAAGTAAAATCTCATGCGACCAGCCCATTCATATTGCGATCGAACATTTCAACACACATGTAAACACACCTCCATTTGCATCTGTTAGGTCGGTTCTACGCAGGAACCCAAGGTACCCCGTTCTGGCCCACACGGTCTGTGTGTCTCCAAAGCTCAACCTGGCTCCAAAATGATCCGACCGTACATTTTCCTCGCCGAACACGGTGAAATAGCCGGAAGCGCTCTGTGGACTATGGACCCAGATCTGCACACATACATTTACAAATTGGTGTCTATCCAAAGCAACGTACAGTGCATTTCGGTATACTTTTTGTACAAACTGAAAGGAAAAGGTAACCGAGATATTCTTCTAACCTCTCCTAAATGAGAGTCTCCGATTGGTCCCTTTGTCTCTGGGTTAGCGATGATGATGCGCACGCCTGGCAAAATCTAAATGAAAAGCAAAAAATGGTCAAGTCTCCGAATCAAATCATGTTTGCGTTTCATTTAAGAAAACAAATAAACGAACCTTCCCCGATTCCATGAGAGGTAAGCTGTGTGGAGATCCTCTTTCAACCAGTCTCACCCTACAAACACACACAAACCCACCTCAGAAAACACTTCAGAAGCATGCAGGTTTTCCTCTACTGTATGTGCATGTTTTTGTTCTGTGTATGTGTAGGACAGTGTGTGTCTTACCTGTCATGTCTCAGCGCTCTCATGTCCACATAGACAGTCGTGGGATCAGGTCCTGATGTCCCCTGCACAAACACACACGCGAGCGACTATAAATAACAGTCATATATATTTTATGTATAGCAGGATGCTTGAAGGTGCAGTGTGTAATTTTTCGGAGGATCTATTGACAGAAATGCAATATAATATCCATAACTACGTGTTCAGAGGTGTATAAAGACCTTACATAATGAATACACGAATACATACATAAACGGACAAACTCCTCTACAGAGAGCATTTCATAAATACATTATCTACTTCGGCAAAAAAGCGGAAACGTGACAACATTCCTGTGTCAGCCACTTTAGTGCTGCGAAAGGGAGGGGTGGAGTGAGCAGTTGGTTGCAATTCGCAACCTCACCACTAGATGCCGCTAAATGTCTGGCAGACAGTTAAGAGCAAAGTAACTTGCTAAAGTGCTTATACTGTAGTGCTTAGAGCATTTTAACAATCACAGGCGATACTTGTTTCTATCCTATTTATTTAGAGACAACTATTGCTCTTTCAAAGTAATGCAACCTGTCAACTTATCACTTAACTGCCAGGTTGTTTTTGCGGTCCTGATTGGTGCCAGAGAAATTTTCCACCACACCTTGCCTTGTTTGTTCATGTGGTTGTGTGCATAATATTACTAATGTAAGCAAACATTGCCAGTCAGTGACTTAAACGGTTTACTTGCTTATTTGTTCTGTGCTTGTAGTTTAATTCATCGTGGAACCAAATCCACCATAGTTAAGATTAGCTCTTTGTACTTTTGTCACTATAAGATGACAATGATTTATCTCTTTAGGTAGAGCGAGAGAGCAGAAATAAGGAAATGTTTGAGATATGAAATCATGATGATCCGTTGAAGGATCAGCCATACCTGCTCGGCAAGTTTTCCCAACCTATGGGGCTACATGAGGAAAGGAACAAATGTGATGTATAAATAAGATATTCAAAAGCAAATAAAAAGACAAACAAATTCAACTAAGCCAAACAACAATGATAAAAAAAGAAAGAATTCAGAATTGCTCATGACTAAAAAACTCAACACTGGGGGGACAAAAGTAGTCTTTATTGCTGACCTGCAGACAGACTGCGAGATTGACCCTGCAGCCAAACGCGGTGCTGACGGCACGTGGATGCAGACCAACGTCTTTAAAGAGTTTACAGAATGACTGAGTCAGTGAAACGCGAGGCCTCTCTTCCGCCACAACCACACACGAACGCACACGGGTCAGATCCATCCCACGAGCCTGAGAGAAACGCACACAAACCCTGGTATAAAACTACAAAGAAATGAAAATGCTGTGCGTGTACATGTACACGTATGTTTGTGTGCACACCTTTAAAGAGTCCGTGAGCGAGCTGAGCGATCTCGTGCAGAGCTCCATCACAGAGTACGAGCAGAAAGTGTCCCGGACTTTAAAGTGACTGACGGACTGCAGCCACAAAGCAGGATTTACCTCAAGATCCATGGGTGAGATCAGAACAGACTGCTGTCCCGCATACACACTGCATATAAACACACGAGGACTTTCCATCAATGTCTGTTTTTATATTATGACGAAAGTTTCTAACCCAGTGATAACAAATACTGTATACATTTTCATGAAGACAATGTTTAGTATGTTAATCGAGTGTTCGGGTGGTCTATACCTGCAGAGACACCACAAAACGAAGCCGAGGCCGCAGTAGGGGTCAAGACACACGGCGACCTCACGTGAAGGATAAAGCTCACACTGCAGTTTAATAGAGCGACAGAGAGCACTTGTGCCAGAGTGAGACATCTTCAGAGAGAGGTGTTTATAAACAAAGATATTAAAAACAAAATAATCTGGATTTGAAATAACACAAGGGTGTTGGAAATGACAGAACTTTTTTTATTCCTTTACTATTTTAAATGTAAATACACATGTATATTAACAGTAGGTATGAAAAGCTGAACCTTCACTCCGGCAAGCATTCCCGTAGTGGACACACTGAAGTCCAAATACGCCAACGAATCTGGGTCACATGGCTTATACAGCAGTGGACAACGTCTCTTTGGAAGGTCATCTAACACAGAAACACACCAAGTTTGGTTGAAAGTGTAGAATTCTTATTACGGATCTAGACAAACACAATTAGCGTAATACATTTAGAATTTCACTATTATCATTATTAATCCGCAGAATATTAAGCGAACGTTACTTCTCAGAATGATTCCTATATATTCAGGTTATATACGGTAAATGCTAAGCTGATCCATTTTGAAACTGACCTGTTTCCAGGATAAGAGGCCATGATTTAAAATCCACGGCAACTGACGCATCCTTGGACTTCAGAAGTTTAGATATTGCTTGGGTGGTCATAGCACACACTGAACGACTCACCTACACATGCAATAAAAATAAAGATATTTAAATAACAAACAGGCATGTATATTGAGCACTTTTATATTTAAAGCGGAAGTATCATGCTATGTCATGCATTCTGACTTCTTTACACTGTTAAATGTGCTGGCTTCTCAAGCTTAACATGGTCAACTTTTTGTTGGCAATCAGCGTCTATGTGCATAATGTGAACAACACAAACCTATAGACCGTTTCATCGGACGTGTGCGCGCCTGACCCCCAGTTAACTTTCGGTTTGTGTTTGGCTAGTGTCTAATAATATAACTATTTATATTTTATTTCTTTTATGTTAATATTAATTTATAATATTATTTGATTGTATAATAATTGTATTAAATAAACGATTTGTTGAATTTTGTTGTATGTTCATTTTATTAAATAAACAATTTGTTGAACGGGTCCTGTAGTTTTGACGTATTTAAACAAACCGTATAGTACATTGACATCTAGCGGTTGAGCTTGGTATCACAGTCTAAATTCAAAATATTGGAGAGACAAGTTTAGCCAATTGACGGTTCTTCTCGGTTTGTTTTGATTGTTATCAGAAATAATCTACAGGCACTCTATTGTTTGTGAACGTGTACCAGAAGTTAAGTTGGGGTCACAAAAGTGCGCATGCGCAGTAACGTTTGTTTATGTTGTTAAGATGAAACCGTCTATAGTGAATCAATGCGATGATGTATTGTGTGCTCGTGCTGTAGTTCCGCCCTCCCTGCACGCCTCCAGGCCCTCGTCTTTTTCCGGAAAAAATCGTACAGCTGTATGTCTGTGTGTGTGAGTGTGTGTATTGTTGTATGTTCATACCTCCAGGATCATTTTGACTGTAGGTAGTGTGGTGGAGATGTTTTGAGGGTGAGGTGGTCGTACAGTGATGGGGATACAGCCCGCATACAGACAGCCGTAAAATGCAGCGATCAAATCTAGACCTGACACACACACACACACAGAGTGAAAAAAAAACATTTATTACAATTTTAAATTATTTGTGTTTGTGAAGCGTTTAATTGAAATGTGCCGTTTAAACTTTTCAATTAAATACAAATGTATGAGCAGATTTAATTGGAGTGGGTGGCTCTTGAATGCATATCGGAGTGACAGACTCAACTGCTGTGGCTGATCTAATTGAAATGACGTGAAAAGTTACAATTATCACTACAGCAACAAGAGGAAACAATTACAATGTCTATTGCGACAGAAATGAGGCACATTGTAAAGAGTGAACCGTTTATAAAACAGTGCTTCAGAAACAAAATAATAACAAAATAATAAAAGCTGAAGTGCATATTTTCACTAAAATGGTCATTTTTCTTCATTAAATAGAAGGCAGGTGCATGTGGTTACCTGGCGGGTACACTAAAGCTACATGATCTCCATCTCGCAATTGTCCTCTCTCATACAGCAAAGTGGCAATTTTTTCTGCTTTTTTGTGAAGCTGTAGACAGGTCAGAGAACTCCCTACTGCCCCCTGGACACACACACAAACATTTATACAAACACAACTACACCTGAAATCATGAATTTCAGTTTAATATTATATCATTTTCATAACACACCCAGCTCTTTGTGTAAAAGATTGTGTGTGTGTGTGTATTACCCGTGTGTTGATGAGTGTGTACAGTATGTGGTCAGGTGTTGTCTGAGCTCTCCATTGCAACACTTCCGACAGAAAAAGAAACTGGAATACGAGAGAAAGCGTAACCGGTCACGGAGCAATAATGACACGCACGCTCACACACCCCTGAAAACAAACACGTTTTGTTTACCTGTTCATTGTCGTCAATGTTGCTTAGGTCTCGTCCGCTGGCCTGAGCCATTCGCTTTCCTGCTACGAGATTCCCCACCATCACAGAGGCAGGACCCACCTCTGCAACACACACAAAAACACTAATTACTTACCACAAACATACAAAGTACACACCGTCCTTTATGATACATTTAAACACACTTACAAGCCAAACCACCACTTATTATACACATACACAAAACACACAGTGCTTGTTACTTACACAGTGTGCACTATAATACACATTTTTTTTTAAATAATGCACACAGACACACTTGCGTAGCGTACCGGGTTGTTTCTGTCGGGGTTTAGGCAGGTTGGTGATACAGGAGTGTGGACACATGAGGATGCTGCAGGGGTGTAGCGCCCCCTCTAGGAAGAGCTGTTTGGTCTCCGACAGGTGAATCCCACCCAGAGGGGTTTTCGGGAGGGTGTTGGCAGGAACTAGCGCCAGGCAGTACACCCCCACCTGATGAATCCCATCTATAGCCTGAACACACAATTTTAACAAGATGTTACCCCAAAAGCACACTGAAAATATGCTTTAAACGTGCATTTAGTGCAAAAATATATGTGTGTACCTGCAACACTCGGCTCATCCATTGATAGCTTTCTTCTTCAGTCGAATCAGGCCTTTGTTCTGCCACCAGGACGATCCTTTCATCATACAGCACAGTCACTGAAAACACAACCGTCCTACACACACAAACAGTGACAACTCAATGTTATTCGGTTGAACAACCAGCTATGTGTTGTTATTCATCTGTGGTCTTCGTTCTTACACACCTTCCCCGATAGATGAACTTCATAGGTTCCACAGCGAGAGCGGTTGCTATGATGTCATCGGCGTTGTGTTTCCGTCCCCCGACCTGCATCAGTCCTTCCAGCGACCCAGAGATGAAGACCATCCCACTTGGACCCACGAACCCCAGGAGACCAGACCGCACAAATACACAGTCTGTGACCAAACCACCGTCAGACGACACTGGAGATACCTGCCGCCCAGAAGCACACACCCATTTAATAACCCGCGGGATGTGCCTTCTATAAAAAAGCGAGTAGTCTGGCTGACCAAACTATTTAGACCAGCTTAAACCAGCTAGAAACCACATAAAACCTTCCATTAAAATAAAGGTTTGTGTCTAATAATAGTACAACTTTATGAGAATACAGTCTGTAGTGGATTTTCACACCTCAAATGTGTTCTTGCTCATTCCCGTAAGCCCATAATATGACATCCCTGTGGCAACAGACGACACGCAGATCTCTCCAATCTCATCAGTTTTACACAGCTGCGGAACGCCCTCCTGTTTAATGACACACACCATCGCTGAGGGAGACGATGAAAGAGAGTTTAATGAGAATTATAAAGTTGTTTGATGAGGTTTGTGGTCACATGAGGAAAACTGCTCCATGAGGTTTATGTTGGAACTGACTAAAATGCTTTGAGGATGTGTCCCTGTGTCTCTGTACCTCCTGGCATGGCCGTGCCCACATCCTGCAGGGTGAGGACGGAAAGCTTCTCCCCCGTGTCCACCCTGATGACCCCGTGACTGAGATTCGTCATACTGAGGACCCCTCGACCGGCCGGCTTACAGCCGCTCTCCTGAGGCCTGACAGAATACAGAATATCACATTAGCATCTACAAAATATTTTCCTGGTTTCATAAACAATAAGAGTGTGTGGTTTGGTTTCCTGGAGCCAGAGGTCCTGTAAACACTGACAAAAATCCTTTTTGATGTGAAACGCCACATGACGGTTCAAACAAAATTGTGAAAAGCATTATTATAGTCAAGGCTAAAAAATGTGTCGGCACAAAACTCAACATTTGATGGTATTTTTATTATATTCAGTTTCGACATACACTGACATTAACTGGTCATGGCTGGTTTGACTGACAGATCCAATGAGGTGTCTTTCTTGATGTCATTTAAAGCTACGGTAGGCAGTTTCATAGCGGTTAGCAATAGCAAGCTAGCTTTGAAAGCATTGAAGGGGAAAACATTCCCCCCTTCCTTCAGAGCTCAAAGCCACGCCTCCCGATGTAAATTACCTCATGTCTCATTCGCCAGTAAGACGGCATTACAATACAAAGCACATACAGTAATAACGATGGTAAGCAACTTATTGTAAGCTTTTTTGTAGTTGCTTAAGATTTTTGCACAGATTTTTATTTATATAGTTGCTTAATAATATATTTTTTCGTCTATTTTTAACCCCCAAAAATTCTGCATTTTAGCAGCATCTAGCGGTGAGGTTGCGAATTGCAAACAACGGCTCACTCCACCGCTCCCTTTAGAAGCACAACGGTGGCTGACACAGGACAAAGATATCATCACGTTTTCGCTTCTTTGTCGAAGGAGATAACATATTTACGAAATGCACTCTATAGAGCAGTTTGTCCGTTTAGGGCTACTGTAGAAGCAACATGGCGAATTCCATGTAAGGGGACCCGCTCTGTATGTATATAGAAATAGCTCATTCTAATGTAATAAAAACATAACGCTTCATTATGTAAGGTCTTTATACACCTCTGAACACATAGTTATGTATATTATTTTGCATTTCTGTCAATAGATCCTCCTTAATATCACACATTGCACCTTTAATACTTAAACCACTTTAATTTTAGAATTGAATATGCCAAAGTAATACCACCATGTGGTGACTGTATTTAATCCCAGACCACACAAACGCAATTAAAGATATTTTAACAATTTACAAGCAAAACCAAGACGTTTCACAAAATTTCAAACGAAGGTGAAATCTAAATCAGATGGGTTTCTAATTGGCTTTGTGTGTCTGTGTGTTTATAAATGTGCATAGGTCTGGTTATGTTGTTTGTAATGTGTGACCACAAAAAACAAACCACCCGTTTTTAAGAGTTGAAACTTAAAACAGATTTCTCCACACAAGAATGACTTGTGCACATGTATGTCTGTGGTTACTGACTGCATATAAGCATGTGAGCATTTACAGCAAAGCACATGTGTGTGTGGGTATTTGTGTTTACTGAGCAAACAGAATGAGGGTGTATTTTATACCTCCTGACAGATACAGTTAGGGCCTCGGGGGAGCCGGCACATGGGCATATGACCTCGGACTTCAAGCCCATACTCTGGAACACGTTTAGGAAGGCGTCGCAGGAGGATATCGACCCTGAGAAAATGAACATAGAATTGAAATGTATGTAAAGATTTATCAGTAAAACACATTCACAGGGGTCTGAATACTTAAGACACACTTACAAGGGTTCGAACCGTCAGCGATCAGCAGCATTCTCAGTGAACTCATGTTGGTGTCAGTCTGATCTCTGTGGGCCATCAAAGCCCAATGTAGATCCCTGCTTTTCACACATGCCACCTTCGCTGTAAAAACACACACACAAAATTATTATTTGTCACGCAAATTAGACATGCGATTAGAGATGGACAGTACTTTGAAAATAAAAATCAAGTATGACACTGGCAAAAAGTGATGCAAAAAGTGGGCATTGTGCTGTGTGTGTACCTTTGTACTGCCCAATATTTTGGATCCAAGATAAAGGGTTCACCTTCATGAGAGCATATGGAACACTAACCACATGTAACATATTCAACACACTCTGCAGAGACAGAGAGAGAAAGAGGCTGAGAAAGCGTTTTTTTTTAAACAAAAAATGAAGATTTGCTTTTTTAGATTGATGATAAATGTAACAAAATAATGTGATATTACCATTTGAACACTGTGCCAGAGGCCAATGCCCTTCTTAAAATCCAACACATTTACTATCGTTTCAGCTGAAACACAGAAACACAAACCACATAAAACATCAAGGTCATAAATTAAGAAGAAGAAGAATCAGAGTTGTGACTTCCTTTGTTTATGTTTAAGTCTGTGAACATGGCAAGTGTATTCTTGTGTCTTACCCTCGGTGTACCCGCAGGTTTGTGTGAGTGTTTGGCAGTGTGTGAACATCGCCATCCTGGACACGGTTATTCCCAACACACTCCCATCCTTACAGGTCTTATACTGTCAATCAAACACAAAACACGCCCACTCTCATTACAACTGCACTGAAATCACAACAAAATACCCCCACACACATAATCATTTGAACGTACAGTATTCAACACACAAGCACTCTGTGTGTTACCTCTATGTATGCTGTGTCGTTGTTGGCATCTTTAATGAGTGGGAAATACTCTCTCGGGGGTTTTGATAAATGTCTAGAATCACTCAACACCCAAAGCAACTTTGGCCATCCTGAACACACAAACACACTTAAATTCATATTTAAAGGTGCGCGCCGTTATTGAGATTTGTGGGAGAGTAAAGTGACCTCTCTGACCTTTGAACTGCATGACATCACCACTAGTATTCTTGAGAAGGCCTTTGTGACACGCATCGCTGGTCACTGCCACTGCTACTCCACAGCTGCCCAACAGGAAACCGATCTGCTGACTCCCAGCATCCTTTGAGGTAAGAGGCACACTTCAGGCCAAAACTCAAAAATGTTCAATAAAGTTTTAATGTAGTTTTAATAGTTTCATCAACAAGAGAGAACATTTTTTTCCATTTCCTTTTTCAATTGTTCTGTTCAGCGGGCATTACCTTCTTTGTAAGTGGCACCTCAATTGGAACAGGAACGACTTCAGCTAAAAGACAGCCATAAAACGCTACCATGAATGCTGCTGGATCATTATTGGGATACACCAGCGCTACCTAAAAAACACACACAGTGCACATAAATTGAATTCTTTCTTCACAAGTTTTTGGATGTATATCTGTAATCTGGAGGTACACATGGGGCAACGGCACCTTTTTTTACATTTTCCTTCATAATTCACAGACTAAAACCAATTGAAACTAATATTACTAATAATACGAATTAATACTACCACTACTACCATTATTAAAAATAATATCTGTTTGATTTGCAGAATAAACAGATTTTTCTGCTATTATGTACCTGAAAATATTACTAGTAAATACAAAGAAAATTTAAATATAAATGTCACTATATTTACATATTTACAAATGTACATGTTTTATTTACATATTAAAATACATAAATAATAGAATTAAATAAAAACTATTTCTGAAAATATTAAATATCATAGTATGAACTATTATGGTAACTATTTTGGTATATTATACCACTATTATGGTGACAATTCTAAAACTAAAAACATATTAACCGGGTATATAAAATTACACACCAAAAACATCTTTTTAATATGCGTTTAAGAATATTTGAATTTAAACCAAATGTTTGAATGTTTGCTACATTATTATTAGTTACTCCTATTTACTAAAACGTGTTATGAAATATCAGCTGATGGGTCTAACTATACGAATAAAAAATATTCTTTGCTTTTAAAAGTTTGCACAATCATGTTTCACTGCACATCAATTCACCTAACAAGTGCTCTAAATAATTTGTGTTGCCTCATACATTTTCAAGCAATTATTTAAAATTTTAATTTAAGGTTCCTCTTACTCTGTCTCCGGGGTGGAGGATTGGTTCTTGTTTGGATCCTAGTTTGTGGAGAAGATTATACGCCAGTTTCAAACTTCTGGACCAGAGTTTACCTACACACATAAATACGTATAAGTATGCAAACAACTGGTTGTAAGTCAGATACTTTTAAAATGATCAGGAGAATGTGTGCACCATATGTAAGTGTGTACGGTTGTTTGGCACTGCCATGCGTGGTGGTCAGACAGGGGGCTTTGGGTGCGATGGCTCCCCAGCGCAGAAGGGCCGCCTCCAGGGAAGCAGGACAGTTTTTAATTCTGTCAAGCTCATCTCCCTGTATGACAGTTGACTCCACACCCTCTGGGCATGGCAGAGAAGGATCTGGCTGCTGCACTGCTTAAGGCAAACATGAAAAAGTTAGCATAATGCATATTACACATAGATACATGTGTACCATGTTAACTAAATCAGGATTTACATTATGAAAAACAGCTCACCCAAAAATAAATAAATGTATTAAAAGTTGTTAAAAGGTTTTAATCATGACAGCATTTTCAGAATCTTTCATTTGTGATCTTTAAGTAATCTGCATTATGGATCTCAAAATGTCTGGATCAAATGTTGTGTTTCTGTGCAGGATGTGAAGACTTTAATGAAAGGGTAATGAGAATCAAGACCTTCACCTTGTCACAAACCATGAAAGTTTAAAAAGGGTTTCTGTCAAATAATGTAGGGTTTTAAACTAAATTTTACTTTTAGATTTACAATATTTGCATCAGATTTTAAATTAAACAGTGGCACAAACAGAGAGGAAAACATCTGAACCTTCCAGCAGTTCTTCAAAGTCCTCCACGAAGAATTCTCTCAGAGGTTTTCGTTTGGGGCGTTTCAATGTGTTAACCAGCTGTTGGATCTTGGCTGAGACACGGCTACTGACAGGCACACCTACACACACAAACAATTACATTTTAATACAAATAATAACAATGTTAAGAATAAAAAAATATATTAACAGTTTCCATAAAGCTTATATTACATATGTATTCTTACACACTCTATATCGCTTATCCTATGGAGATATGCGGAGTGCTAAAGTCTATCCCAGCATTATTAGTGTTTGTATCGTCTATAATAATTGTCTTTTAAAGGTTGAAATGTTTTTATTTTCTAAAAAAAAAAAAAATGTAAAATATGAATTTAGTTAAGACATTTGAAACTAATTTTAAAGCGATATTTCAGAGGCAAAACTAAATTTCCCATGTTTTACTCACCCTCAAGGCATCCTGACTGAATATGACTTTATATGACATATGACATTTCTTCTTGAAGAATAATGCAGTCGGAGTTATAATACCACGGAGCATTTTTTCTTCCAAGTGGTAGAATGGGGGCAATTTTTTGAAGCTCCAAAAAGTGCATCCATTGATCAAAGAACTGCTCGACACGGCTCTGTGGTCTTAACAAAGGTCTTCTGAAAGCTTGTTTTTCCGGCAAATGATGGTGATGAAAGCTCCCGCACAGATGAGACGGTATCCTATTGGAACAAAAACGAAAAATGCCACGTTCGTCACCGGAACTTATGACACGCCTGCATCATTTGCCAAAAAAACAAGCCTCAGGTTCAAGCGCAGCCGCAGCATAACGAAAGTTAGACATCAACGTTAATAGCGCTCTCAATATTGATATTACTCTTAAACAAACGCATCGATCATCAGAAGACCTTTGTTAAGACCACAGAGCCGTGTCGAGCAGTTCTTTGATGGATGGATGCACTTTATAGAGCTTCAAAAAATTGCCCCCCATTCACTTCCATTCTACCACTTGGATGTAAAATGATGCGTGGTGCTATAACTTCGACTGCATTATTCTTCAAGAAGAAAGTCATATTCAGTCAGGATGCCTTGAGGGTGAGTAAAACATGGGAAATTTGGTTTCGCCTCTGAAATATCCCTTTAAATTTACAATAGTTGGCAAACACTATCAATGCAGAATAAACAGACACACACTTAATAACAGACATGCACACAGACACAGACTCTCTCTCCTCACCATCTCCAGTCTCCATCAGCTCAGCATTGCCATATTTGGGTGGAGCCTTGGTTATTATGGCAACCTGTGGCCGTTGCACAGAGAAGGGGGCGGGGTCTGGTGTGTAGCTGGTGATGTCTGGGGGAGCCGATAGACTGTCTGCAGCGCACCGCACAAACAAACTTGTATCAGTACAGTAGCATACAGCATAATAAACCCTTTTCTAATAACTGCAAGAATGATTTTGGAAGGTTTTCTTGTAATGAGATGCAATTAATTAAAACCTACTAAGCAACTAAATGCATGAAGGCGAAACTTAAGTGTGTACATATCAAACACGGCTGTGCAACCTTTTACCTATCGCCACAGGCTCTTATTGACAGATATGTCATGCGTTATGTTGACAAAAAACACTAGCGGATTCACACCTGCTCCAAAATACAAAATTTAACTCCTAAAATAGAGCATGGCACTAGCAATGCCAAGGTCATGGGTGCGATCCCAGGGGATTGCACATAGTCAGAAACAAATGTAAAGTACAATGCAATTTAAGTCGCTTTGGATAAAAGCGTCTGCCAAATGCATAAATGTAAATATGTAAACGTCAGGTATTCAGCCCAAAGGATTATGGGATACTGACCCTCAGAATCCAGCGATGACCAGGGGCGATCTGACTGGTAGTCAGTGGAATGCCTGATGACAAAACCATTGTCAGTAGACACACCCATTTCTCTTAAGCCCCGCCTTTTCAGAGACAGATGAGACATTGGACCGACTGTGAAATAAAAAATAAGCCAGGAGAGTTGATATTAAATGCCATAAGTCTATTTTCAAGTGAATAACTTGCAAGTTTGTGTATGTGCACACAGACTTACTGCCATAGGAGTGCATGCTGGTCTCCGCCAGTCGAGCAGCGTTGACAGAGCTGTTGCTGTGAGACGAGGACGATGATGATGTTGAAGGTGAGCCGTGGAGAGCTCTGCTGATCCAGGAGTCCACGTTGACACCCCCCGCCCTCCCCAGAGACCCCTCAGCATCAGAGCCAGAGGATGAGTCTGCACAAACACAGGGAGATACAGAAGTCGCACGCACGCACATACTGTACGCTTAAACACAGAAATGAGCACGTACACACCTGGAGGTGTGTAGGTGTCCATTGAGGTTTGTCCGATGAGCGACCGCCGCTTGGACGGCAACAGCACGGCTATCTTTCTCTCGCTGTGTCTCTCAAGTGCGGCCTGAACAGCTTCTGAATGCACATCTGATGGAGAAAGAGTAAAGAGATTTTTTATACGTTTAAGCATGTGTGAAATACAGTTCTGTGGCCTTTTATCGAATTTATTTCGAAAGATCTATGGTAACCACAGTCCTACTTTTATCTCACCTGAGCGATAACGTTCATCCCTGGACCCTGTGGACCGTCGTCGCTGGTAGCGGGAGGATGAGGAAGACGATGACGAGGGTGTGACTGGAACGCGACGCTCTGCCCCTAGCACCAAGAGACACCAGGTCACATACCATAAACATTGTGTTTATGTATATGTAACATAATGTGTAAAGAGGTGTGTGTGTATTAGTGCCACCAGAATGTATTTATTACCAGGTGTGTGAGGTAGGTAAGCTTGCAAAAGTTTGGATCTCTTTTTCTCATAGCCCTTCTGTGTGATGTCACCTGTACAAAACAAGTTATATTAATTAAGCTGAACATCCACAACTGCGTAAAAGCAACACAGTACAGACTGAATGGACAAGCAGAACAACATCAAGAATGTTGTTAATGTCACACATGCACAGGTTCTGCTACATTAATGAGCACTCATAAACTCATAGACTTCCATTGTTTTCACACCAGGCTAATGATATTTTCTATCCCCCAACTCCTGGCCTAAACCGAACCCTTGCACAAACCACATTAGGGGTTAGCATTATGACCAAAAACCTTGGTTTCATGGTATTACAATATACTGTAGTTCGGTATAGAAATCCAAACCATGTCTTTTATAATACTGCACACAGACAAAATGATCTGTGTTTTTACCTGTCTCTATGTTTCTTTAGCAAACTCAGTGTCACGTAAGACATGTGAAAATCAGAATCAGAATCAGAAGAGCTTTATTGCCAAGTGTGCTTGCACACACAAGGAATTTTCTTTGGTGTTGGAAGCTTCTAGTACAGACATTAAACACAATGACAATACAATATAATACGATTTACAGTCTAAAAGATTCTAAATTGTGCATATATAAAATAAAGACTATTTTACAGAAAATGGGGGATAATAACATATAAGAGACATTGTACAGGGTAGTATAAACATATTAACAGATTGTATGTACACTTGTGCAAATGGATAATTTAGTAAGTGGAGGTAGTGTTATATACATGTATACATAAGATGTAGATATAATAAGGCACTATAGTGCACACTATAGGAGTAGTGGAAGTGGAATATTGCTCTTAAGGAGCAGTTATCTGTTTAGGAGGGAGATTGCCTGGGGGAAGAAGCTGCTTCTGTGTCTGGAAGTCCTGGTGTTTGGTGCTCTAAAGCGCCGGCCAGAGGGCAGCAGATCAAAGAGTTTGTGTGCTGGGTGTGTGGAGTCAATGATGATTTTTCTTGCCCTGTTTTTCACTCTGGAATCGTACAGGTCCTGAAGTGTGGGCAGAGGAGCACCAATAATTTTCTCAGCACTACGAACTGTCCGTTGTAGTCTTCGTAGGTCTGATTTGGTGGCCGAGCCATACCAAACAGTAATTGAAGTGCACAGAACAGATTCGATGACCACTGAGTAGAACTGGGTCAGTAGCTCCTGTGGTAGGTTGAACTTCCTCAATTGACGGAGGAAGTATAACCTCTGCTGGGCCTTCTTTACAATGGAGTCTATGTGGGACTCCCACTTCAGGTCCTGAGAGATGGTGGAGCCCAGGAACCTGAATGACTCCACAGTATCCACAGTGCTGTCCAGGATGGTGAGGGGAGGAAGTGATGGAGGGTTCCTTCTGAAATCCACTATCATCTCCACTGTCTTGAATGCATTCAGCTCTAGGTTGTTTTGACTACACCAGGCAGCCAGCTGAGCAACCTCCTTTCTGTAGGCAGATTCATCACCATCTTGAATAAGGCCAATGACTGTGGTGTCATCTGCAAACTTCAGGAGTTTGACAGAAGGGTCTGTAGAGGTGCATTCGTTTGTGTAGAGTGAATATAGCAGTGGAGAAAGAACACATCCTTGAGGAGCTCCGGTGCTGATGGTACATGTGCTGGATTTAAATTTTCCCAACCTCACTAGCTGCTGCCTGTTCGACAGGAAGTTAATGACTGAGTCACTTCTTTACATACATGAAATATGAATGAAACTAGAATGAAAACATTTTATTTTGTCACAACAGTACACGGTATAGCTTTATACAGGGCTTGACATTAAGCATTGTCATGTGGTTGTCCTTCAGACAAGTAAATTCATTCACTTGTCCGAGTACAAAAATTACTTTAAAAAAGTATTAAAAAAGTATCTTTCATTTGATTTATCAATATAATTGTTTTGGATTTAGATTAGTTAAAATGCTTAAAAGCAAACCAGTGTCCACTTTGGCCGCCTGAATTAGGTTATAGGCCTACTCTCTGTGACTGCTATAAAACAAAGGCAAGCAGTGATTATTATTAGTGTTAAGGCTGTAAGTTAACTTTTTTTGCACATAGCACTGGTGCTAGAGAGGTTTAAAGTTTAGTAGCACAGGCAGAAATGTGCAAGTGCAGTTCATCATGAATAGGCAGATAACTGACAAAAGACATTAATGTTACATACAGATGGATAAATTAGGGCCATATCAATTTTAGATTACCTAAATTTGTTTTAATTTTTCTAAGTTCTGTGTTTTTCATTTTTTACTATACAATAGTGGTATATTTGTCCACATAAATACTGTAGTATACTATAGTATTTACTATAGTAAACTGCAGTAAAATTCTTAGATACTATAGTGTAACTATAGTATACAGTGCTTATCAATTTACTACAAGGGCACTTCAATTTAGCAAATACTATAGTACACTACACTACACTGGCAGTGTTCAGTTTAACGGGACTTTTATTTTGACGGGTCTTCGGGAAGACGCTGAATTTTTGTGTGTTTGCCGATAGCTTCACTCAAACAGTAGAAAGCTCGTAAAATAAACTCTCAGAGCAACTCTGGAGATGAAGTTCATGTGTTCATGTCCTCATACAGTGCAGACGCAGACAAATCATCGACCATCACTCCTGTTGTATGTTAAACTGTGCACGTAATTCACTCAGACACGCAGAACAGCCAGATGACATTTAAATAACAGGATTCCGCGTCCGCATCTAGTGATTATTGTCACACACTAACAAACAAGCACAACCACGACAAACGCACTTCACACAAACACGCAGCTCTGTCTAATGCACATATTCTTATTATTCTACATGTATGTCGCACTGTTGTTGTTTTTTTCAAGTTACTTGTCCAGTCGGGCAAGTACAATTCTCTCTCACTAGCCCATACAAAACATTCACTTAAGCGTTATTACACGAGCCCTGCTTTATACCACCTGATATACATCATTACATTTTATTTTATGAATTTTGTGATGCTGTAACTAGTTCACGGAACCATCACGGAAATTGTAGTTTTTTACTTTCACTACATTTGTAAGGACATTTGGCCCATTCTCTCTCTCTCTCTCTCTCTCTCTCTCTCTCTCTCTCTCTCTCTCTCTCTCTCTCTAAAAATGTAGATAGAACAAAATTATTTCCATTTCATTAAACATGAATAAACACACACAGAATACTCAGTGGACCAGACATACTGACAAAAAAACTGCATGTACAATGAATATTTCAGCTTTCATTGTAGATTTTATATCAATTTGTGTGTCTGGCAAGTCTAAGCATGCAGCATCCGAAAATAATAATCACAAACAGTATCCATGGCAACACAGGTGTGGTGTCCCAGTCCCCCTCCAGAGAACAGCAGAAAATGAAGATGTTGAGATATGTTTAGTGGTTAGATGTAATTAAAGGGATAGTTCACCAAAAAATAAAAATTCTGTCATCATTTATTCACCCTTATGTCTTTCAAAACCTGTGTACATTCTTCCGTGGAACACAAAAGAAGACATTTTGAGAAATGTCTCTATGGGTTTGTGTCCATACAATAGAAGTCAATGGGGTTCAGTGTTGTTCAGTTACCAACATTCTTCAAAATATCTTCTTTTGTGTTCAGCAGAAGGTCAAACAGGTTCAACTGCACACAAACACACAGACCAAGAGGGCAATACCAGATAACATCACTGCACAAACTGGGTTACTGGGTTAATCTACACAGATCTTTACATAATATAGATGCACAAAAACAAGAACATCATATACTGAGAGCCAAGCAAACACAGACACGTACAGTAAGCAAATCACAGATAACAAACTAAATACACTCCATTATACATTCAAACCATGTTTATTAAATACGACTTTTGCTTATTAAAGCAAACAGCCCAAATGTGTGGCTGCAACTCTATTTAGAGCGTGCAGATAACATCACGGCCATTTGGTTGCTTCATTAGGAAAGGCACGTTATGGCATGAGATCTGAGCAAATGAGTGTGGGAGGGATGTTGGTGCGAGGTTTCTCAGAAACGGTGGACCTCGTGGGATTTACATGCATCGGTTCACCGAGAACGCTGTGTGAAATGAGATCTTGTGAGAGAAAACACCTTGTTAAACGGAGCTCAGGAGCTGACACTGTAGCTCTCTTCATAATGCTGCTCTACAAATGAAAAGATTTGAAATATGGATGTACACTAGTAAACCTTTGCTGCCAAGTGGATGCGCATTGCGTGTTCAGACAAATGCTGATTTCTGTCCCAAATATATATAGGTAGTGCGTCAGAATTAAGTTTAAACAATAAACATTATGGTTTATGAAGTAATACTCACATGAGTTACTGCCCGACAATATTATCGCTCAGATGCTTCTCTTTCATAGCTGAGGAGACTTGTGTAAAATCCCAGTTATCATTAACTTTAAGTGTCAACTTTGCCTTAAATGATCCTCGCAAAATAAGAGGATTTAAAATAGAAACAAATGACATAATTGTTGACATTCGGTAAGAGTGTAAAGCTAAAAATAAATATAACACAGGAAATTTGGCCTTTGTTTTTCTAAGGCAACATATATTGCTCTCAGACAAACATGACAGGCTCTTGTTTTTATTTCACTGATGTCTAAAAGCAACAGCTTTCAAGACATTTGAAGCTGAATCATATGCAGAGTCAGAAAAGCCTTACTTTTAGGGATAGTTCACCCAAAACTGAAAATTATGTCATCATTTGCTCACCCTCCAAACTTGTATGACTTTCTTTTTCCGCAAAACACAAAAGAAGATATTCTGAAGAATGTTGGTAACCAAACAATGGTGGTACCCATTGACTTCTATTGCATGGACACTAGGGATGTAGCAATATTATCGATATCGTGTTATCACAAACACAATAGCAAAATTGTCTCTATGTTATCGTGACTGTATGAAACGATAGGTCTTCCAGGCCTAACATAGAGAATGTTAGAAATTTTTTTCATTTTATTTTATAAAAGGTATTTTTAGGTCATTTGACCCATCTCATACTGTAACTCATACCTATAACCAACAGTTATGATTAGAGGATAAAGAAAAGAGGATGCTTATGGCACGTTTCCAAGTCATCATTTGCCATTTTAAATATTGCAACCGAACCGTGGACTTTACACCGAGGTATTATCGTATAGTGAAATTTTTATATTGACACAAAACCAGTGGAAGTGAATGGTTACCACTGCGGTTGGGTTACCAGCATTCTTCAAAATAATGTTCTGCAAAAGAAAGTCACACAGGTTTCAAAATCTAGGTTGTTTTTAGAAGTGGGGGTCACTGCAACTTCTACAATTGTGATTATTAATACATACATTCCAGATTGTCTTGTTTCTTTTGGTCTTTGTTTCTCAAATGATAAAAATAAAAAAGGGAACTTTCCACCAAATTCCACAACGGTGTTTGTCCCGGGAATATTCAGGGTTTTTCCTGCATAGAGAAATTGGAGGCGGCCGCCTCCGTCAAATGTCGTGCCACCTCAGGCTCTCGCCAAAATTATGTTACAAGTCTTCACAAGAAATGCTGCGTGCATTTATCAGACTGTCATTTGTAACTGCAGTTGCGACATTACGCCACAGTGGAGGCGCTGTTATCAGCACACTGAGGCGCTAAAAAGAGTTGCAGAACAAGAGCCAGCCTGTGTTTCACAGTTGTTTGTTTTGCATCCAAGTACGTTTAATTTCTTGAAACTTATTAAATTAACATGACGCACATCATTGTAATGTCTTTAGCTGTGCAGTTGGGTCATTGAATCAGCGTATACTGTACACAGCGAATTCGCCAGTATGAACGCACATTGCGTTCAGAACGACTCGCACACGAATGACTCATTTGAACCGATTCATTTAAACTATTGAACTTTTCAGTCACTAGCGAATATAAGAGATCCTTGAATCATTTAAAGTGAACCACAGAGAATGCAAGATGTGAATGAGCTTTGCTCATTTTGAAAGACTGGTTAATTCAGTTGGCTATTGTGGGCTGAAAAGTTACTTGAAAATGATCAAAAAGCTTTATTCGATAAAAAACATTTCTGTTTGGTTGCATAAAAGTAATGTTTTATATAACTTAATAATTGTCATTTGTATCTAATTTTATTAGAACTTTTAATATGTCAAACTCAAAGTCACTTTGGTTAAGCCACTAAAAGGTACGGTAGGCCTACGCCTGTGTACAAGATCAGGATGGCACCACCTCAGCCTCATTTTGAGCCAGGAAAAACCCTGATGTTTTGTCTAGGTCATGTAACAAAATGATTCATTTGATTGTAAATCGCTTGTTTCAGAAACAGTAATGTGATATGAAATGATTCATACTGATCCACTTAATAAAAAACTATTACATGTATTGCTATTATTAAAATCCCAAATGAACCCAGAATCTATTCCATTTCTGGAATGACTCAATTTATATAATAGCTTGTAATTTTCGTGGGAGTGAAGATGGCCTCTCTGGACATGTGTCTGGCTGAAGTCCTGCAGGTTTCCAGCAGGTGAGAGCTTAAGCCACAGACTAATGTCACTGGCATCATCACAACCAGCAAAATAAAACTGTATGTAGGTCAAGTGTTACTCGGTGTGCCTCCAGCTTTTAATGAATGCAAAAGCATGAAAATTAGCAAAGAACGGGATTCTTAAGCGATTATGAAATTTATTTGAGTTTATAAAATAACTGCAATATTTATAATTGAACTGTAATTGAAAATGATTTTTCTACAATAAATAACTGTACAATTATTAGAGGATGGCTGATATGTATGTACACCAGAAAGAAAGCGTGAGAGAGAGAGAGAGACTGAGAGAGAATAAAAATAGCATCATGAGGAGCTTTTAGACAGCTGCAGTTGCTGACTTCCCATGACAACCGCACAAAACACACATGCACTCCCTTTACGTTTTAAACTACTTCATTTTTGTCTTCTGAACTATACATTTTAAACTACACGCTCTAGACAGTAAAATATAAGAGAAGGTATAAACATAAAAGCTCAAATCAGACTCACAAATTTAGTTGATATCCACAAACAGCAGCTTTTCTCAGCTCAAACATGCCTGCTTTGGATTGAACAGTCCATTTATTATCCACCACAGAAACTACAACAAACCCAGTTCGCTGCCAACTCCACATTCCCAGAGTCTGCCCACTTTGACACACATTACGGCTCATGGCTGAACCCCTTCTTACCATTGTGACCAAGTACAGCGTGCAATTACTGAAACAGGCAGCTAAAACATAACATTTCGTTTTCAGCATTCAAAACAATAAAACTACACCTTATAAGGCAAGAACATTAGACTGCAAACACAAGACAGTTTTTGTCAATTCAAGGCCAAGTTTGAAGTCCAGTCAACTCTGTAAAACATTCTCGGTCGCCTCAAATGCTTAAATATACTTAAATTAACAGTACAAGTCATTTCAACCTATTATTTTAAATTTTGACGTACTATATGACATATTATATTTGATCTAAAAAATGATGTGACAAACTGCTCTACAGAGTGTGTTTCGTAAATACGTTATATCCTTCGGCAAAGAAGCAAAAACGTCCAGTTACTGTGTAGCGCTTCGAAAGGGAAGGGGGAGGGGTGGTGGAGTGAGCTGTTGGTTGCAATTTTTAATCTCACCACTAGATGCCACTAAATTTCATATAATGGACCTTTAAATTCGTAAGTATACTTAAATTGGACGCTAAAGTAATTTCAACTTACTATTTTAAAGTTTAGCTATAGTTATAAGTTGCTGTAACTTAGAAAGGTAACTTTAAACGTATTAAAGGTGCAGTTTGTAACAATTTTGCAGTAAAATATCCAAAAACCACTAAGCTAGTGTTATATATTTTGTTCAGCTCAGTACTTATAATATCTCAAATGTTTCCAACTACTTGTAAATCGTGAGAAAATCGCCATTCTGAACAGTGACACGGGGCTGTGCAGTCGCCTGTCAATGGCGTCATATCCGCGTTTCCCTTTGTTACCGCCTTTACTGACGTAGAAACCGCATGACAACAGTGTCGTGGACAAATGCGGAAGTAGTGTCTAGAGTCTAGCAAGCCACTAACTTGTTTCGAGCAGTCACTTATTTATGGACCACAATTATTCGCAACAACTATAAAACTTTACCTCATCTGCTAACATGATTTCTCGTTCCCGTCTGATTGATGGCCATCAGCGGTGGAGTTGAAGACAACAGATTCCATCATTCCACGCTCCTTCACAGCGTCATCAAGCTACGGCATTGTTGTTGTTTTGATCGTGCGCCCTCTAGCGGCGGATTTTACAAACTGTAGCTTTAACTTATGTTGATGAGTTAAAGGTACAGTGCGGGATGTTTTGTATGATCTATTAACAGAAATGCAATATAACATACAAAACTGTGTCTTTAGATGTGTATAAAAACCTTACGTAATGAAAAGTTATGTTTTTATTACCTTAGAATAAACCAGTTGTATCTACATAGGGAGCGGGCCTATCTACATGGAATTTGTTATGTTGCGCAGCCATGTTTTGTACAGTAAGCTCTAACGGACAAACAGCTCTACAGAGCGCGTTTCGTATATGTTGGTCTTCGTGTGTGTTTTTAGACGTAGCTTGCTTCATCACTGAGTTGAAGACGCACAAAGTAGTAAGTTGTAGTACGGAGAGGAGGAGGAGTAGTCGTCGTCTAGCTGAAGCAATTGATTGTTCTGTCTTAGAAGTTTTGATAAAATGGAGGACCATGCGTATTGTGCACAAGTGCCGACAGAGCGTGAATCTCCGTCGTCAAAGAAGTGCAAACGTGATGCTGCCAGACTAATTAGAGACAAACGGCGGCAGAAATCCAGGATAAACATCGGTGTATCTATTACCAGATGGAAGGCACTGTTGAAAGACAAATGTTTTCAAGGCGACGCCGAAGTTGCCTGTTTTCTGCTAGACTGGTAAGATAATTCAACATTTTCAATGTTTCCACTTTTTCAATGTTTACCAAACAACTGTTTTGTTGAAACGGTAACGTTAGCATTTTATACCAATGGCCATATAACCTCAGAATAATAATGTTTTTCCGTCCCTGCGGTACGTACTCCGGTTGTTCCTGACTTTACAAAGGGGGAGACAAACGTCTACTAACTTACACCTAACTGCCTATGTCGCTGTCAGATCAAACGCTTTGAACAGCGTTGCTATTTATGATTAGCTAACTTTAGTTACTTCACTACTCTCAGCGTGTACTAGATAGCACGCAAGAAATGTATCTAATTATAGAATTGTAACAGTAACTTTCGCAATAGAATACATGTTAAATGATTAATTACGTTAATATATTGCCTTACCTGCTTGTATCACTGCTATCCGCTGTCTCGGTAGACGACATCTTTTTTTACTGTTGCGGCCTCCGTCGTAATTCGAAAGGGAGGGGTGGGCAAATGACTCAGAGATTCGTTGCAAAACTATAATACAACGCTAGTGGCCGCTGATTTTCAAGAACTGCGCCTTTAATGTAAAAATAATATATGTTGCCATGACATACTGATTACATATTTTTTCACAGTGGACAAATCTTGTTTGATGCTTAAACTTTCTCGGGCTGATTTATACAAAAAATATGCAAGCAGATATGGGAAAGGTATGGAGCTTATAATTATCTGAGCAAATATGAAGTCCGAACCCAGTGAATTTTAATGAGGTGTGCCTTAGAGCAGAAGTGTTCAATTTCTGTATATCTAGCAGCACCAAATGGGACTGTACATAAATAACGTTTTGAAAATGGCTGCCTAAACACTTCCAGCCCTTTTGGGGGGGGGAACCGTGCTGTGATTTTTTTTGCAGACAATTGAACTTTATTAACTTTTTTCTGTTTACTGAAAAACCACATGCAGGACAAAACATTAAGATACAGATGACCATGTTAACATTTTTACGCATTTGGCAGACGCTTTTATCCAAAGCGACTTACATTGCTTTATTCTATACATTGTATCGGAGTATGTGCAATCCGTGGGATCGAGCCCATGACCTTGGTGTTGCTAGTGCCATGCTCTAACCACTGAGCCACAGTAAAGCTGATGTGATGTGTAACACAGCAAAAATGACACAAAAGATGCATTCTGCAGCATCATGAAAGGTGTGTTTGCATGTGCACACAACCAAACACATGACCATTAACACACCTGTATGCACAGGGGAAATTGTTTGTGATTTTGCCTACGTGCTAGTCGACTGCAGGTGGTATATGAAAGCACAATAACATTCTAGAAAGCATCTGATTGGTCAATGAGTCAGCAATTGGTTTGGACACTGTATAGAATTGAAAATACTAAAACGTATATTTTGTGTAGGAGTAGAAAATCATATATAGCCTCAAAACACACATGTACTAAAAGCCACAAAATTACTATCTTGCTTTCACAGGATCTGTTAAGACGACATGGTTAAATTCTGCATAAGTGCGTTAATGCAAGTATTACTCTGATCAAGACCCTAATCCTGCAGGATGACTCTGCTGCCCCATAAGTCTTTGTGCTCAGAGCAAATCAGAACACAGCATGAAAGACTGTAAACCAATGAAACAATTTCCTGGAGGCAAGAAGGCCAATCAGATGACAGCATGTGGAAACTAGGCCAGAAGCCAAAGCAACAGAACAGTGACAACAGATGCCCCAACCCATATCCACATACAAATCGGATCTTGTTATATATGACATGCTTATGGATTTACATGATGTCATACATGCTAATTTATACATGACATATACAGTCATATGACACACTGACACTTATGCAACACGCAATCCTGTTGTGTGAATTATTGTGTTTACACAACTGCAAAACATAATGCATTCCGGAAAATATTCCCCCTTAAGTCCATTTCATCGAACCAGGTCAGGAGTCAATGGGAGCGTTCTGAACTGTTTGTGCTGGAATAAACATCACAAGGGAGGGGAAATTCTTTAATATCTGAATTAAGTATACAAAATAACAGAGCGCTGCCTCATGCACAGAGGGATGGTGGCAGATGTGCCCTAATAAGGGGAATCATCCTGGTCTGTGTGGAGAAAATGATGCAATCTGCATGAAACAAGAACCACAAAAACCCACACACATTTCTGCACTGGCCATGTGGCACCACTGTCTCTATGAACACGGTTATCGTCCCACTCACAACAGCAGGGCCGTTCGCATGACATTTCGTGTCCTGCAGTGAGACATGCTATACTCGCTTATCATCTCATTCTTTTGGATGATGTATGAAGTTTCTATGAGCGTTGCTGCAAGCTCATGTCACCCCACTGGGAGTGAAACTGCACAGAAATACACATTTTAATATAAATTCTTACAGTTAACAAAAAATATGTCCTTGCATTTGACAAAAGCAGCGAGGACCTTAAATTAAATTTACGATACAAAACATATTATGGGGTCCTCTCTCTCCCCCGAGCCTAAATAGACTACAAGGAAGGACATATAGACTGACTTCTATTGCATTTTCAATGATCACTGCTCTTCTTGTGAAAACATTTAATTTCTCAGTTGTCTATGGCCCTGACTGCCTCAATATTTAAGCAGAAAACTTCGTCTTTGTACAATTTCTAATTCGTTGCGCTTGCCAATACTTTTTGCCATTCCAATAAAGCACAATTCATTGAAACAGATTCAACAAAAGGACAAACTACATTCAGGACCAAAAGAACAGCCCCACGACCAGGAAATAACCAAAACATGGCACAAAATTAGGATTCTGTCAGGATTTCATTTGTGTAACATGTATATTTCTTTGTAAATATTTATATATAACGTTTCAATGCACAGGCAATGCCTATAAAGCTATTTGAGTCTTTAGAAACATAGACCGAGCGAGAGATGCACTGGGTGTTCTGTCTGCACTAAAACTTTGTGAGCAGACGCGTTACTGACTATATCACAACAACGCAAGCAAATGTGAAACTTTGCAGCAAGGAATATCGCAATGCCTTGCGCATTCCATCTTCACTTACTGATTAACATGCCCTATATATTCTCAAAGGGGGCGGCCCTGTTATATACAGTACAGCTCACTGGAGTGCAAAATGAAAATAAAACTATACGAGAAACCTTGAACACATAATCAGTATGAGTGCATTAAATCGTTTTACAAGATACATTTCTTAATCCAAGGTCACCGGAAACGCTCTACAAACAAACACGCGCTGGTTTAAATCCGATACATGGATCGAGCGAGTAAACCCGTTCACCTCTCCTTATGTCGTTCACTTTCTCCCACCCTTTTCTGGTAATCCCCCTCTGACAAACGGGTAACTCACCCTCTGATAGCTCCAGTTCTAGCTCCGCGAGCCGGGCTCGCACCTCCATAGTCAGCGGAAACGAATCACGGTCTGCCATTGCGATTCCAACACACCAGAGCCTCGGTTCCTCTCCGCGTCTCCCGAGCTCACGGTGTCCAACGTGTATTTCACGGTGCAAAAATAGACAGCATGTGTGTGCGTGGAGAGCGAATGAAGAGCGCGCAGTCGCGTTACCGGAGCGCCATTACACCGAGGTTTCAGAAGGAGACGTGCTGCTTGTTAAATTGCTTCGGATCCCGGAGTGTTGCGGTGCACAGGAGTGAAGCAGCCAGTGCTTCCACTGCGGTGCCACACAACCACCGTGCCCGCTGCTGCCGTTGAGCTCACGTGACCTTGGTGTACTGTTCAAACCCAGATGAGGGCGACAGAGCGCGCGCGCTCCGACTGTTAACGGAAAGGGGCAGCTGTGCGGGGATCTTCAGTGCCATCAAAAACGCCCCGGGTGTGGGGGGGTGAACATCCGTGCTTTAAGTATCAACATAAGTAATTTTCAAAGGATGTTATGAATATTCTTAGTTATGGCAATCGTTTTACGAGACATATCCAAGTGAATTAAATGAAAAATATGTAGGCCTATACATCGTCATAGTAGCAATAGCACAATGACTCTCATCATTTAACGCAACACGGTTTTTTATTATTTTGTTTTTTTCTTAATCATCTGTTTTTGATTAGTTTTAAGTCATTTTAGGGGAAACAAAATCACGAAGTTTACATTTCGTAAGGCTCCAACGCCTCCTGCTGGCGAGCGGTGGTATGACGCTAAAAGTGCAGTCATGCATTGACAACTTGCACACAAGATTTTCACTGTCAATGATGTCACAGTATGGGAACTTAATTGATTACATCATGTTACTCATGACTGTTGATATTTGAATTAAAACTTTACATTCCCATTTACTCCACACATGACTCTATAAAAAACGCTGGGTTGTTTTCAACCCACCATTGGGTCGAAAGGGACATACTCAAAAGCTGGGTTGAAAAAAATCCCAGCATTTTGAGAAAACATATAATGCAGATGAACATTTATTTGAGTTTTAATCGCATTTATTTTTTAATGAATGTAATATCGTTTTATTCCGTATACAAATAAGCATATTTTTAAATCATATAGCAGCTGTGCAGGAATATGTTTGAATGCTTGAATGAATGTGCCTCTTAGCAAACGGTTTCCTCTCTCAACTAGTCGTGCATAAATATGACATGAAAATAACTAATAATTGACCTCTACCTTAAAGACAATTTAAGGTAGTTGGGTCAAAGTACTGAGTTGTATTGCTTGTTAAGTTCTAAAGTACACATTTATAGTATGTAATAATATCCATAAAAGAAACACATGTTGCCTGTAATCAGGAAAGCAGACAGTAATAAGGCCTTAGAGAACCTATAAACCATAGCACACATTTGTTTGTGCCACATAAAAACAACATAAACGTGTGATGAAGACCAGAAATGTGACAAAAAAGGCACCCAAAGAAGATCTGTGAAAAGAGCAAATGTATCCATATTTTAAGGGCCATTTTTATTAAACGTGTGATAGGACACACAATAACGTTTCTTACATAATTGTCTTAAAGTGAGTAAACTCACGAACTACTACGGACATTACATCGTCTTAAATCTATGAGACGTAATACATGAGCACAAAGATTTGACCAATCACAGAGAACAACTTTGCATACGCCCCACCTCTACGGTTTAACCGAGAACCATTTACATTGTTTCAGACAAAATATTGCCATATACATATTTCCAACACTAAAAACAAGACGGCTTGATTGATATAAAGATTCCTTCCATGAATGGTGTTCTTTGTTTGTCTTCTTACCACAAACGAAAAGTATATCGACATGGCGTGGCTATATATCGACGCCGGAGACGCCCGGAAGAAACGGAGAGGAGGGAAGCTCACTGTAGAGGTTACAACCGGAGTGTTCAATCACTCGACCAATTACCTCGGGGAAGGTCTGAGACAAGAGCCAATCGCTGTCCTCACAGGACATCATCTGACGAGATGAGCGAGCGCACAGAAAATACGGGTCTAACCGCGGTGTTCACGCACGAGACGTTGGTACGTGCTCAAAATTCGGCAGACTAACTGATGCGATCCCGGTTGACTTGGAAACGCTCGCGGCTGGCGCAATGAGTGCGATGTGTGAGCTAGCACAAGATGCTAGAACCCAATTCAGACTACTCTCCCTCCGCTCTTTTCTCTTGTTAATGTAATATTAAGCTGAAATGTAATTAGCAATACGTTCATTTTAAAGGATGCTCTAGCAGGGTTACAATGTTAGATAAAAATAGAAATAGATTTTTTTCAATAGAGAATTGTTTGCTTTTGAAATAATCTTGCGCAGACCGCATAGCCTACGACACGAAAGTGTACTACCTTAACATAACCCACTATTGTCAAGAAGTAACAAATTAATATAGAATTTTAATGTAATCTGATTGATTTAAGTGGATACCATGTTTCTTTTTCACATAAACACATAACCTGTCACATTGAAGCAAAGACTGAATGTCTAAATAAACAGCAAAACTGTGAAATATTTAACTTTTCAAATATTTATTGTTTTAGAATAGATTTACACTTTCAGTCTGGTTGATCTCACATACATGTAGGCTACTTAATTGTTTTACGCAGGGTGACTATGTGTTCCCTGGGATTCGAACCCATGGCCTTTGTGTTGATAAAATAACTTTAATGCAATGGAGCCACATGAACACGGGACATTAAAATATGACCATAACAAGCTTTCATTTTCTTTTAGCCATTTTGTTTATTTTTATCTTCACACTTTTGGATAACAGTGGTGTCTTTCGTTTTACACGTCTTTATCCTAGTTACTATGGTTACCAATGTAAATCTTTGTAGGGCGCACCTAACGTTTGTCTTCGCTCGAGGGTTAAAAGGATGGTCCATCAGAGAGCAGTAACCCAAACGACTTTCCCATCAGAAACAGCCTCGCCGCGAACCTCTGCTCTCCGTGCAACGCGCACACATTCGCATCCCATAGCGGATCTTGAAGGCGCGTTTCATGCTTTTATGAAGGGCGACTGTGTGGTTATGCGTGCTTCGTGTCTCGACTCCTCGGTGTTGCAGCACCGCGCCCGGACGGAAATGTGTCTTCCGGGGAAAAGCTGCTTCCAGCCAACGAAACACCGAGCACAACACGCCACTGCATCTGCACATCTGCAGCTTTCTTCAGCAGCCCGTGCCTTTCCAAGAACGCTTACGGTTTGAGACTCGTATCTATGGCCAGACGATACAACCTGTGTCTCAGCGGACGGTACAAGGGCTGGGGGAAATCTGATAGAGGGCCGTAGGAGCTGAAACTCCAGATTTTGCTATTTCATTCTGATCTTATAGTGCAGTCATTCATGGATGTGCACGCAGAGGCGTGCACGCCGCACGTGCACACGGTGGATGAGCCACCGGGAGGCGCCACGGTCACTGTCACCACCGCACAGTTTCAGGTCCGATCGGTACCGGGGTGTGATGAAGGGGAAGGTGAGCTGAAGTCGGGCGCTGAAGCCCAAACACCTGCCGCGGTTGATCCGATCACAGAGATCGAGAGCGAGGATGGTGCGCGTGAAGAGGTGGAAAGACAGGCCGATTGGGATGCAGGGAAGAGAGCGGGGGAAACCGTGGGGTCCAGCTGCAGCAACGAGAGCTGCATCCCGACCCCGGGCTGTCGAATCTGCTTTCAAGGAGCCGAGCAGGTAAACTAAGGGCCCTTTACGCGTAATGCGTTTGGTCCGGATGGGTCAGCTTTTGCGTCGCGTCCGAGTCATGTCATGCGAGTTATTTCGAGAAATACCGTTACATTACAAATACTTTTACTGTTATTATGTATACTATTCCATTACATTACACTCAATCTGGCTTATTTGATTGCACTTAACACGCAAGCTTGAGGAAAAACGACAGGTGCTTTGGACGCGCGTCCATTTATTGAAACGGTTGCGGACACGTCTGTCTTTTTTCACATTTGGCATGCATTGCTTAGCTTAGTTTATCGTATTTGCCACGTGACCATTTATTATAAGACACATACTAATTATATTAATGATAATTAAATCATATATATACTGTTGACAATAATTTTTGACAGTTTTAATGCACATCATATGGGGAATTTAAAACAAAACAATGAATACCATGCATCTAACCGTGCATTTTTATAAAAACCATGTATTTTATAGTTTTATCATTTCCCCTTTTTTTCTTGTTTTTATATCCTTCTGTTTTTTCTGCAAAGCTGCTTTGCAACAATGCAAAATGTTGAAAAGCGCTGACACGTTTGCAAATCAGTGCGCTCCATTTAAATGCAGAAAATGGTATCTACAAATTCCTGTTAATTTTCTAAACATATCTTACATTCCCTCAAACAAAATGATTTAAATAGAATGACGTGTGCAGTCTGTGCGCGCGTGTGTGAGATGTCAGATCCATTAGAATACCTGCTGCTTGTTTCATCTCTAATGGTTTTCACTTCCTGCAGCTAATGCGCTTTCTCAAGACGCCTCATGTGGGTGCGCGTGTCTGTGTGTGTGCGTGCGTGTGTATGTGTGTGTGTGTGTGCGTTTCACTGTGTTCTCAAGCTCATTATAGATCTAAATGAGGATGTTTCTGAAATTATTCATGAATCTACAGATCAATCGTTTCCCTTCACTCACACAAAGACAATTCTCGGTCATTATTCACATTCTGGACAATTCACTTGCTTTGCGTCATTTAGAAGACAGACTGTGCTTTGAGCATCTTCACTGTTAATGCCTCAACTCTCTCAGTTCCTATCAGTATGTCTCCCACAGTCCTTATTCTCATTTTATCAATATTTTCCCTTGTAGCTTGACTCTCTGTAATATTTGTGGTTTATCCGAATGAGCTGTGTGTTGTGTTGGATACAGGGAGAGCTGCTGAGCCCGTGTCGCTGTGCCGGTACCGTCCGGCATGCCCATCAGCAGTGTCTGCTCAAGTGGATTAGTGAAAAAGGTTCTTGGAGCTGTGAACTTTGCAACTACAGATTCAACATACTGCCTATACATATCAAACCACCACAACAGGTAAATACAGGTTATATGGACGCACTATAAACACACATATGCACACAACTCATTTAGAATAGGCTATTCTGTGGACACAAACATGAAATTAGCATGCATGTGTATTACGTTTGTGTGTTTTGCAGTGGCAGTTGGTCACAATGACTCTGGTGGAAAAGGTTCAGGTCATTGCAGTGTTCCTGGGTGCCATATTTCTGTTGGCTAGTGTGTCATGGCTGCTGTGGTCAGCACTGAGCCCGGAAGCGCTATGGCAACGCAGTGACATCCTGTTTCAAATCTGTTATGGCATGTACGCTGTCATGGACCTTGTGTGCATCGGTGAGACACAGAAACCTACATCTAATACAAATGTGTTCAAATTGGATTTAAAACACCTTTTTGTTCTGTGTGTTTTGCAGGTCTGATTGTTCATGAAGGCGGCGCCGTGTACAACGTGCTTATGCGTTGGCGAGCTGTCAACCTTCTCTGGGACGTTCAGAACTACGATAAAAGTCGCGACCTGGACAACACACACGGTCCGCATCGCAACATGTGGCTGCCTCTCACACACACGCATACAGTGTCAAACCCACACTCGCAGACCACCCAACTGGAGTCATCGCCTCGGTGCCCCCTTCATCTCTTCTCCATGTGCCTGAACGTGACCTCTGACCTCTCCCCACAGGAGCAAAGCTCAGGCGAGCTTGTTGTTAGAGTCACGTCAGTCTGACCTCAAATGAACTCATTCAGGGACCAATCCACTCTCCCTGCACTGCCCGATGATGGGCGGGGCTTACGGATGGGAGGAGCCTCAGCATTGGGAGGAGCCTTACTTGAAAAGCACTTTAAAAGATACACAAACTGAGTCACATACGGTGTCATATTATGACGTGTCGAACAACCGAAGTGAGTTTTCCGGAGTTTTATCACCAACTCTGCATCAGCCTAAAGCACACACACATAGCATCTGCGAAGTAATATTGCTGTTAGACAAATTAATGTTTGTTGAAAGCCAACTATGGTTTTGTGTTCAGGTTTTTCATCATTGGTGTTCATTGTGCTTGGTTTTAAATGGACCCAGTATTTTACGTATCCTCAAAATGGATCTTTTGCGTTCCAATATGTCAAACGCTGTCTCTAGTATGCCAGTACACATCGTATGATGAGTATAATACAGCAAAAACAAACTGGATTTATTTTTTTAGGCTCATATCAAGGTTTATAAGTAATGGAGTTGTTGGTCAACTGAGAGTGGTTACAGAACTGTGTCGGTAACACGAAGGCGATACATTTAAATCCCGGGCATGTGATCATTAACCATTGTATCCTTAAAGGGATAGTTCACCCAAAAATACAAATTTGTCATCATTTATTCACCCTCATGTCATTGAAAACCTGTATATGAATAAGAACACACAAGAAGATATTTTGAGAAATGTTTCAGTGGTTTTGTGTCAACATAATGGAAGTCAATGGGGGGCCAATGTTGTGTGGTTACCAACGTTGCTCAGAATATCTTCTTTTGTGTTGTGCAGAAGACAGAAAGTCATACAGGTTTGAAATGACAGAATTTTCACCTTTGGGTGCACTATCCCTTTAAGATACCAAACCTGGGTGGGTTGCCAGGTGATTGGCCGTTTAAAGCAAGAAGGGAATTACTTTAAGGCAGATGCATATGTATGTAATATAAAGGATTAGAAGTGAAAAGAGAAATATATGTTTTAGTATCATAAGCACATTGAAAGACTTCATTAATGCCATTGGATATCACTGCTGCTGCCAAGATGTGTCGCAGTGGTTCAAGGCCACATAGAACCTTTTCAGAAAGCACTGGACAGAAATGGACGACCAGTCATTGAAACAGGTTTACAATTCCAGCAGCCCTTGCGTGTTTATTTGTGAAATAATTGGGCTAATTTAACAATGCTCTCGGTGACCAATAGGAGTGTAGAAATAACAGACCAATCCATTGTGTGATTTTTGTCCCCAAAAACCAATGCATGTGAAGTCCACCGATTCATACTGGGTGTATTCTTCAGCTGTTTAAAAGAGTACACCCACGAGCTACAAGATATTTACCGATGTCCACTTTAAAGTAAGCACAGATCATCATTTCGACTTGTAAAAAGCATAACTCCATTTGGAGTCACAAGACGGCGGAAAATTTGACCGGCATACATTATTTGGTGCTATCCCATTAGCATAGCTTACAAAAGACTTCATTCAGATGGCCTCGAGATGTGTTTTTCGGTCAGAGAAATTGTTCTCTACTGCACAGAGAACGAAGAGGATGTACATTTTAATGAATGTAAAAGCCTTTTGAATTTTGTTACATTTATTGCCTATAAACTAATACACAGTAAAGGTACAAAAACTGGAAAGATATTCTTGTTGTTTTAGTGTTTTTTATAGGCATAAAGTACAAAAACAGCGGAAGTTTGGGATCATTCCAACAGTATTATCCAAGTCCTGCACAGAAAGGTTTAGAAAATATACAGCTCCAGAAATACAGAAATATATAACATATAAACATTGCACATATTCACTGTCACATATATAAAACAGACCTATAGGGCACCTTGTGTGTGTGTTTGCATATCAATGTACATTTGTATATATTTTTAAAGGCACTGGTTATTACTGACCGGAGTTTCTGCCCGCAGAATTCCAAAGAAATGTGATTGGACTTTTGTATAAAATGTTAATACAAAACATCAGGAATATTAAGGCAACATACAGGGCTCAGTGCTCAGAATATATGCATGGCACAGTTTCCAACACAACTGAATGTGTTTGTATAGGATCATGATACAGACTGTTTTGAAAACGTCATGATGTCATCTTTGGTTAACATGTGATTCTTTTGCGCTCTATGTTGAAGGGTCACACATTTTCTGTGATTTTATATTCAATCTGTCCTGTTTGCTGATGTATAACCTCAAAGGCACATGTATAAAATATAGTGGTGAGGTTAAAGGTCAGGGGTCAGAGATCACCAGTTGCTGCCTTGGCTGCTGATGGACTGACAAGTGCTGAAACGTTTCTTCACTATTAGACTGATGTAGGCCTTCATGAGTTTTGCGATGTCCATCACCTGCAGACACACGGATAGATGAGGGATTATTTAAGACTTTATTGTGACATTTTCATTGGTCAGTGTGCTGTTAAGACATTGCTGTCTGTTAAGGTAGCTGTCAAGGCATTGCTGTTGGTTGCCAAGATGTTCAAAGTAAAATTCATACCATGATGGTGTTGAAAAGCAGCTCACGTCCTTCTACACTGATTTTGTAGATGTTGGGCTGTGGCGCACCAAAGGACAAAATAACCTCGTAAAGAAACACCTCCAGAGGCCACGCCTCTCCACGCTTATACACACACACCCCTTTACGGCTCACACCTAACCACAGCTCTCCTGGATACATGCCATCTACACACTGAATTACAAAAAACACATTTTATTCAGCATTTCTTCTGATGGCTGAAGCATTTTGTGTATGTGTGTGTGTATTCTCACCTCTACATCAAAGAGGGTGGAGCCATACCCCTGCCATTCTTTAATAAGGCTCATGTATTTTTTCATGGCTTGTTCCTGGTCCATACCCTGCAGTTTACGCCATTTCTCCACCAAACAACTTATCAGTCCTGCTTTTTCATCTTGTAGCCACGCCTCTATGGCAGTGGGCCCCTCCCCTTGGCGCTGTCGCCCCAACGACCCTCGAAAGCTCCGCCTCAGCGTACCTTCCAGGAAACTACCCCTTTTCTTGTCCGTGGATGCCGCGATGCTTCCATTTCCAGACGCGAAGGTCCGTGCGGACTGCTGTACTCGAGCACGCAGACGGCCCATAGGGAACACCTGCTCCAACTCAGGCAAAGCATTCTGGGTAGTGTAGTCTCCTAATAGATACTGCAGGCGGAGAGCAGCCAGGAACTGCAGCGTCTCTTCTGGGGCAGGATATTGACCTCTGATGACAGCTTCATGAGCCTTAAAGAGACAAAGAGGGGTTGAAATGACATTGTTAATGTTTACAGCTAAGTAATGAACAATATACTGGTACCATCAATAACCGTGATATTAAAACAACTATCGATAAGATATGATAATATCGTAAATTATTCAGCACCTATTTTTTTTGCCTTAAAAGTCATAATTGTTACAAAATTTCTCTCCGCCTCCCTACAATAACATTTTGAATGTGATTCGTTAACCAAAAGAAAAAAGTTGAATTAAATAAATAAACAAAATTAAAGGCATAGTTCACCCAAAAATAAAAATTTGTCATCGTTCACTCACCCTCGAGTTCTTATAAATACGTATACATTTCTTTGTTCTGATGAACACAGAGAAAGATATTTGGAAATATGCTTGTAACCAAACAGTTCTGGGGCACCATTGACTACCATAGTGTAGGGAAAATTACAATGGTAGTCAGAAGTGCGCCAGAACTGTTTGCTGTCCTACATTCTTCAAAATATCTTCTTTTGTGTTCAACAGAACAAAGAAATTTATAAAGCAATTTGTCCTACTATGGTAGTCAATGGTGGCCATGAACTGTTTGGTTATAAGCATTCTTCCAAATATCTTTCTCTGTGTTTATCAGAACAAAGAAATTTATACAGATTTGGAACATCTCGAGGGTGAGTCAATGATGCCAGAATTTTCATTTTTGACTGACACTATTTTTTATTTATTCATTATCGTGACCTGGTTTAGCCACACATAACCCAGTTGTAAAAATCTAATATCGATAATTTAAGGCATGTGCCCTAAAATCAACCCCTAAAAAGTTTATCTTATGTTTTTGTTCACGAAAACATATCTTATTTAAGAATGTTTAAATGTTTTTATTGGAAAACTAGGAAAATGTTTGTTTATTGAATGAAATTCAAACCTGCTCAAACATGAAGGCAAACTCCACACTATCTGCAGGAACGCTTTCAGGTTCAGAGAAGCAAAAAAGTTTAAAATAAAACTTCCAACCCTCTCCTTCCTCCCCTTTATTCGCCAACCTGAGAGAGAGAGAGAAACAAACATGTTCTTCATTATTATAAACTATATATAGTTCATTTTCAAGCTCTATTTAATACTTAATTCTGATTGGTCAATCACAGCCGTTATTGTAAAATGAAGCCCTCAGGGGTCAGAGTTTAATCCTCTTCTTAGACTCACGTTTCAAACTTGGCGAGGACGTCGGCCACCACAGTCCTGCTCTCTATGGCTCTATCTGTGGTGTCATTATGTTCAAACAGAGCAAACATATTCTTGCAGTCCTCCATGGAAAGGCCTTTCAGCAGCTTCTCCACTACCTGAAAAACAACAGACACATCCAAGATTAATCTGGGTGTGTACTACTACATAGATTTATATGTGTTTGCTCTGTGTGTGTACCTCTCCTGCAGTTGTGTGCGAGTTAATGGTGATTTTGCAGGACCCTCCGCCATGGCAGTACACTGTTGATGTCATTTCCTGTCTGCTCAGAATGGCCCTCAACTCCTCCTGTGAGGGAACATACTCTCGGCCACGCACGCGCCTCAAAGCATCTTGAGAAAATACAGCATAGCGCTCCATCTCTGTGCCCGGGTACAGCTCTCGTGTCCTGAGTGGAAACATCAGTCATCATTTATTGTGACCACAGTTACACCAAAGTACACCAAGACACCATTTCCCACCATGCAATGCGGTCACGTGATTAAAATGTTGCACGCTACTATGTTTATCGTTGTATAATGTGCTGTTTTCGTGTCACTAATCCAACTGTAGTAGGCAGTGAACTAGTATCTACTGTGCAGTATGCACTAAACATTTAATCTCTCTCTCCTCCTCGAGTGAGCTTCTATGATCTCATTTCTCTTTTTACGCTGACATTGCTGAATACCTCAAAAAGCCACACACGTTCACTCACTGACCTCTTGAGGTGAAATTTCAGGTATTTGAGAATGCTTCTGGAGGCGGGGCTAAATGTGCAGCACATGCAGGCTATGATTCGACAGCCGCTGATGTGGGCGGGGCCTGCAGGCTTTGGAGGGTGTGTTGTCTGTTTGATGAGCTGGCAGAAGAGTTCATCTCTGAGGGGTCGCAGGTCATGAACCGTCTGCAGGAGATTCTGGATGTGAGGTATGGGATTGGTTTCGTTTTCCATTTGATGAAGAACATTGAAGAGCTTCAGCGCTTCGGCCTGCAGTGTGCCGTAGTTTCTCCCTTTATCGGCTAAAACAACACACATTCATACAGAATGAATATGAAGGTTTGTGTCTATCGGAGTGTGTGTGTGTGTATCTAAAAAGTGTTGCGTGTTATTGTAGAGGGAGAAAGCTGCTGCTGTTTACAGGGTTAGTTTTCAAAACAAGTGCCAAAATCAAACATCCCAACGTAAACACTTTAAGTGCATTTAGCTGATGAACTCATTTTATCAGATGAATTCCCACAGCACCATTCCGGTAGACGCGAGGTATGTGTGTAAGTTACTCACAGCTGTGTTGGCTATCTCCATATGGTAAGGGCAACAGTGCTGTGTGTAGAGGGTGATGTGTGTAACGAAGTATTGGGTTCCTCTTATAGATCTGCTCTACCACCTCTGAATTCAAACAGTTCTCCTGAAAGCACAAAATAACAACAGACAGTGATGTATATACAGTATAGTAACATATAATTACACACACACATACACACACACACACGCACACACACATGTCTGGTTTACTATTTCCGTGGGGACAGTCCATAGGCGTAATGTTTTTTATACTGTACAAACTGTATATTCTATCCCCTATCCCTAACCCAACCCCTAAACCTAAAGATCATAGAAAACTTTTTGCATTTTTAGATTTTAAAAAAATATTGTTCTGTACAATTTATAAGCTTTTTTGCCCATGGGGACCTCAATTTTGGTCCCCACGGTGACACGAGTCCCCATGTGTTGGTGTGCATTCAGGTTTAGGTCCCCACCGCGATATACAAACATGAACACACACACACACACACACACTCACGTCATATACACACAGTGTGTGTATACAGTATTTACTTATGATGCGTGTATTTAAAGATGTTCTGTGTGTGTATGTGTAAGTGTGTGATCCTGATATCCAATATAAGTTGTTTTGTGTTTGTGCATATTTATGGATGGTTTGTGTGGGAGGGTGTCTTTATGGATGGACAGTATGGATGTGTGTGTGTATTTATAGATGTTTTGTGTGTGTATTTGTAAGTGTTATCCAGTATAAGTTGCTTTTTGTGTGTATTTTTTGCGGCTGGCTTGTATGTACGTATGTGTGTATGTCTTTATGGCTGATCTGAATGTACGTGTGTGTGTATTTATGGCAGTTTTGTATGTGTGTGTGTGTGTGTGTGTGTGTTGATGGTTGGTTTGTGAGGATGCGTGTATTTATGAAAGTTTTGTGTGTGTGTGCATATTTATGGATGTGTGTTACCCTGATGTCCAGTATAAGTTGATGTTTGTGTGGGTTTATGAGTGGTTTGTATGTATTTGTGTATTTATAGATGTTTTGTGTGTGTATTTGTATAATAATAATAATAATAATGCGTTTTATTTGATGGCGCCTTTCAAAACACCCAAGGTCACCTCACAGCCGTCAAAGAGAAAAATAAGAACATCGAAGAAAAAACGCAACGGGACAACCCATGTAACAAACACTCAGCACACACAAATAAACTGCAGTAAGAATTCCGTAACACATGTTATAAAAAAGCCTGGGTAAAAAGATACGTGTTTTAAAAGTCTGCAGACAGTCGCCGTTTCGGATATCTAAAGGAATGTATGCGTATGTGTGTTATCCTGTGTTATGTCCAGTGTAGGTGCTTTGTTAAGTGCGTGTGTTGTAAGTGTGTGTGTGTGTGTGTGTGTGTATTTATGGCTGTTTTGTTTTGATGCGTGTATTTACAGTATGAATGTTTTGTGTGAGCATTTGTTTGTGTGTTACCTTGATGTCCAGTACAAGTTGCTGTGTGTGTGTATCCATGAGTGGTTTGCTGTCGATGGCTGTCTGCACAGCGCTGGCCCATCGACTCGCCTCCGTCTGGAGTTTAGAGTATAACCTGTATGAATGCTTGCGACCAAACACGCTCACATTCCAGTAGCCTGGACAGACAGAGAAACTCAGTTGCTCACGTGTCATGAAATACAGTTTGTTTCATGCATGTGTGCGGTTTGTGCTAACCGGTCTCTTTGAAGACTCTCTCGTCCGGGACGATCACAGAACACAGGCTATTAAGCACCAGCGAGCCCAATTTCAGGGCGTTTCTCTCTGAGCTTTTATAATAATCCACAGAATTATGAGTCAGCACAAACCAGCGCTTCTTCAGTTTAAGATTCCCGTGACTGCTGCCGCGGATCTCTTTATACAGCCAACCTGAAATCCAGAAGTGAATGAAACTTCTACATTCTAAAAACTCTTCATTTGTCAATTAAAAAGGGTACGTTAACGTTTTGAAACTAATGACAGAATGCTTAAAACAACTCAACTAAGTTTTATCTGATGAATGTTTCAATCATCCTACTAACTTATAAAATGTCAGTATTGTCTTTGACGTCTCACCCCTGATAATAAACTCTTGACCCTGGACACGCGTGTCTCCTTTAGTGCGCTGAAGCAGCGTGATCCAGTGATGCATTTCCTCTGCTGACTCAGCCATGCAATGTAACACCCGATGAGCTGTGATGATCACAAACGAGTTTGGCCTGGAGAGACGAGAGAAAATGTTTTGCATTTTGTCATTTTATAGCATTTCAGCTGGTCTTGAAGTGAAGAGCAACAATCCACCTCCTTCTAGTTTTTGGATCTAAATGTAAAAAGCAACTAGCTAATAAGTAAACGTTTAGTTTTACTATGAATATGCAAAAGGAAAAGTATTAAACGTGCATCATCTACTCCTTGTTTCTGAAGACTTAAGGCATCCATGTCTCTAAAAGTTCTCTTTACCTTTCTGGGTTATCAGACGCACAGACAGAATCAATCATTCCCACGTCTAACGTGCCCTAAAAAACAAACAAACACTCGCTTTACATCATCATCTTATGAATCATGCTTTTACTGTAAATGTATGTATAGATGTGCATGTGTAACTTACTATGGCATTCTGAGGATTCGCTTGTTCATCGTGCATCTCTCGTATTTCCTGTTCCGTAGACGTGTGCACCTGAGTCAACACGCTAAACCAATGACTGCGCACAAACCACACAGAGACAGCCAATCAAAAACCTATATTCAGCAGTTTCATCCATCGCTAATCTACTAAGTGTCAAAGCCTGAAGCTCACCTGGCATCCTCTGCTGTGTCTGCAATGAGGTGGTAAGTTCTCGCCGGCATTACAATGTCAATCCCGTTTTCCTTTCCTGTTACATCAATAATCTCTCTAGAACAACACGAAGAGAGAATAAAAACACAACGTGAGGCTTTACTACACTAAAACACAGCGATGCAATCATTTTGTAATATAGTGGCTTATTCAATTATACCTTAAATGAAACTTTAAAGTTTAACTGACTCCCATAGTAAGAATAATTTCTTTGTTCTGTTGAACACAAAAGAAGATATTTTGAAGAATGTAGGAAAGCAATTCTGGGGCACTTTTGACGACCATTGTAATGGCAGTCAATGGTGGCCAAGAACGGTTTGGCTACAAGCATTCTTCCGAATATCTTTCTCTGTGTTCATCAAAACAAAGACATTTATACAGATTTGCAACAACTCGAGGGTGAGTCAATGATGAAAGAATTTTTATTTCTGGGTGAACTTTTAACTTTGGTGGCATTTTGTGTCCTTGCAGAGATCTTACTTGGCTTCATGCATGTCCAGCATGCCCTTCATCCGCTCTTCTGTGTCGTTCTCATAGTAAATGAGTTTGCTCTGTCGCAGGACGAACCAGCGGCGTCTCCAGTTGCGACGTGAGAGCGTGGAGGAGCCGCCGCCCTTCTTCAGGAGCCAGCCCTGTTTAAGAGCTTCCTGTCGGCTCCGGAACCACAAAAAGGTTTCATCCTTCAACACACACCAGCGACGCTTCCAAGTGTTTAACAGGCCGCCTGCAACAACCCATTTAAGATTATAACAACACATACAAACCTTGGTTGTTTTTTTTTTTTTTACAGATTCTTTTTTTATTTCATGCTACGGTCTAAATTTGTGCTGCCTGTGAATGCCATTTTTCAGTCTCCCAACAGAATTATGAAAATTGTGCATTTTTGCATTCTTTGATGCTTGAACAGTAAATAAAGCAATATTAAAGGAGTAGCTCACTTTAGCCCCTATTGACTTTCCATAGTAGGAATAAAAATGACTAGGGAAAGTCAATGGGGCTTATTTTGAAGTGAACTACTCCTTTAATAGTGCCACTTGCCTTAACAAGTCAACATACATAGAAAAGGCATTCAGAAAGAATTGGGAGGGATTTTTACCTTTAATATAAAGGAAACTGTGGAAGTAGGGGAGAGTAACACAGCTATAGACAGAATCACGCCGGTAAGACTCATCGTCGGTGTCAAACCGATCAAAATCATCTTCACTGTCCTCAAACTGAAAGTGAGAACAAGACAACGCAAGATTATAAAATCAACAAATTCATGAGTTTGGTGTGTTTTGGTTTAAATGCAATCTGTCTGATACTCACAGAAGATTGTTGCCCTTCTGAGCTAAAGCGATACGCTCCTGAACTCACACTGGTGCTCGTCGCCAAGGAGCCGCGGTGGTCACGTGACCAGTGTTCATTGTGAGGCGGGAGGCTGGGAGGTCTCATGATGAGGCCTTCATCATAATCATCCGCATCGTAATCCGAGTCTTCATCAGGAGGGATTAGCTCCGCCTCCTCTTCTTGCAGCATTTGAGAATAGGCGGAGCTGCTGCAAGAGGGCGGAGCATAAAACGCTGAGGGCATTATTGTGGGCGGAGCTGGAGGTGGGGGCATGCGGTCATTGGCGTAAGGATCCTCCTCGGAAGAATCGTCGCTGGTGCGGATTCCACTGGTGCGCTGGCCATCCGAGTGGCCGTGCTCGCTAGGGTTAGGAGAGTCTTTAAAACCATCTTCCTCCACCCCCAGCCCTTCATCCACCTCCTCCTCTTCCTCACCTCTGCCTCCCCCCATTTGCGAGCCGGCCGACCCCTCCAGCGAACTCTCTATGTTGCGCACGCACTCGTCGATCTCATCGAAGTTTAGCGAGGTGAGGAACTGCTGCGCGGCCTTGCAGGCTTCTTCCTCCAGTCTGCGCAGCTCTTGATCACGCAGCGACTGCAGACGCTGCAACGACTGCGCAGTCAGGCTCTGCTCCTGAGCCTCTTTTTGACGCCGGAGACCTTCGATTTCACGCTCCAAACGTAAGATCTCCTCCACCTGGGTCGCCTGGTTCACCTCGCTTTCAAACACAGCATCAAGCACCTCCTCCACCAGGGAGCGCTCTGCCACAGGGCCACACTCGAGTGGGGCGGTTTCAGGTAGGGTGTCTTCTGCTGGGATTGGCTCAGGAGGGAAACTGTGTTTCCGAATCTCCTCTTCTAATCTTCGTGCCTCCTCTGCCTACAAGAGGGCAGAATAACTTTGTTAGCCAACATGAAATATAAGGAAATGTCATTTAATTAGGCTTTATTATGAATTATGCAAACTACTGTACTACTTTCCATATATGTAAATTAAACTAAATGTTAAAGAAAAGTTTTACATCTTAAGACATTTGGAACTGTCAGTGTTTTTCAAAATGCAATGTTGTTGGCTCTATAGACCAGCGAATTTGCTTTTATTGTCAAAATTTGCTTTTATTGTTCAAGCAGCCCACTCACAATCTCTAAATTATCTAGAGCTTGGGTAGAAAGAATATATTTGTTATAAAAATAACAAATTTTAATGCTTGTTTGATCTTATTTTAAAGCATTTTGAGCCATGTTGAGGCTCTGGCCCCAGTAAAGAAACGCCTCAAAATAGGGGTTGCAATTTTGAGGCTGTGTTTTGAAAACCAAATTGTACTAACCGCACATGCTTGGAGCTCCAACTCCAACCGCCGTCTCTCTCTGAAAAAAACCCAGACAACATTAAAAGAACGTTAGAAACAAACAGCAGTGCAACCAATTTAAATCAAACAATAGTAGTTTAATAGTACTCGCATACAATCATCAAAACAAATCCATTAAACACTGTGTTTGTCTCTGTGAGTGTGCGTTTAATTTTTAACCTGAAGCTGACGGTGACAAGTGACTGTCATTAATATGCAAGAAAAACAGCTAAACAACCCCACTGTCATTAGGACAAAACATATGAATGAAAAACTACATACAATTTACAGTTTCAAGGTTAAACGGTTATAAAGTAGATATTTATGCCTGCCACAGATATGTTTCTGACACAACCCTGATCACTGGTGGCTGGGAGATCACACGCCCCAAGGTCGCAAATAACACAATGCAGATTAAAGCTGATCTGCATCATAAGCAAGAACAAACAGCTGATGCAGATAAAACAACCAGGTGCTGTACATTGGATATGATACTGAGAACTGTTTTCTAACATAGAATTACATCAAATTTATTTGTCAAAAATCAACCTTTCACGGTTTCTAATGGCCTAGATCTTTTTTGTTATATCTCTATATACCTTTCATGGTGTATTTCATGAGAATCAAACCCATGACCTTAATGTTGTTAGCACCATTATTACGATTTGAACTACAGGTACACAACATATGTGACCCTTGATCACAAATCCAGTCTTAAAGGGGTGATTTAATGCTGTTTCGTGCATTCTGACGTCTTTACAATGTTAAACATGCTGGCATCTCATGCTTATCAATATCGCTTATTGCTCCCTAAGAGTCGCTTTGGATAAAAGTGTCTGCTAAATGACTAAATGTAAATGTTATCATGGTCAACTAGTCAAAAAATGTGTCGGACTTATTACGTAGTATTTCTGTGCTCGAGACCCTCCCCCAAGGGTCGTGTACAGGTTTCTGAAAGTTTTTTTCGAACATATAAAACTGTTTCGTAACAATTTTTCTTAGTCCCTTATTGGACAATTCTCCCGGAAAAGCACGCGGCACGCCCATGCGGCAGTAAGGAGAGCAGGAGAAGGAGCATGTGCAGACGTCACTTTCACTTGTGTGCAGGAGAGAGAGAGAGAGAGCATACGTTCGCGAAGTTCAGGTGTTTGTTTGTTCACTGCATTTGGGTGATGAATGTTATATAAACGGTGGATATAACTCTGGATTTGGAGATCGTTTGAAACTGATATATGGAGCCGTCCCAGCGCTAAAAGATGCCGGACATGAACCGCATGCGGTGAGTGAAACTGATGTCTGTGTTTTGTTGGCAAAAAAGCCTACCCCTCCCCCCCGCACGCGCCGTATGCTTTCGTACATTTCGAAATAATCGTACAGCTGTATCTATCCTTTATAAATGTGATCAAACTAAATACTCTTCGAAGACACGAAGCATGCAATACTACTCTATAGGTACTCAAGATTAACATGAGATTGGCAGAAACCGCGTGTGTTAGGGCCGCTTTAAAAGGCGATTTTCTCAATGTTTTGATTTTTTTGCACCCTCAGATTCCAGATTTTTAAATAGTTGTATCTCGGCCAAATATTGTTCAATCCTTACAAACCATATATCAATATATAGCTTATATCTTATTTATACAGCTTTCAGATGTTGTAGAATCTCAATTTTGAAAAATTGACCCTTAAGACCCCCCAAATTTTTTTTCGTTGTACTGGGTCAAAAATGGATTACACTAAAACTTGCATGTTGGCTCACCTCTCTAAGGCCTCCAGTTCTGCTTTTCGTCTCTTCTGTTCTTCTACCTCTCGCCTCCTCTTCTCCTCTAGCAGGTGAGCGTAAAGGCGCCGTGCCCTTTGACCTCGGAGCCTCTTCTGTAAGGTGATGGTGGCCCAGCGCATCATCTGGAAGCGCCGGCGCCAATACAGTGCACGGTAGTTTTTCTGAATGACCACAATGCACTGCAGTAGACACTTGTACTGCCTCCTAAAGCCATCAGAGGGTAACGAGAGTTCAAGTTAGTGTAAGTGTGCCCACAAACGTCCCCACAGTGATAGTAAATTCTAAATCAAGCTTATTAATGTTTATTTGAAATTTGAAAAGGTTTAGGGGTTTTACAGTTTAGTTTGTATAGTATAAAAGTCATTATGTATAATTATGCACAGTGTATAAAAATAAACTTGTGTGAGAGTTTACCGTGCTCTGTAGCCCAGTATATGAGCTTGGATAATGGAAGCCGCTTTGAGCACTTCCTTTTCTCTGTCTTTCTCCAACCGCAGCTCCAAACCTTCTCTCAAAAACACCTGTAAAAAAACACCAATCAAAAGCCATCATTAGATCCACCAATCACGAGTAGTCTAAATCAAATCAATCACTTCTTTTTATAAAAATATCATATAACATCCTCCGAACACTTTCAAATACATTAAGAGAGTTCTTAAAAGCACCCAAGATCATTTTGAAACTCACTTTGGTTTTTCCCAGTTGCCATTCACCACCGTTGTTGTCATAGAGCTGCAGCAAAAGCTGGCACCGCCCCCTGAGGTCATCTGACAAAGCCATGCCCCTCATCAACACATAATACCTGACAAACAGAAAATGATTCATTTTGCTTTTCAAACCTTTAAAATAATGACAAACTGTTAAATAATACAGATAACTCACAGCAAGGGGACGCACAGTAGAGTTTAAATCAATAGATTCTTTAAACGTGTATTAGTGTGAAAATTTGTATATTTAATGTTTCTGTGCTTAGATAATGTAAAGATTCTTTTACCATGCCAATGAAGCTTTTTGAATTATAAATCTATACATTTTTTGACTACAAAGGTGAATGTAGAGGAAAACCATACAAGCGCTTGTGAAAGTCATTGGACCACATCTATTGTGGTCCCTTGACCAATGGACGTTCGCTTGATTAAACACTAATCTGTCTTTAGTCACTCTCTCAAAACGGATCTTACTCATTCGTTTCTATAGGTCATGTACAGCTTGTAGGCAACGTAAATCCATAGTGCTTAACCACATTCTTATATGCTTGTTCATTACAAAATAAACGCAAACCTAGCTGACTCACAATAATCCGAATGAAACTTGAAGTGTGCTTATAATATCTGAAGTGAAACTCTGGACCGACCTGGAGCAGAAGTCCTTGAATGTTCTACGGATCGGGAACCCAGAACGTCTGATCTTAACTGTCTCCAACATCCCAGAATATCTCAGCTGGTTGATGACCACAGACTGTTCAAACAGATCAGGCATCTGCACAAAGAGAGAAAGAAATATTTTTAATTCGAGGGTAGCTGAATTCATTCTGGTTTCAAATATAGATGGTCGCATTTAAGTGGATTCATTCTTCAAAACACTAAATGGGCCATCATCACCCCGCTCCCCTTGACCTTTGACCCCGTGTGGGGGTGAGGTCGGAAATGGGGCGCTGTGATCCCCGCTTCTAAATGTCATCTCTGTGGAAGAAGGGATAGAGCGTGGCGACTGACGAATGAAAGTGAGATGAAGAGATGGGTTCTGAATGAGGTCTGTGAGAGCGAGGTCAATACCAACACACACGCACACACACGCACACACACACACACACACACACACACTAATTAACATACTGATACATGCACCACAAGTCACACTATCCAGACAGAATCAATGTCAGTGTGTGTGTTTCATGAGGGGGGTGGCTGATGGTTTTGGAGTTGATAATGGTCGATGTGGTCTCTTTAATATTCCTCATTCATGCTCCTAAAACATATTTCCTCAATGAAATCTCTTAAATAAAAATGTACAAATGAAAAATGATTAAACACATACTATCTGAATACATAATAATTTAGCAGACTGAAATCTTCATGATACAACATTTATAAACCTCAGCTGAACCGTCACACAAACCATCACAAGAACAACAAATCACAGAAATTCAGACCTGTGGAAAAACTCTGTCTAAACATCCCTGCCTCTGTTTAGTCCTCCTAAGTAACACCGTTTCATTATTAAAATCGACTGGTTCTGCGCACCAGCCGACTGTTAAGTCTATTATTATTTGAGCTCTTACTGTACAGAGAAGCGTTGATTTTCATCCTGTGACCGTCAGCAACTCTGATCGACTGTATGTCCACAACAAGCTGCAGATCAACTGGTCAACTCACACATACACACACACACCCCCAACCTCTTCCCTCTCATTCACACACTGCTCGTTACCATAGCGATCAGAGCCATGCTGGGCTAATTTGTGCAGAGGGGGGGAGGGGGGTGTCGGAGGGAAATGCATTATGGGTAAAAAAGGGGCAGAAGCCAGCCCAGCTGTTTACATTCAAATAAAGTGAAGAAAAAGGGACGAACAGAGAGAGTGAACAATATCTATACTACATTACAAGGTTATTGTAGTTTACTAAAATGAAAAATGTGAAAACGTTTCTTTGCATTGAAATTAAATGAAATATTGACCTAAAAATGATTGGAAAAACTTAAACTAAATGAAAAATGTAAATGTTGCCTCAGAAATAAACTGAAATAAGTTTAAAGCACTAAAATTACATTTAAAAACAAAACGAAAACTAAAATTAATCTTATATAGCAACGTAAAAAAATAAACACACAATTAATAAAATGACAAAATCATATAACAAAGTTGCAAAATATTGAACTAAAATTAAAAACATAAAAATTAAAAATAAATGCTAATTAAAATATGAATAAAAACGAAATAAAACTAAAATCAAAACTATCATAACTCTGCTGCATTAGCTATACATATATATAGTACAGTATTTATTTAATGTACTTGTTAAATGTATTTATATTTTATTTTCCTTTTATATATTCTATAAATGTCTTTTTATTATACATGTTTATTAGAATTAAATCTAATAACGTTTATTCTAAAATATCTAAAATTTGGTCATTTTCAGTTTGTGCATTTTAAATAAATTCCTCTCTCAGCCTTGCACAAAACATTTATTTCAGCATGCCATGAATTTATTGCATAGATCAACACTGTCAAGCCAAAACCGTATGTAACACAACCAATGTCTCCCATTAACATTTCCACAGTGACCTCAAAGCACTGAACAAAGCGACAGTGACACTCGCCCGCACACACACACGCATGCACACACACACACGCACGCACGCACGCACGCACACACACACACTCACTCACACACACACACACACACACGCACGCACACACACACACGCACACACACACACGCACACACACACACACGTGTGTAGTCTGACATCTGCTGCAGAGTTAACTGGCCCAGGTTTGAATGGAGAAGTGTGTAGGGCGTGTGTCTGTCTCTCTCAAAGGAGTATTATATGTCCACTCTTAGTTTATGATGTCCAACATCCTTCTGTCGCTTGAATGAAAACACACACACACACACACACACACACACACACACACACATACACAATGGGAGAAATATATAACCTACACAGAAGAACTGTCAAACTGTCAGTTTGTGTCAGGGGTGAGGTGAGAGAGGAGCTGTTGGAAGCTGTGGGCTTTCCTCCTGGTGACAATACATTTTCACTCTCAAAAAAAGAAACAAGCGTGACAAGGGTGTGTGCGTGTTAAGCCTGGGGTATGCTTTGTCTTTCTCGCGCACGCACGGATGGGTACCGTGTGCATGTACACAAAGTGAGATACAAAAATGTGTTATTTTAATAACAAACTTGACCTTGTTGCACACCTGCAGTTACATTTCAGTCAAATTGAACAAACCTAACCAGTTTAAAAATTTGTTGGATTACAACTCTAATGTGTATGTTTGTGTGACACATACCTTTTTGTTGTTGGGTTTAATGCAGCGCACAAATAATGGATTGGAGGTGCTCAGGGTGGACATCAGGGAGTGCAATGAATTCTGGGTGGACATAAAAATATGAATCCATTATATACTGTAAATACATTCTATATTCTTAAAATTAAAAATGTTTGCAGCTAGTTTCTCACAAATATAGTGAGAATAAAACTAAATTTGGTTTGGATTGCAACACCACAGTTTCGCAGACACACACACACACTAACAGTTTGGGTTATTTGTATAGACGGTTTCAGCGGCAACAACATAAACAAATGTTATTTGGCCCAAACTTAACTTCTGGTAGACCTTCGCAAAGAATCAATAGCTGCTGAGTAGTTTTAATTTAATTTAATTTAATACAATATAACAAAAATACAATTAAATATTTATTTAAAATGAATATAAATTAAATTAAAAATAAATTGTTATATTATAACCAAACATTATAACCAAACACAGACCGAACGTTGGGCCAGGTGAAACCGTCCATAAGACTTAAAAACATACAACTTAAAAATAGTGGTATAGAGTAACATTTAAGTTTTAACATTATGACATTTAAGAAACCACATTTCAAAGACATTTAAAACGTTCAGCTCAGGGCATTACGGGAGATCTTACCTTAAACTGGGAGCTCACAGTAGGTCTGCGATACTTTGATCCACACTTGACTGTGTCCTGCCCAGTCCATGTGTTGACTCTCTCAAAGAGATCATACACAAAGTCCAACCTGACGATAGAAGAGCGTGTGAGCGTAACATCACAGAAAACACTTGCACACACACGCACTCAACCTAACGTGCACACACCTGCTTTCCCTGAGTAAGTTGAGAACATCATCTCTGAATGTGTCTCTGTTCTTCTCCAGGATCCCTCTGACATCATACACAACCTGCAAACAAAAAAACAGGAAGTGAATCTGAGACCTGAATACAGACCATAAGTGCTGGCGTTGAGCACATTTAGATCACATTCTCTCCAAGTAACCAGTACATAGACCTCTTCAAAGGGAGATATTACATGCGAATAGGTTAAACGGTTTCTTTTTTGTATATGAAAATCCACCAAGAACCGTATTTCTTGTATTGCAACTTTACACATTTTAATGTGCACAACATGCAAACTGTACATGTTTTTAGGCAAAATATTCTGAAACGGTACAGAATTTAATAAATAAACAAACCTTCCATGCAAAGAAATTGTAATCAAAAGAAATTTACTTGAGCCTATGTAAGGTCATAAGAAAATAAAAATGTATATAAAAATATTAGCCATTAGATACACAGTGATATGCATACTGTACCTCTCCAGCATAATGCTTGATTCCAAACTGATGAACTGCAACACGTGGTTTAGTATAAAACTGATTCCTCTACAGAGAAAAAGAAAGTGAGAGACGGTTCATTGCGATTACGGTTAAAAAAACATTGAGAGGGTCTGTAGTGAAGCAATGTTTTCAATGACCGACTCTTAAATTGGACTTCTGCTTCATCAAAGCTTAAATGGTTACATAGCTGTTGATCTTCAGAGACATAATGCAATGAATGCATGCGTGACGTACAGAATGTTGACTATGGAGTTTTTCCAGCAGCGTGTCATCTGTGCCTTTAGGAAAATGACTCTCCTCATTCATGAGAGCGAGAAGACCCAACTTCTGCAGAAAACACACATGCACATACAGACTCAGGAGAGGAATAACAGAATGTAGCCAGTGTTGCGTTTGTGTTTATGCTTGTGTATTTTTACCTTTTCTATAAGATCAAGGCACTCTCCATTGTCCATCCAGTTGACATCATCCCAAACTAGTCCTTCTCTGTCATCACACAGAATAAAAATGATCAATTAGATCAGTAACCTGGTTTAGTCTGGTTTTGCGTTTAGTGTGTCTGTGGTAATGTGTTGAAAGTGTATTGAATGTGCACTCGTGTTCAGTGTGCGTTGGTGATGTATTAAGCATTGGCTGTAGTAGTAATGATGACTGACTTGTTATACTCAAGTTGTTCCAGGGAGAAAATGTGCTTATTGAAATACTCCTGCAGCTTCTCATTTGCATAGTTAATGTTGAACTGCTCAAACCGGTTCACCTGAGCGAAGGAAAAACAACAATGATGTGAAGTCACATTAAAGGAAAAGTTCACCTCAAAATCAAAATTGTGTTTTTTTTTGAAGCGACGAGAATACTTTATGTGCGAAAAACAAAGCAAAATAACGAGTTTAATCGATGTATTCTCATCTGTATTGTCAGTCTATGGTGCGCGTTCACGAGAGCACTCCGACGCGACTTTTCCTTTCAAAAATGTCCAGTGGCATAAAACCTGCATGTGACCTCACCTCAAAGTTCTCAAACCCGAAGATATCTAGAATGCCGATGGATCTGAAGTCTTCACCACCATTGATGCGACTGTTTAATTTACGAATGATCCACGTGAAGCACTGAGAGTAGAGAGCCATCGCCATAGAATCCCTGGAGTCCACCGCCTGTTAAAAACACACACATGGATTCATCAGTGTTTGGTAATACGTCTGGCATGAAAATGTTATTAGAAAGTATTTCACAAGTTCACCTGCCCGTCTAGTCTTAACAAAATTACAAGAAACAAATCTAGTCTTAACAAGGATGATGATGACAATAATGGTAAAAGTAACTGGCAAAAAGCAAAATATTTGCACTTCAATAAAATACATGAACAGAAAACCACACAACCAGCATGTAGCAAAATGTACGTTTTGATAGCAATAAAATGCACATATTCAACCCAATTTTATATCACGTAATGCTTGTCAATCTTTGATGAGAATACTGTGTTATTGTGAGGAGACAAATGGTGTTTAATTAAGAGACTGCAGTTACCCACAAAATCCTTTAGAGGGCAGGAGAGGCTCTGTTCTGTTTTCTGAACTTGGCAAATGTAGGCGGTATGGTTTACACTTGGCTTTACTATATAAACAAATTTAGGAAATTCAAGAAGCTTTCTGAAATTTGTTTTTCCCATTCAACTTCAGGTATAGTATTGTGCTTGGAGAGGATTATTCCTGCTACTGTAATATTTTTGGTTAAAAATAATCTATGCACAGAAAATCTTAAAGGCAAAATATATACAATCATGACAAATAACGCTTTACAATTTCAACAAAACCTCACCTGCTCTACAGTAAGAGGTGTGCAGATCTCTTCTCCTCTGAGGATCATTGATCTGTGGGTCAAAACTTCAGCCAACTGTGCACAATCCAACCCCAAGAGATCTGCAGCTTTACTGAGAGCTACACACACAAACACAGATGTTATTATTAATATAAATCTATTCATTCACAATCAGTACAGCTGCCATCAGTATGTTACAAACAGCACTGAAAGTCTGAAAGCATAGAAAAGGTGAAAAAATAAATAAATAAATGAAAGTGAACTCATAAACAAGAGGCAAGACAAAAGAAAGTGCAGGATGATGTGGTTACCTGTTTTCGAGCACACCTGAGCTCCACCTGCAGTTAAAAACTCAATGTTCCCCACATGCAGAATTCCTGACAAGAGCTTCAACACCTCCTTGATGTTTTCTTCCCCAAACTGCATTGTCCTCAGAGCGTCCTGATGCACAACACAACCAACAAGCGTTAAAACACAAAAACATAAACCGTTCTAAGATCTGGGCGAACCATGTTCAAAGCTGTTATGTCAATGTAGCTGATATACATGCACACAGGTATCAACTAGATGCCGCATTAGCATCTGTTTCTATGAGCCGCTACACGCAGAGATGGGCACAAATACACCAAAAGTATTTAGTTACAAATTACAAATACTTACTTGTATTTAAATAAAATACAAAATACTGCTGTGAAAAATTTATTTAATTAAAACACAAGTAACTTGTAATTTGAAAATAATTTTTTATCCAGCAATCATTTGAAGTGTCAGTGGACCGTTCTAAGATGGCGGACGCGTCTACGTGCCTGGAGAGCTCGAATCTAGTTTTGATATCTATGTACATACATGTGAGATCACACATGAGTTTATTTCAATAACAGCACAATCCACCAACTATTGGTTTATAAAATGTTATCTGATTGAAAAAAATAATCATCAATACAGTTTGACAACTGTAACAGACTCTTAAGGCAAATAAACATAATTTGTTGGTTCCAAAATTGTTTGTAAAAATAAAAATCATAATTTGTGAAAGTAATCATGTTTGAACACTGGTGTTTTATGTTCCTGTCACCTATTATTACATTGGATTGAGCACAGAAAGATTATGGCTAATGCTGAGGTAAAATCATATAAATAACACATTTTTTAAAGACTGTGGTTTAATCGTTGTTATTAAATGATAATATAATTATATCATTATAATGTGATAATAAGAACATAACAATTGACTGTGATTAGTAAGCTCCAAACTAATGTGTGTGATTGTAAAGTAATGCGGTCGGGAATACAGAAGTTCATGTGTTATACAGCAGTCACACAGTAATGTATTGTTGTGTTGTGACCGTCTCACCAAAACTTCCTGAAATGTCTCCGAGTCATTGATGGCTTTGTCCTTCATACATCCTGACTGAGCCAGATAATGAAATTTCTCAGGAGGTGAGAGAGAAAACGCCTCTGTGAGAAAACCAATGGGAGAGAGAGACAGAGAGAGAGAGACCTTAAACAAACTGATACCGTGTCACAAACAACACTGATTCACTTTGACCTCTCTGTTCATTTAACAGTGACATCATCAGTTAATGAAGTCTGGCCTGGATGACTAAATGGAGTAATGAGGAAGCTTCACAATTCTTGATAAAATGGACTTACAAGGAATTGTACGTATTATGTGTGATATAACGATTGATCATTACCAAGTAGGACACAGCATGCGGGTCCAACACATAAACAGAACTGAATGGCAATAAATGTCAAACCACTTAATATTTCCTTCATCATTGTGTTTCTAGAGTTTCTTTAAGCAAAATTTTGTCATTTTTCAACCCATATTTTATTGTTATCTGTGTTACTGGGACTGAGAAATGCGTGTTGATTTTTCAGCAGAAGTCCGGCGAAAACCAGAAGCTGCCCAAAGTCCACTGGAGGATGTGAAATGCAAACCTTTGAGGATGTAATGGTTAAAATGAATTTAACCCCAATGTAAGGGCAACGAAGAGAGACAGACGGACCACACTTACCCCTCTGCTCTGCGCTGGTTCCGGCCATCAGAGCGTAGAATATGTGATAATTTCTTTCACCCGGATTCTGACGCACAACTCGATTCTGACAGAAACACACACAGACAATAAGAATCCACAGTCTTTCACAAATACACGCTCAGTGACCTACATTCATAAATACAAGTCATAGAAAACTCACCTTTTCTAAAAGGTCTGTGTGTTGAAAAGAAAGTCAAGGCAAAAAAACGGTAAATGAATAGAGGATCACTTTGCAGACCTATTTGAGATCCAGAGGTCTGTATGGGACTCAGTAAGTGTTTGTACTGTATGTGTGTTTAACACCAACCCAAACCAGCATCTAAGACCCAACATAGGCTACAAACCTGGTCATTTTTAGCAAGAATAAAACACACATGCACAACTAAACACTTCCAAACCATGCAAGACCGTTTGGAACACAAATGCAGGTTTCAGTAGAGGATACAGTCTGTGATTTTTCCTCCCTGGATGTTTCCTTGCTGGCCGAAATGAAGCTGGATGAATTTCCCAAAGCGACTCGAATTGTTATTGTGAACCGTTTTAGCATTTCCAAAAGCCTCCATGATTGGACTACACAGATAAAGAAAGACAGATTAGCATTAATCCTCCCTGTAAACGCAGTGTTTGTTGTTGTAATATAGTGTATGTACCTGCTCTCCAGAATAGCCTGCTCCACGTGAGATGACGCGGACTTTTTTGTTGAGAGCTCCACACTCTGCTGACTCATTGCAGACAGAAACCGCAGGATCATCTTTGTGCTCTCGGTTTTACCTGCTCCACTTTCTCCACTACAACACAGACAAAAACATACGTGTGGTTGAGAGAACAGCTGAATGAGGTGTAGTAAGCTGAAGTGGCCAGCAGAAGGCAGACAGAGCCAAATTCAGTAGTTACTCAATAATTCAGTAATAGGGATTTAGCAAGTTTAACTGGCCTGCCAAAATAGGGTTATCATTACACGAGTATGAAAATACAACGTGTGCAAGAATGGGAAATAAATATTTCAACATTTTTAGGCCACACTTTTTTTGAGCAATTTTAGTAATTTTAAGCAATTGCTGCTAAAGCTGCAATCTGTGATTTTCGTTTGGTTAAAAATGAACAAAAATCAGAATCAAATCCTTACCCCGATCCACAATGTTCCGTTATTAGGCTTATAACAATGTTATTAGGCTTATAACAATGTTATAACGTTATTAGGCTTATAACAATGTTATAACGTTATTAGGCTTATAACAATGTTATTAGGCTTATAACAATGTTATAACGTTATTAGGCTTATAACAATGTTATTAGGCTTATATGTTATAACGTTATTAGGCTTATAACAATGTTATTAGGCTTATAACAATGATTTTTATGAGATATTAGGTTGGATTAGGCAGGAAACCCTTATAAAACGTCTGGCTAGTCTGGCTAGTGGCTAATAATATAACAATTCATATTTAATGCAAATTAATATTCTTTTATTGCATAGGAATTGTATTAAATAAATGATTTGTTGAATTTTGATGTATGTTTATTTTATTGAATAAACATGGGTCGTGTATTGCTTTGTCATACTACTTTATACGAATTAGCCTTTAGTCTTTTTTTGACAGTGTAACCATTAATGTAGTTTCCATCCTATTACTATGAACCACTAATGTTTGACAAACAACATAGTTTCTTCCTAATTTTGAACAACATATCCGTTCAATCGCCTAAAAAATGAATAGACTTTACTTTAGTAAAGTTTTGTGCTAAACTTATTTAAAATGCCACTTTGGTTTATTTAATGCAATAACATCATGCCTTGTGTTAACTCACGGGCATTGTGTGTCTGTGCAAAGCTGTTCAAAATAGTTGTCTCCAACTGGTGGACCTTTTTAAAAGCAAAACTTGTTTGCACTTAATGCGGTTTCACCTAGCAGGCGTGTGAATTTGTGGGTGTTAGATTTCTATTGAAATTCTTTGTTGGGATTTGCGATATGGAAAAGAGATCCTAATTTGTGAACAGGCAGGACAAGAAGTGCAGTGCCTTGTTCGTGCTCAATACTTTTAGTATACTTTTCCCATCTGTGTCTGCATGCTTGCCGAGTCTGTACTTGCTCAGGGATTTACTAGTCTAGAGCTGGTCACAGCGTTCAGGTATTCTGCCAAATTTGTAACCTCTTGCCTCTCGCTAAACCTGATGAGAGATCTGTGGCACGATATGTGCAGTGTGAAGAACAAACACAGCAGTCTGTAACCTTCAACCCCTGCGTGCTTGTGTAATGAGGGCTGTCAGGAAAGCCATGAGTTTGACCTCGCACCTTAGACGGAGGTCACAGGTGAGGGTTAAGGTCATGGCTGAGATTCTAGGGCTCAGACTGCTTTACAAAGAATTGCATGTAAGCAAAAGGTAGTGTTCAAGATAAGCCTGCACAAATCACTGGAAGGTTAGGAACATACTGGAATACCATTTAACGTGCGTGTTCACATTAAACATACCTGATGAGAACACACTGGTTGTTCGAACGCTTCCACAGTGACCTGTAGCACTCATTAGCGATGGCGTAGATGTGGGGTGGAATTTCCCCCAGGTGATGTCGGCTGTATCGCTCCACGGCTGCGGCATCGTACAAATCAGACAGACACTGATACGGGTTCACTGCTGCTAAAATAGAACCGATGTATGTCTGCAGAGAGAGAAATAATAGGATTTCGTTTTCAAACACGCGTAACACACTTAAAACACGCTTGTGTGTGTGGATGTGGACACTTACACGTGCATGAGTGTTTTGGTGACTACCAACCTACTTTACTGACCACTGATGCAAATTGTTTGATTGGTTGTCGAAATGTGTCGATTTGAATACCAAATAAATGCAAATCATCGTCTAAACGGTCAGTCAGGTGAGGTCAGGAGTCCCAACACACTCGACTTCTGTCACTCGTACACACAACTACACAAGGTCATGTGCGTTTAAAAAAAATGATGTGCTAGTATTCTGTGTGTGTGTGTACATGTGTGTTTATCCCACAAATAGAGTTAAAGCTTGTGAGGGATGTGTCAAAAATAACAAACCTGATCAATATTATTACATATAATACTGCTTTACACACTGCTATGTAAATGTGTTATAAAAATGCAACATTTCCAACCTACTCTAAAGGAGCTTTCAGTACGAAACGCTTAAAAAGAATAAAAATAAACTTGAAACAAATGAAACAAACTGAATATAAAAAGTAAAGAATTAAATGCACAAATGTCAAGTTTAGTACAGGCTGTTTTTTTTTTGCTGCTATCATGCGGATGTGTTTCTGTACTAACTTTCAAATTCAAACTCAAATTTTCTATGAAGAATGAAAAGTACTTTAAATGCGTTTTCTTGTTCTGAGATTTGTTGCGTCAAATCTGAAAAAAGAACTCAAAACAGTAGGTCTAGTAACAATATGAACGCTTCCGTTTCTGTTTGCTTCTGGCTGAATTACAGTAGAGGTGAGAACGTTTAAAGGTTTAAAGCAAACATTAAACTGTAAGCCATTCAATTTTAGGACCTTGGCAAAGGAAAAGCCCTTTTCCCTGAGACACAGGTGTTATCAGTTTCTTCTAAATGGGCTTGGCGGGACTCCTTTCTTATTTTAAGAACAGGAGAGATGAAGTCATTGAGTAAAGAACAATCTCCATTACTGCAACACTGTGCATGCGAACCTGCATCTACTTTAACAGAATTATCTTAGGCTATGTTGAGTATGCAAGGATAGTGTACTGCTAACTGCCCTATACATTTACTGTATACTACATACTGTTTCTTATAAAGGAGATTGTAAAATAATGATAATATGTAGTTTCAGTACATTTTGTAAGATGTATACTGACACACGCCTCACATACTAATCATAATGTAAATGTATACCGTATACTCTACACTACTTTTAGTTTTGGATCCAATTTTGCATAAATCATTTGTGTTTGCTGTTTATCAATGGAGTAGTGCAGGGATGACGTATTTTTGGAGGCCAAACTTGAAGTGCATTTTCCCATAGACTTCTGGAAGATCACAAAAAATAAACTCTGAGATTAACAAAGGTGTTTACACTTTTTGTCTATAAAGATAATCTTTACTAATTAAAACAACGCTTGTTACTTTTGAAGCCGAAATACAATCGCCAGAAGTAAAAAGCTAACATGAGGCTATAAACAGACTACATCACGGTCGCTCGATATCAACGTCACCACCTCCAAGCCTCCGACAACTTTTTCCAACTTCATTAAAAACATGTTCCCTGGTAAGTAATTACTGAATGAATGAATTCCCATACAGGTATTTAGAGATTTGTGCCCATGAGATTAATATGCACAATGTTGTCTAATGTCCCATGCCAAACAGTCGCTTTTAGCAACTTGTTAGCAACCGCCGTTTTTAAGACACAATAACGTTTAAAAAAGAATGAGTGGGTTATAATTGGTGTTATGTCATAGATAAAACGTGAAAATATTTAGAGGTTTTGTTAACCACAGACCTTATTTCAGGCGATTTACCAAAAACCCATTCAAAAAACCCATAGACTTTGGGGGGGGGTGGAACAGGAAGTGCGAAAATGGCTTCCAGGGTTTGCATACAAAAATACGTCATCTCTGAGGTACTCTATTGGTCTGGAAAAAGTTGTGAGCAATGCATTGTGGGATACAATATCCCTTGAACTGTTTTTAGATTATGCACCTTTTGGCATAAGCAGCATCCTATTTAGTAAGAAATGTTCTAGACAACATGCATACTGCATCCTTCTTTCTTTCAACATAGAAAGTAGTATGCTTTTAACATAGCTGTAAATTCCTGTCTGCGAAAGACTTGGACAAGCCATGTCTGACATACTGCCTCAGACGCCTCTCACACGGGCATTTAATATCCATTAGCCACTTCAGGAATACAGCAGCCCTGCCCTTCCCATAACCCTCAGGGTGTGTCTGCAAATGTGCGATTAAAAATGTGTAACAGCACACTTGGGGATTTAATTGGGGGTTAACGTCACCTCCCCCTGTGTGTTTTACTTGTTTTATTGAACTCGGTCCAATGTTATTAATAGCATTCGAATGATCATAATGGAGACTGTACAGATCACTAATGTATGTATGTACTCGAAAGAATGTGCGTGTTTTAATATGCAGTTGTTATACATGATCCATGCACAGACAGAAGCCGACATACGGTTACACTTTAGCAATGCATCATAAACACACTACACACACACTCGTCATTAAATCAAGTGTGTAGGGTAAGAGTTGAAATATGATCTGGCCCAACTGAGCAGAACTATTTTCTGCTACACACACACAGACTAGGAGAGAGAGAGAGAGAGAGAGAGAGAGAGAGAGAGAGAGAGAGAGAGAGAGAGAGAGAGAGAGAGAGAGAGAGAGAGAGAGAGAGAGAGAGAGAGAGAGAGAGAGAGAGAGAGAGAGAGAGAGAGAGAGAAAGAGAGACAGAGAGCACATGCAAAAGAAGTTTTCTGGATCACCAGCCCCCTCGTGAGTCTGTGTGTGTGTTTGATGTGGAAAGCTGACCTACCATTTTCTCTCCAAATGTAATTTGAAAAAACGTCCACAGCTGTTTATAATCAGAGCTGCAGCAAGAGAGAGAAACTTCATTGTGTCTTAAATGCGGTGGAATTTGAGCTCCATGCGACACACATTCCTCAGTACATTTCTGCAGGAGAAACACACACACTCGCAGCTCTTTCCATCCTGACTTCTGTGTTTTTAATGGCATGGAAAATGTAAGCGTTTATTTGCGTTGTGAAACTAATCACTTGAACCTCAGCGAGAAGCAAATAAAGTTCTCTGATCTCCGTTTCTCACTGGCCCCCGTCATTTCAGATGCGTTTATACATTCCGTTTTTTTAATCATTCTGAAGCTGAATAAGTGGACACAGCACAGACCACCAAAAACAAACCACCCACCGCACAAACAAATGACACCCTAATGAGTTCTGATTCCTCCCATATGTCTCCAATTAGCCAATCAATTCAGGTCTATAAAACGTGGAAGAGGCGGAGACTGCAGCTTTTGAATTTCTGTGATGTTATAGTTGAGGATTTAAAGGCAAAACGTGATGTTTCTGCGGCACCAAAAGGATATGCAAAAAAAACTTTCCCACGGCTTCATACGCTTCACCTTGACAACAATATTGAACCATTAGGGTGCGTTTCATTCAAATCTATTTCTCTCAATATAAGACAATGTTTTTCATTTGGGTGGACTTGTCGACTTGATTATGAAAATAAGACAATCAGCACTGAATGAACTAAAAATTTAAAGGAACAGTTCACCCAAAAATGAAAATTCTGTCATCATTTACTCACCCTCAAGTTGTTCCAAATCTGTACAAATGTCTTTGTTCTGATGAACACAGAGAAATATATTTGGAAGAATGCTTGTAACCAAACAGTTCTTGGCCACCATTGACCACCATAGTAGGAAAAATGTATTACAAATGGCTTTGTTCTATTGAACACAAAATAGGAAAACTAACAGTTCTGGGGAACTCATTGTAATTTTCCCTACTATGATAGTCAATGGTGGCCAAGAACGGTTTGGTTACAATTTTCCAAATATCTTTCTCTGCGTTCATCAGAACAAAGACATTTATACAGATTTGGAACAACTCGAGAGTGAGTAAATGATGACAGAATTATATTTTTGAGTGAGCTGTCCCTTTAAGTTGGCCAAAATAAAAAATCATGCAGCAGGTTGCCTTGTTTAACATTTTCGCAACTGCTTATTTTTTACAACTCTAAAATACACCTTTTGCCATTTTCAGACATGAAGAAACACTATTTTGCCCTTACACGGACATTTCTTTCTTGTCGGGACACGCCTCAAACAAGGTGTGGGAAATGGTTCCGGATAGGTGCCGGTGTAGTTTTCCTCTGAAGTGACAGTAACTCTGACGTTATTCTGATAACATCCCATACCTGCAGACCACACCCACCAACTCTTACTCACAGCTGACAGGACAGCTGACTATGAAGATAAATCAGTAGCAAAACTTGAGAGCATGTAGATTTTAATTTGGGAACTTGTAAAATAAGTATTTGTACCTCTACCTAAAATGTACACTGACAGCTCCAATGTGAAAACATGTCAAATAAAAGACAAGTGGCAGGATACAAATTAAAATCTACATGCTCTCAAGATTTGCTACTGATTTATCTTCATAGCTGACGCTCAAACCCAACCAATCACACAGCCTTACGTGACAAACAAACAGACAGCTAATGTGTGTGTGCATGTGCGATACAAAAAGAAGAGATTCCTCTTTTTTTTATATACACATATGGTGCTGATCTAAAGAACAAAGAAGTATTAATATTCAGTGTGTCAAGACCAAATGTTGCGTATTCATGAATATGGAAACAAATTGACAGATATTGCAGATACGCAGTCTCCGATGTATTATTGGACTGGATTGACAACTTTGAAAATGGAATAAAGAGTCAGTCTGCAAATCTGGAACTAGACTAAATGCTTTTGGCACAGACAACATCCCTGGCGCACCAAACACACAAACTCACACACTTTCAACACAGCTGAACCAGCTCCAGACTAAAACACAGTACACTCTTTTGTCACACAGTTGTGAGGAAGGATTCAGAGAGAGATAGAGAGAGAAAGAGAGGAGTAATTACGCAAATATATTTTACTTTGACACATTAATGAACAAAAAGCCATCCAGCCACCTGCACAACAACCCAGTATCCATGACAATTACGTCTTTGCCTACAGCTGAAACATTCACGCACACATCATTCACCCAAGTGCATGCGTTTATAAATCGTAGGTGTGATATAGCCAAATTTTGAAACCAAACTGTTAATATTACATTGTTTAATATCATTTATATTTATCATATAAAATACCATAAGAGAGATTTATCTTCATTGTTTCTACATTTTTGCTTTCATACCATACCAAATTTGCATCAACTACCCTTCTGCAAATATTGTTTATTTTATTGTATGCGTGTTTGCTCACATAGATACTCTTCTGTTTGTAGCGGAGCTGTAGGTTGTGTAGAATGGCCCCATCGTGCAGGTCCTGCAGGGTTGCCATGTCCTCCACCCCGGAAATACTGCTGCTGTGCATGGGATACACCCTCTGCCTGCTAACTGCATTCTGTTTATAGGTGTACACCTGTGCAACACACACATTTACAACATATATTAACAGTACTGTATCTCTTTCCTTTATTTGTGCATTAGTGTTAATACATGCACATTTACAGTAATGTACATAAAGACGACAAGAGAAACAAAAGAGAGAGCAGCACAGAGGGAACGAAAAACAACTGTGAACAATTATGTCTATGAAATCTGATTGGACAATCTATGTTTGGAGCCGTTGTTAATGGCACCTCTACACACGCTTGGGAATGCAACATTATTGAAATGCATATTTCATAAAGTAGCAAGTGGCATGGCAACCATAAATAGCCTACAGTTATATTACTCATGTATTATTGTCCAAATAATTACAATTATTTTTTAATACATTTAATTATTCTTTACACATGTGTCTGTTATTGCTGATGTTGTTTAAAAAACATAAACCCCATGCATTACTGTAATATTTCCAGATTTAAGAGGGTTTCAGGCATAGGAACTTTTAATTACTGCATTAAAGCTCAGGAATCATCTTCCTATTTATATCAGGTCCTCTCGCACCATCGATATCTCTCAATCCACCCCAGACACTAATATATAATAAGTAAGTGTATATATATAATTATAATATACTGCATATACTTCTAATATTATTATATTATTCTATAGAGTTTAATACATTCTGAAGTTTGTCGTGTCATGTCTTTTTTCTTCATCTCTTATCTTTGCGTTTTCCTTTCGCTTTTTCTTTCAACTGTATAGCACTTTGATTTGTGTGTTTATAATTAAAGACCGTCTTGTCTTTGATCCCTTAACCATGTTTAACCCACTGTAACAGAGCCCCCTTAGCAAAACTACAAAAACTCCTGTAGGTAACACAAGAACCAAAGCCAGAAACTCTCAAGTGTGCTCATCTGTACATACGAAAAACAGACTCAACTCGAATAACACACATGACAACTGAAGCATGAACACTGCTATAGTGCGTTTAGCTTCGTGTCAGTTCATCGAGTTTGCGGACCTGTAGATCGCCTCTGTGTACCTGACCGTCTCCATGATGACAAAACGGCCGCTAGCCTCTTGTGCACACGTGGCGACACAGAGATGTTTGTGTTTGTGTGTAAAATGAGAGCACGCCACCTGTTCAGCGGCGTGTTTTGAGCTGAGGTGCACGGAGCAGATGTTAAGCCACAGTTCCTGTGTAATGCATACACCACCATTCCTACAGCCTTACCTGTCCATAGTCTGTGTTAAAGACCACCACCCCACCAGAGCATGAATCCACGGTGCTGGGGACATAATGATCCTCCACCCAGAGCCAAACACGACAGCCTTGCCAAGAAACACATTCACAGTTGTTAGAAATATACAGAAAAATAGCAAAAGCATGTTATCTCAAGTTATAACAATGTTATAACTCAACTCAACTCAACTCTCAACTCAACTTTATTTATATAGCGCTTTTACAATTTTCATTGTTACAAAGCAGCTGTACATGAGACATATTGACTATAAGCAAAATAATTAAAGTTGTACCTGCAAAAACAAGAAAAAGTTGAAACACAGAAGACAGACATACCCACATACAAAACACTCCACACACACAATATGCACACGTACTAACACACATAGACATAGACACACACACACGGACGCACGCACGTACACACACACACACACTCAGTGAGAGCACACATTTAAGATAAAGGAGAGTATAACAGTTATAATAACAGTTTTAACAAGTTATAACAGTTTTAACAAGTTGTTGCAGAGTTCTCAACGGGATAGTTCATCATTTATTAACCCTTATGTCATTCCGAACCTGTATATGACTCTTTCCTCTGTGGAAAATAAAAAGATATTTTGAGAAATGTCTCAGTGGATGAGTCATTGGGGACCAATTTTGTTCGGTTACCAACATTCTTCAAAATATCCTTTTTTGTGTTCTGCAGAAAAAAGTCATACAAGTTTGTAATAATACTAGTTATGAGTAAATGATGACTGAATTTTTATTTTTGGGTAACTTATCTCTTTAATCGTTTCAACATGCATGTCAACAATGAATGCAAAGCAAATGGAGACATCTCAACAATGCCACAAAATGTGCTCACATCTGCCAAGAAACCAAAGTCTAAATGCCAGCTTAAATACATGCTGTCATCAAGGCAAAAGTGGGACATGCCAAGACGATCATTGTTGCATTAAACTGTGAAATGTGAAATAGAAGCATATCACATGTGCAATGTGCAGCCAACTGTAACTACAGTAAGAGCTCAAAGTCTCCAGAACAATGAAAGATCAACATCTGAGCAAAAACATTTTCCTCTGAGAGAGTCTACTAATTGGGACTGTAGGTCAAGGTTCTACAAATACCTCAAAGTCATTAAAGACCAATTCCTCGCTCACACTTTAATGTACAGGCTGATGGAAAAAACACATGGTTATGTGAAATGGCATGACTGCTTGTGAGGCCCCACTGAAGCAGACACACATGCACTTTAACCCCATTCCCTACTTCTAGCCGGATACACACATACACACCCTCAATCACTCACACACACACACACACAATCAGCAATGCATCAAACACTGCAGCATTGTTTTCAAGAGACAAACTGCATTATGGGTACTGTAGTTGTATGAACTGAGCCTATGTGCGAAAACAATTACCCATATGAAAACATATTTTTCCTGATGAGAAAAAAATGTAACATAACAAATAATTGTATGACCAGGATAACATAAATGCTGTAAAAACAAAAGAGTCATCAAAAGGCTCTTGAATCAGAAAAAAAGACAAATAACAGTAAAAAAATATTCTCTCTCTCTTTCTCTGTCTTTCTATCTCTCTCTCAACCTCTTATTCATTCAGTGGCATACACTCAACAGCCCTTTATAACCCAGAACAGCGGAAGAACGCACGCACGCACGCACGCACACACACACACACACACACACACACACACACACACACAAAGTGTTGAATGATTCGACTGAACTGTTACAGAACAGCTGTGCAGTTGGACACACAGAGAGTGAGAGTAACACACTTTCTCCCAGCAGCCGATGTGCTCCGTGTGTAAGTGTCCGCATTCAGAGAGTTTGATAAACCACAACAAAAAATAATCAAGACAATAAAAAATACGATTCAAAATATGGGTCTGTGCACTACAGAGAACGCCCATCAGTGATGCAACTTGAGTTTAGTGGGAAATAAACACTGAAATAAGTACTGATGAAAGCAGCTGATTAAATTATTGCATTACCACTTGTGTTAAGAGACTGCAAATGTATTAACATTATTTAACATTGTTCATGTACACTGTTCTGCTGTTGACCTGTTTATCAAACCAAGTAGTGTTTATTTATTTTTTGTTTATAGCCTTCACTTTATCCCTTGTTTAACAGATCATTAAAACGGAAAAAGGAATAAACTCAACAAACTAATGAATTAAAATAACATTTATAATAGCTGCACGCTCCCCCAGGTAAAGTATACAATGTAAACTAGTAACCGGATTATTACAGAGTTGAAAACGGCTGCAACAACCACAAAACAAGCTTTAATTTGCCAAAACAGGGACACGAGTGGGTAGAGGAAATCGACAATTTCATTACAGACTCAGAGTCTTTATCTCAGTATAAAGACAATGATTACTAACATCTGTTACTAACATTACTGTAAATCTTGTTAGTTTATAGCGTTGTACATTTGTGAGTTCACTTTTAACCTGCCACGTCTGCTAAAGTTAGCTGAGAATGAAACAAAAGAGAGAAATAAACATTGTTAAATTGAAAGCAATACACATCGTGTTTATATTACAATGGCAGACATTTAAAGAGAAAATCACACTTTTAATGGTCCTTTACAGTAGTCTGAATAAGTGAAGTGTACTGCCCGCTGTTTAAAACATGGCATGTATCGATCACAGTCAGTGTTTTGAGTATTAACAGTCATTGTTTACTGTTGAACAATACACAAGAAATAATACCAACCAAGCTCAAAAAGCTTTAAAATGAAATTGTACACAAAATTGTACAACGCACATATAAATCAACTCTGTACTGAATAAGTCTTAAATTGCTTTAAAATCTCAAATCTCAAAGTCTGTCTCATTAAGTTAATGTCTCAAACCCACACAAACAGGAAGCTGCGTTTCACCCCAAACCGAATTTATCTCAGGAATTCTGGGCCTCTAATCCAATTCTCCATCTCTGCAATAAACCAAACACACTGCTTTCTCAATGTTTCACTCATGGGCTTTGTAAAAAGCATTGTGAACCCCCTCAAATGAAATCGCAAACACGCACGTCTCTCTTCGTTCTGGGTTAATGTATCATTGATCCCTAGACACACACACACATATTTACATAGCTATTTAAATGGGGACATGCCATAGACTTCTATTGTTTTTAAACAGGTCATTTGGACCAATCCTAACCAACACCCTAACTCTAACAAAACATTTTGCATTTTTAGAATAATTCAAAAATATATTTAGCATTTTTACAAATGAGGACATCCTAAATTTCTCCAATGCAAGCTAAACCAGACAATACCTTTCGTCACAAAAGACATGTTTTTCAAGAATATATATTTTTTTCACGTTTAAAAAATAGAAAGAAGCTTTTAAAAAAATCCTTCGGGTTTTGTTTGGTCTGTTACAAATGCAATGACGTAAAAACAATAGTTGATATGCTATGCCCATATCCTTGACAGAAGTGTATTTCGAGTTAAGCAGCTCTGACTGTGTCTCGTATTTATCTGCAAACAATTAGGAGATTAGGACAGCTCAACCAGTTTATGACCCACACGTTCATGCAAAATATCTTATTCTCATCACATGAAAACTATCCAGCTTGAACGTTCACACTGATTTCCTTGACCTTTTTAAATGGCACAAAACTTTAACAGACATGACATTTATACCAGAAAGAAGAACAGAGAAATTGTGAGAGAAAAAAAAAAACAGGAAGAAATAAAAAGACAAAGCGTCTGCCAGATTTTCTGGGCATCTGCTCAGATCCTGTGCTAAAACAGATGTCTCGGGATAGTCACGGATTTAAACAGGTAGCGAAGACTCCAAGGAAAACATCACACGCACAACTGATGCACAGCTCCCAAATACAACATCAACCACTTCAAATTTCGTTTTATGTTGAGATAAAAGAAAAACCTCTCGCTTTGATGTCTAAAACTGTACTCTGTGCATGTATGCGCCAGTGTTCCCTTGCATTGTGTTTCTAAACTCCTAAAATAATATCAGAGTTTTGGAGAGCGGTCACGCTGGGCGGAGTAAAGGATGAAACAGACCAGAGTAACTCTGTAATCTCACTGTTGCTTACCGAGCATGTTTAGAGCTTACTCTCTCTCCCTTAATGTCTGCCTCTCTCTCTTCCCCCTTTTTTGCTTCCCTCAATTGGCTGCAGGATGTCGGGGATCAGATATCGTTTAGGTCAACAGGAAGACAGACAAATGATGAAGGGCATTCCTGCATACTTCGAACCCAAAGACCCAAAATCCAGCTCTCGAACACCAACAGTGATCTACATGCGTGCACTTAAAGTTTGGAGTTGTGTGGAGAGTTTTGTTTTCTAGTCACATAATCAAACCTTTCTCACCAAGCAACCCCCTAAAGCACACACACACATCTTATACTTCATGGCTGCCTGACCTACTTTTTAAAAGCCATCTCAATTTCTCTCCTTAACTGTGAAAAATGTGTGTTTATACTTCACAACGAGGAATAAGAGTTAGATCGTGAGAGAAAGAGAGGTATAAACTAGGTACAGCAGAACAAAGACAAAGACCATCTTCATGCATGTGCACATGCATGTGTGTGTGTGTGTGCGTGTGTGTGTGTGTGACCATGTGTGTACGTGTGGCCTTTGCACCTGGCTGTAATTTAGAAGCAGCACAGAAATGGAATTGTGATGAATCATAACGGGAAGTTCGTTTATTTCTCTGTTTAGCCGTTATAGTGCGTTAGTCAACAAATAAGACAGTAAAGCAATAAAGTGTTTGTGTTCATGTTTTTGTTGACAAAACACACTCAACTATCAGAACAAATGGATAAATGCAAAATGAACCTACTAACAGTTCTTTCCTCTAATTTCTTTCTCTCTCTCTCTCTCTCTCTCTCTCTCTCTCTCACTCTCACTGTTCTGGATATCAATCTCCTCATTACAAGCAGCTTTTCACTCTGCTGTTTAATCATTAAGCTACTCACAAGATTTAATGTGTGTATATAAAATAAAGGGGAACTGAAGAGGTAGAGATCTGTTAGTGTTTATGTGCACCCGAGATAAACATAAACCTGCCAGAAATGCTCCTTTCTATTTTCAAAGATAACAATTATTCGTAGTTTTTTTAATTTACAAAACCTTTTCTTTTAAAGGTACAGTGTATGAAATTTAGTGCCATCTAGCGGCGAGGTTGCGAATTGCAACCAACGCCTCACTCCACCCCTACCTTTCGAAGCAATACGGTGGCTGACACAGCATTAAGATGTTGTCAAGTTTTTGCTTCTTTGCCAAAGGAGATAACGTATTTCCGAAACGTGCTCGGCTCGTGAAACAACATGCCGAATTCCATGTAAGGGGACCTGCTGTGTGTGTAAATAGAAATAGCTCATTCTGAGATAATAAAAACATAACGCCTCATTATGCAAGATCTTTATACACCTCTGAAGAGCTAGTTATGTACAGTATATTATATTGCATTTTTGTCAATAGACCTTTATTTTGATAAATCGAGTTTATTTCAATGTTCTTGCATGTGACACTGAAATAATGTGCGGGTCCTCTCCCTCTCTCAGCACCATCAAAAATCTCTTGTTTATGTTTAAACTTGGTCAGTCAAATCAAGTTGGACCCTCAGCGGATCATTTGCTTTGTCTACTCTGTAGAAGTTCGGTCTAAAGAGCATTTGGACAAAAATCTGTTGTCATTTACGGCCTTTGTGTATTTTTAGAGCAGAAAAAACAAACATACATAAATCTTCTGCTATCACCGTGTCTACACCTGACACGACAAAAGACAATAGAACACATTAGAAGCCCTTATAATTTAAAATTTTGTCTAACACTGGATGCGGCGTGATGCGACGATCCCATTAGAACAAGCCGTGTGTTGTGTCGCATTGCACCCGGTCGCATGCGGTGTAAGTTAATTTTGTCGATGTTTAGAAGTGAACTAGCATATGGGTTAGATGCTCTCAATGTCGACACTCATTGACTTTGGCTACAAAACTCTATGTTTTCAGTAATTATAATTAACATGATCCTTAAGAGCATGCCCTCATTTGGATAGGTAAATATGTGTTCGTGTATAGTGTTACACGGCCATGGCTGCTATACACCAGGTGCTGAACATGATCCACCCCCAATGTGTGTTTTACCGAGGAGTTCAAATCCCAAAACTCTGCATGTGCATCTGCTTAAAATATTAAAAGGATAGTTCACCCAAAAACAAAAAGTCAATGGGGGATAAGATCTGTTTGGTTACTGACATTCTTCAAAGTATCCTCCTTTGCTTTTAGCAGAACAAAGAAATGTATACATGTTTGGAACAATCTGAGGGTGAGTAAATGATGACAGAATTTTCATTTTTGGGTGAACTGTCCCTTTAACAGCAATGCAACAGTAAAGAAAGTTACAACCAAAACACAAATCAAAGTGAAAGTTGAGCATGAGACCTCACTATTGCATCCACAGCTTTACAAAACACACATTCACTGATCTCTGATCAGTCAGCCACTATAATCACACTGTGGAAAAGAGCAACCTGGAGTGTTTCACTCTGACCGTCGCTCTTCTCTACCAAAGCAAAACTGTCCAACAGTACCTGCAACTCTGATTGGCCAACTCGTAGGAAAACAAAGCGCTTCACCTTTGATTAAGCTCCACCCACAGCGACTGCAGGGAGGCATTAACCTTGATGACACTGCTGTTCAAACACAGCCATACACAAACACACCTAAAGCAGAAACGGACCTGCATATGCATCCGTGCTAAACCAAAACACAAACAGCTGGAGAGACAGAACGGGGCAGTTATGTTTGAGAAATAATCAACTTCATCACTCTCTATATACTCTCTGTGGAGTCGTGTCCAACAGCCATGTGTGAGACAGGAATCATAGTGTCTCATTCTCTCTCTGGCTGAGGTCAGTCTTGTAGACAGAGCTATGTGAGAGAAAAGCGTCATGATTCTCTTCCCCCCATCCCACAAGCTTCTGCTGAATGTGTTTCCGTGCACGCTGCACTCTCTCTTTTTAAAGACTGCTCCTTTTGTTCAGAACCGATTCGCCTGCTAGATATGCAGCAGCCGGCGGATATTTGACACTATTGTGTAAAATTGGTGCAGTTCGAGCTCTGGAAGCTCACTGCTTCCCTCCGAGACCACGAAGCACTTCATATATAATGAACACAGCCCAGGGTTGTCAGAATGCAGTCCTGGAGGACCACTGTACTGCTGGGTATTGGCCCCACATTGCTCCAACACACCCGTCTGTAATTTGTAAGTAATCCTCAAGACCTTTTTAGCTGTTTCAGGTGCGTTTTATTAAGGTTGGAGCTCCCCTTTGCAGGCACGCGGCCAACCAGGAATTATGTTTTACATGGATTATGTTCCTGTTGTTCTCTGGGACACAACACTGCACATTTCATGCGTTTCAAATCATCGGCTCATTAGCTTCGGGAACTGAAATGAGCGTCAGATAAAAAGACAAAAACATGCAGTTCTGGGAAGCCAGGACCAATGTTAAGAACCATTGGTATAATCAATATTTCTGAGCTAGCACAGGTGAATTAAGGTCTGAGAGGTTTATTTAATTGGGCCACACCTCCATAGGTGAAAAGCGCAGTCTGGGGATCCCATTGAGCCACCTCAAGGGAAAACTGGCAGAGTTTGTTTGTGACTCACGTGGCACCGACTCAAGGGAGCGGCTCGTGCGGCTGATCATCATCTCAAACTCATGTCCCCATCAGGTCATGAGGGATGAATAAAACCACTGTCTGATTCCCATCATCCGTCCAAACAAACATTCCCCAAAATTACATGAATAATTGGTCATGTTATTTCTCGTTTTACATAATCAAAAACAAATAATAAATATTTAAAACAAATCATATCAATTTTCGAATGTGAGCCTGTCAGTGAAATCCAGGCAAAAGTCTCCGTCCTCAGCTAATTGCGAGATGAAGTTTGATTGCAACCATTCATTTTACTATGATTTCAATCTTTGACATGGCCTTACTCAGTCAATATTATAGAAATCAAGATTAGATTTTCACAGAATCTTTACAATATCTAGAATCATTTTATGTAGAAAACAGTAAATCACAAAAAGACATGGTCACAAATGTTTAAAAGTTCCAATGAAGAGAAAGATATTTGGAAGAATGTTAGCAATTTTCAGTTCTGGGACATCATCCACTACCATAGTATGAAACAAAATATTGTATTTTTTTGTTCTGTTCAACACAAAATAAGATATTTTGAAGAATTTAGGAAAATAAAAGAGTTCTCGGGCACCTTTGGCTACCATTTAATTCTTCCCTATGGCAGTCAATGATGTCTAACATTCTTCCAAATATCTTTCTTTGTTTTCCCCTGAACAAAGAACAAAGTAATTTATACAGGTATGAAATTACACGAGAGTGAGTAAACGATGACAGAATTTTCATTTTTGGATGAACTATCCCTTTAAAATAAAATCCTGTGTCTATAATATTATTAGTAATATTAATAGACCATAAATGAACACTCGTATCATATCATATTCGTATTATTATAGAATACTACATCTAATAAATTCAGTAACCTACTTTATGTTAGGAGTACTGTACAATATTGGTTATTACACGAATATACAATAAAGGTTGAGTATTCATGATTGAAATACTACTTGTTCATTCAGTAAGTGTACACGGTGATTTTATGTTTGGACTTCTAATAATAGCGACGGGATGTTGAGGAGGAAGAAAGAGGAAAGGTGAGGAAATGCCTGCGATCTCCGCTGGGAACAATCCCAGACTGCAGGAGACCAAACCGAGAGCAGAAACGGATCAACACACACACACGCACACTTAAACATTAAACAACTTTGAAAGCGACACTGAAGAGAGACATACAACCGATTAGTTGACGTTAGTTTCCCTTATTACAAAAACTTAGTTGTTACAGTAACTAAACTTCCATGTGTTTTGGTAACAAAAACAGGTACATTAAACATTTTACAAACAGTAAAGCTGTACTTTTACATTACCTCTGTGAAAAAGTTATCCATTGTCCTTATAACTATTAATGTCTGAGGTCTTCATATGAGTCTCCGAGCCGAACCATCGGTGACAGACAACAGCGTGGAAAGTTCACGCATCTCACTGAACTCTGGTAACTAATGAAGCCTCTCTCTCTCTTTCCCGTTCGCAGAGACGCGTCTTTGTTTCAGACCATACAGATGTTAAAAACTATCATGTGTTTTGCTGCAAGAAGAAAAGAGTAAATCGTTCACGAGCGCTTGTGCCGCCAGGTCTCGCGAGGGGCTTTCGGATGTCCGTGACGGGATTAAAAAATACAGCGCGAGGCCACTTTGTATGCCGGCGTGACACGCGCCTCGGTGAACAGCGAGGGCTTGGTCCCCTGCCAAGTTTGCAGCGACTCCGCCGAGTCTGATCCCTGACCGGTGGCTCCGCCCCGCGAGCAGTTTGAATGGCAAAATTTCTGACGCCCCGTAGACTCGCGCGGAGCGAAGCGCCTGCCGTTCCCGTGGTTTGCAAAATCTAACGAAGACCAAACGGAGAGTTCTTTTGATTCCTCCAGGTGCATTACAGAAGTCACTAAACTATATGTTATATGAATTTGTTTATTTTTTATTTGTTAATATCATTGATCATTTAAGAAATTAGTTTCGAGTCTGTGACCATAAACCCTCGTGTCAGAGAGCTGGAAAAGTCAATGATTATGAAGGATTTTATCACTTTCTTCATGTTTGTGTAGTGTGTAGAGTGACTACTCGTCACAGGAACTCAATGGTCATGTCTGGTCAGGCTGTAAAAGACATCACGATTGCTGAGTATGCTTTTAACAGCTGCCTGCCCTGCACAAATGCCCTACTACACCAGTGATTCTCAAACTTTTTCGTTGTAAGGCCCCCAAATAAATACTTATAATCTTAAACTTAGTATTTTAATTAAACTCAAAACAAATATAGTTATGCTGGAACATCAATTATTTTGGTTGGTGGTCTTATTTTTCTGACGTTTGATTGTATACAATTTATGACAATTTTCTCTATTTCATAAAATACTACGAAATCTGTGGTCCCCCTGGATCCATCTTGGGGCCCCCAGTTTGAGAACCGCTGCCCTACACCACCTTCTGCCCAACTCTACAAATTCCCCCAAACCTTTCAAAATGTGGCTGTTCACCCCTAAACTTTTTTTAAACTTAATCTAAATTTGCTATACATTACATTGAAAATAATTGATGGCATGACCATCATCCATAAAATCCAAACCACAATTATTTTCTGTTTTGAGTTTAGACTTTGTACATTTATGTATGTTTGGGCTTATAGGCATTCATTCATTTTTATTCCATGTATGATCACATACATGTTGACAAATATTACTTATTATTACTATCACAATTTTGAGCTACAGTACACGATAAATAAATGTATAAATGCAATTTTATCAAGATATAGAATGCGCAGCTTTGTGACTTTATAATACTGACATCTAGTGGACTTTATTAGACTAGCCTATACAGTATGACAAATTGCAGAACAAGGAAATACTAAAACTCTGGGAAAACGAAACTGGCTATCAATCATGTACATTTCTCTTTCTTTGTGTACATTAAAATGGCAGAAGCAAGTGTTTCTCAGGATCGGTTTAGTTGTTCAATCTGTCTGGATCTCCTGAAGGATCCAGTGACTATTCCCTGTGGACACAGTTACTGTATGAGCTGTATTACAGACTGCTGGGATCAGGATGATCAGAAGAGAGTCTACAGCTGCCCTCAGTGCAGACAGACCTTCAGTCCAAGACCTCTATTATGTAAAAAGAGGCACAACCTGACTGATGCCACTGGACGACTTCAGGAGCTGATCTGCCCTCAACATGATAAACTTATAGAGATTTACTGCCGTACTGATCGGTGCTGTATATGTTATCTGTGTATGGTGGACAAGCATAAAAAATCACAATAGTATATCAGCTAAAGAAGAAAGGACAGATAAACAGGTACGACAGCACATATTGTTCTGTTCTACCAATTCGTCTCCATTCATGCTCCCGCATTAAACACTGTACATTAAAAAGAATCACAATATATTTTTTCGTTAAAGATACTGGTTTTAGTTTTTCTTTTTAAACAAAATAAAATAGTTTAGACGAATACAGCTGTTTTGTTATTATTGGTTATTTATCATTTACTATCTGTTTTTTTATTATAAATACACTATAGAAACACATAAAGGAAGGAAATACCGGCAGAAAATCAACGAGAAACAGAAGGAGCTTCAGAATTTAAAAGCACTTGTGAAGTCTCAAAAGGTGAGTTTTATGCAAAGTGAGGTCAGTAGTCCACTGTGACTAACAGACTGTGTGAGGAACCAGTAAGAGCTGAATGAATGGACTGATTCCTCTCTCTCTCTATCTCTCTCTCTCTCTCGCTCTCTTTACAGCGCTCTGCACAGACATTAGTGGGGGACATCTTTACTGAACTGATCCGCTCCATTGAGAGAAGCCGCTCTGAGGTGATAAAGCTGATCAGAGATCAGGAAAAGACTGCAGTGAGTCGAGCTGAAGGACTCTTGAAGGAACTGGAGCAGGAGATTGATGATCTGAGGAGGAGAGATGATGAGGTGGAGCAGCTTTCACACACAGATGATCACATCCATTTCCTCCAGGTAACAGAGATCTGAAAAACAGCACAGTCTTTTAGTGAAGGTCATGTTTTGAATATATTTTCTGTGAAATGTTGTTTGTCTTTGTGTGTGTGTAGAGTTTCCAGTCTCTCTGTGTTCCTCCTGGATCTACAGCCTCACTCAGTATCACTGTCGGTTCTTACCTCTCTTTTGATGATGTCGAAAAATCTGTGTCTCATCTGAATGAGAAACTGGAGAATTTCTGCAGAGAAGAGACAGAAAAGATATATGAAAGGGGTATAGTGTCCTTCATTTACTCTTTAGAATTTACTCTTTAAGTCCTACGAATATGAAATATTTCAGGTGCTATTTTAATTGACAATATTGTAGAAAATGTAGATTTTCTAGAGTAAAGCACACATAGATTATTTCCAGCCATGAAACCAAGCCCATAGAGGAGTTCCTCCAATGTAAATTACTATTAGCATATATAACAAATATTATATAATAATAAATAATACACATATAATACTTTTTATTTATTTATATATTTGTCAGATTTCCACGAGATTACACTGGATCAAAACACAGCGTGTACATTACTTTGTCTGTCTGAATGGAACAAAGTGATTACTTACACTGCCACAGACCAGGTGTATCCTGATCATCCAGACAGATTTGAGATTTTGTATCAGGTGTTGTGTAGAGAGAGTGTGTGTGGACGCTGTTATTGGGAGGTCGAGTGGAGTGGAGAGGTGGGTATATCAGTGTCATATAAGAGCATCAGCAGGAAGGGACCAGGTTATGGGTGTAGATTCGGATGTAATGATCAGTCCTGGTGTTTGTACTGCTCTCACTACAGTTATTCATTCTTGCACAATTACATTGAGACTAAACTCCAGATCTTCTAGAATAGGAGTGTATGTGGATCACAGTGCAGGAACTCTGTCCTTCTACAGCTTCTCTGACACAATGACCCTCATCCACAGAATCCACACCAAATTCACTCAACCTCTCTATCCTTGGTTTAGATTTTAGAAATCATGTTGTAATACAAGCGCAAGAGTAAAAGTGTGCAATGCCGCAAAACAACTGACGTTCTACAAATAACAGCGTCACATGTTCTTAATAAATCTTCAGCTTAACACTTTACATATTACAGTACACTTAGAGACATTCCCCTGTTTGATTTTGTTTGACATCAACAATACAAATGTGTGAGCATTTGGGTGCATAACTGTCATGAACGGTGGGTGGTGAGAGACACGAAGACAAGGACAGAGGACCCAAGTGCAGACAGCGGGTAAGGGGTTAACACAAATTTTAATAAATAATAAGCAACAAAACAAAGATCCACGTGGGGGTAAAGTAACAAACATGGAAACAGGAACAAGACTAACTAAACTAACAGGACTAGACTAAAACACATCACAACTACAAAATAAACTAAACTAACTCAAAGACTCACCACATTACACAAACACAACACAGCACAATGAACCAGCACGAGACAGAAGACACAAGGGCATTATAAAGGGGATAAATCAAGAGGGGACAGGTGCAGGACATGAACTAATTAACAAGCAATAACGAGACGAAAGGGCGGGAACAGAGACGCCACACCGGAGAGTGGAAGACCAACAGGGACAAAACGTCACTCTCCACATAAAACAAGAGGTTCTATCATGGTTCTGCCACTAGGTCAAGAGAAGCAAGACAAGGTGGGGCAGAACCATGACACATAACTGTATGTGTTTGTGTAAATGTTTTCATGTGAATATGCTTGTATGTTTGCTTGTAAAAATATATTTATTGTATATGTTGCAGTGTGATGCAGGTCATATAGTTCTTATACTTACTTTACATCCATGGCTGATGAAATCATATATTATATTTCTCTATGATTTCCTTTTTGGGTACTGAATATGATTTTTTGTTAGATATATAGTAAAAACTGAAACGGTTCTGTAATAGTATAGAAAATACAGACAAATTTGACAAATAATATTACCATATCACAGGTTTGAGCTTCTTTAGAAATCAAAATGTGTAAATAAAATGTGGTGAGCAGTGAGAATAAAATCATGTGTTTACTGAATCAGATTAGTTTTCTATCATTTGTGGTAACTAGCTTTCTCTACAAGACTGACATCTGGTGGACTTGTTTATTATATGATGACAAGCACACTTGTTTGCGCATTTGACAGAACAAGGAAATTATTCAGTTCAGCGAAAACGAAACTAACCAATCGTTGATCTGGGCGCTGTATGTTTCTCTGTCTTTGTGTACATACATAAATATGGCAGAAGCCAATGTTGCTTTAGCTCAGGATCAGTTTATCTGTTCAATCTGTCTGGATCTCCCGAAGGATCCAGTGACTATTCCCTGTGGACACAGTTACTGTATGAGCTGTATTACGGATTACTGGAATCAGGACGATCAATGGAGAGTCAGCTGCCCTCAGTGCAGACAGACCTTCAGTCCAAGACCTGTTTTAGGTAAAAACACCATGCTGGCTGAAGTGGTGGAGAAACTGAAGAACACTCAACTACAAGCTGCTCGTCCTGATCACTGTTATGCTGGACCTGGAGATGTGGAGTGTGACGTCTGTACTGAGAGAAAACACAAAGCCGTCAAGTCCTGTCTGGTGTGTCTCAACTCTTACTGTCAAGATCATCTCGAACAACATGAGAATTTCTTCAAAGGCAAGAAGCACAAGCTGATAGATGCCACTGGACGACTTCAGCAGATGATCTGCCCTCAACATGAGAAACTTTTAGAGATTTACTGTCGTACTGATCAGCATTGTATATGTCTTCTATGTATGGTGGGCAAGCACAAAAATCACAATACAGTATCAACTGAAGAAGAGCGGACTTGGAAACAGGTATGATAGCACAGAGTGTTATTCTAACCAATTCAGAAATATTCCTTCACGATACCTAAATGAGAACAATACCTTAAAAAGAATCACTAAAATAGACTTAAAACAGTTTTACAAGGATCACTCAGAGGATAGAGTTTATCCTCTGTTTTTACATAAACCTCACAAGCACCTCATGACAGTATCTTGATGAATATAACAATTTAGACAGCTATTTCTAGGCTTCTTAAACATCAGCTATTTCAATTGATCTGTTTTTAAATAACGCCTCCAACAGAAACAATTGACGGAGATACAAAGACAATACCAGCAGAGAGTGCAGGAGAAACAGAAGAAGCTACAGGAGTTGAGAGAGGCTGTGGAGACTCATAAGGTGAGTTTTGATCGGAAGATCAACTGCTGACTGCTGGAAGAGCTGCTTCACACTCAATGAGGACTCTCCAGACTGAACAGACTGTGTAATGTCTCTCTCTCTCTCTCTCTCTCTCTCTTTAATTAGTTTTCACCCATTTCTTGTAATTGATATATGTATATTTATTTTTCCTTTTTTTTCTTTCCCTATCTTTTGCCTCGTGGTAATATGATGTGTGGCTTTGGCAACTAACTTGTAATAAAGAGTTATTTAAAATTCAAAAAAATTCTCTCCCTCGCTCTCTCTCTGTGTGTGTGTGTGTGTGTGTGTGTGTGCGTGCGTGCGTGCGTGCGTGCGTGCGTGCGTGCGTGCGTGTGTGTGTTCCAACAGCGGTCTGCACAGGCAGCAGTGGAGGACAGTGAGAAGATCTTTACTGAACGGATCCGCTCCATTGAGAGAAGTCGCTCTGAGGTGATACAGCTGATCAGAGATCAGGAAAAGGCTGCAGTGAATCGAGCTGAAGAACTCTTGAAGCGTCTGGAGCAGGAGATTGATGATCTGAGGAGGAGAGACACTGAGCTGGAGCAGCTTTCACACACAGATGATCACATCCATTTCCTCCAGGTCACAGAGATCTAAAAAAACAGTACAGTGGCATTTAGAAATTGAAGAGCACGTTTAAAGAGATTGTATTTTCTATCAAATGTGTCTTTAGTTTCTAATATTTGTCTTTGTGTGTGTGTAGAGTTTCCAGTCTCTGTCTGTTCCTCCTGGATCTACAGCCTCACTCAACATCACTGTCAGTTCTCTCCTCTCTTTTGATGATGCAGGAAAATCTGTGTCTCATCTGAAAGAGAATCTGGAGAAGTTCTGCAGAGAAAAGATAGAAAATATATCAGTTGAAGGTAAAGTGTAATTCATTTGCTCGTTACAATGCATTACTGTGTTGAAATACAATGCACATTAAAATGAGTCTGAAATATTTGAGGTTCTATTTCAATTGACAATATTTACAATCAAATGTTTATTTTCCATAGTGAAACACAAAGAGATATTCAGTCATGAACCAAAGACCAGAAAGGATTTCCTCCAATGTAAGTTATTATTAGCATAAATGCAAAGAGACATACAGAGAGAAAATGTTGTATTTTATATCATCAACCAATTTGAAGTTTTCACATATCAATCAAAATTATTATTTGTTTTATTTTCTCAGACTCCCACCAGCTGACACTGGATCCAAACACAGCACATAAACACCTCTGTCTGTCTGAATGGAACACAGTGATTACTAACACTGGCACAGTTCAGTTGTATCCTGATCATCCAGACAGATTTGATGGTACAGCTCAAGTGTTGTGTAGAGAGAGTGTGAGTGGACGCAGTTACTGGGAATTTGAGTGGAGTAGTAATGTTGGTATATCAGTGTCATATAAGAGCATCAGCAGGAAAGGAGAGGGTAATAATTGTAGGTTTGGACATAATGTACAGTCCTGGTGTTTATACTGCTCTGAATACAGTTACTCATTCTATCACAATCATAAAAACACTAAACTCTGTGTAGTGCCCGGATCTTCTAGAATAGGAGTGTACGTGGACCACAGCGCAGGAATTCTGTCCTTCTACAGCGTCTCTGACACAATGACCCTCATCCACAGAGTCCACACCACATTCACTCAACCTCTCTATCCTGGGTTTTGGGTTTACGGATCAGTTTTGGATAAAAACATATCAAGAGTAAAATTGTGTTATGTAACAAAATTACTTGCAAAGAATTTTTAAAAGTTATATAGTTGTCACAGGGTCTCAACAATAAATATTTTTCTAATTTGCATATTACAATTTATAGAGACAGTCTCCAGCAAATGATGACAGGTTTTTGATTCCCAGTCAACAGGTTTAAACTTAGAACTTAATTATAAACCCAAATCTTTAACTACTAGCCCTTAATGAAATAACATGTCAGATATGATTAGGTTAAACATCTTCACTTAAGATTAATCTAGTGATTGATGCCAGATTGGAATCAAAAGAAATCTTTGTCATTAAAACAATCATGTGTGAACATTTGGGTGCAAAATTGTGTTTGGGTTAATGTGTTTTTATGTGAATAGGCTTGTTTGCTTGTAAAAATATATTAATTATGTTGCAGTTTGATGCAGGTCATATAATTCTCACATGACTGTCAATAATAATGAAACTTACTTCATGTTGAACTGAAAATATTATGGAGGCCTAAAAGTAATAGTATAGAAAATATAGAAAGTGTACAGATAATATTGCCATACCACAAATTTGAGCATCCAATATAAATAAAACATTTAAAGTGTAAGTTTGGCTGAAGTGGTGGAGAAACTGAAGAGATTATTATATAGATCTGATATACCAGAGATGATATATTTCTGCAATCTATGCATTATAAATGTATTGATGTTTCTGTTGTATGTCTTTGTGTCTGTGTAGAGTTTTTTTCAGTCTCTCTCTCTCTCTCTCTCTCTCTCTCTCTCTCTCTCTCTCTCTCTCTCTCTGTTCCTCCTGGATCTACAGACTCTCTCAACATCACATCTCTCTTTCGATTATGTAGAAAAATAATATTGTGATGTTACAAGTTCTCAATAATAATTCTTCAGATAATTAGTTCATAGTACAATTACACCATTTTACTGTAAAAATAACTTCCATCTGATTCTCTTTTTACAGTTTGGTTTTATAAAGGCTGTACATCAAACTTATAATTTCTCTACTGTCTCACATTTTGAAAAAAAATGTATCTATTCAATTTTTTTTATTTACCTTTAAGTAATAAATGCAGAACTATTTACTTGATGAATACCCTTTAATTGAGTTTAATTTTGTTGACGTAACCATGCTTTAACTATAATGAATAAGTATGTTTTTACATCTCTGACTGCACTCATTTTTTACCAAGTTCACAGTTTATTTCTGTCCAGTGCAGTATTGACTGCTGTCAGCAGGGGGCGTGAAAAGATAAAAGTTGGATTCATTGAGTCGTTTGCTTTCTGAGTGTCTGAGCGTGCTTATTGTACAACTCAATATAAGGTGGCATACGTGTAGGAGCATTTTAAATGTGTTACACACTGTAGTATAATAAAAATAATTGATGTTGCTTTATATGTTACATTTTAATCAACTAAAATAAACTTGCTGAAGAAAAATGGCTGTGTTTGTTACGTATTTAAAAAAAAATCAGTGTTTCGTGTACTTGATCACCCTGTGGCGCGCTACCGTGTCTCGAAGCTCGTCGCGCGCCCCCCGCCCCCAAACCGAATACGAGAGTGCGCGCGAGAAATGCAGTGCGAGACACGCACCGAGCAGTCCATATAAACCCACCGATTCAGCGCGCACAGACAAAAATCACTGGAAAAACACAGCAGACGCTTGTTTAACGAGCGACAGGAAAGGCCACCGCCGACGGTAAGAGTCTTTCACTTTTTCAGTAGATTTTGTTTTTTATTCGCAATTTTATTCTAGTTGGAGTGTCTATGATCAATAAGATCAGCTTGGTACACCATCTCTATTTGGAGATTCAAAGCGCACGGTGACAAACCGGGGGTTTATTCAAACTAAGTACACAATTTAGTACGTCTGCAAGCGTGAATAAGAGGAAATGTGTTTTTGGGCTTCTTTATTTCTGGAGGGGAGCAAAAAGGTTCAAGTCAGCCAGGGAATTCACGCGGCTGATCTGAGAGTGGAGAGGGGCGTGTGCAGCCAGACAAACGCTGTCTATGAGCGCGCATCAGTCGCCTTTTCAACACGGAATGAATTAATTCCAATGTGCAACAAAAAAGCCTCACAAACTATTTAGGAAACAGAAGGATTAGTGAAAATGTGCTTTCTGATGCGCAAATTAATAAGTTACTGGATTTTACCTTTAAACTCATTGTTTTATATTGGGTGCTGTTATGTTATGAATAAAGAGTCAAACGAGGAATTTCTGTAGACAGAGACGCGGATTGCATCCTCTTTTGTTAGAGAGTAGTGCTGGAGCACATTTTGCAGCGCTACATTTAACTGGTGCACACGCGTGCGCGCACTCTCATCCACCCACACACGCGCACATACACACTCGCAGATACTACAGAACAGATACTTATTGATGAATATTATACAGATGGTAAAAATTTATGATTAAGTTTTACAGTTACGTCCCGATTTTTAACGACACTGTAATACCAACATGCACAATAGCACCTGTATTTCCTGTTAAACCTGTTAAACCCCCACCAATGTTAGGTGAAATGGAATCAATTGATTTTATACCTAATTGTATTAATGTGTAGTTTTTGATCATGGTTATTGTTCATTCATTTATTATCTCGATGTACATTCGTAATTGTCTGATCCTTTGTCTCTGCGGAGCACATGCGCATTGCGCGTAGGGTGTGGATGGACAACAGATGCTTTTTACCCCCTGTATCTCTCTGGCACATTGGCATTCTAATGCGATGTATTTTATGTAAATATATATATAATTGGAGTACAGGAGTAGATAATTTTCCATTTTTATGAAGAATAATTTGTTCCATTTACGTTTTACGGCGTTGCCGCAGACAATGAACCGAGTGACCGCGCGCTCGCCTTCCGGTCTTCCAGTGAGGAAAAAACGAGCGCACGTTCACACCCGTCGTGAATTCCTGTAGGGGCGCAAGAACATTGCTTCTTTCTCACAATTTCTGCTGAAATCAGTCTGATATTTCGCTTTTTATTCGAATAGGAGCTGATTGTGTGCCAGTTTTAGAAAAGGTGCAGGTGACACATTGATTTGACACATTAAACCGCTTAAATGAGTCACGCGCTTCAACCAGGAAACATCAGACCAAACCATCTAAAAACTGAGCGCTGAAATTTCTGAGGTGACCATTAAGACGACAGTCTTGTAAGAGCTATGACGTAGTATATTCATTTGGTCATTTGGGTATTTTTTCAAACAAAAGACAAACAGATGTCTGTGTCAAGCGCTTGAAGATACTGTTGCATAAAACTGACCAGGAAGTTTAATCTTTAGTTTAGTTTACCAAAGATATGGCAAATAATTAGTTCTTTGCAAAAAAAGTTAAAAACGTTATTGCATTACAATAAATAGCCAATGAAATATCCAACAGAAATTGTCAGCGGAGTAAATTTGCGTAGCTGTTTTTACAGTATTAAGTGATTTTCTCCCTTATCTTCCCCTTATAAAGCACGCTTTTGGGGAACTCAAATCTAGTCATGTTGAGCATTCATAGGGCTATTAAATAAAGCTGTTTGATTATTTATATAATGGTTATATCGTGATATATTATAGATAAAATGTTATAGTTATACTCCCTTTGTGTGCATACCCGAAAGAAAGATTGATCAAATGAAAATCTACATGGCAGTCAAGTGAATTACTCCTATGCTCAGGTGTGTTTGTAAGCGTGTGGAACTGAACCGAATTTCAAGCCCAGCTGGAGATTATTGTCATAAGAACACATGAAAGCAGGACTCTCGTAATCCCGAGACAGCTGCTTTAAGAAGGATGTTAATAGAGTTATGTCTATTATCACTGTTCTGTGTGAGATGAAGCCAGTAGACGGAAGAACTATCTATATATCTATATATGTCTATTGCGAGTTCTACTGAGTATGTGTTAGAGAGAAAGAAAGAGAGAGAGAGAAGGAAAGATTACTTTGTGTAGTTTAAGATGGTGAGTTGAGGAAGAATAATGTTTCCTTATCTGTCCATTAGAAACACAAAAGCTAATCAGAAATGCTGAAATATTCATTTTTCTGAAATGTCTTACTGAATTTGGCGCACCGGGTGCTTTTGATCTGAATATTTTGATCATGATTCACATTTTGTCAGAAATAGAGAGAGAAACAAGAAGAAGGCAGGATGCCACTGACAGAAAAGCAGCTCAGCCAAGCAGAGCTGTGTTTGTGCGCGTGTTTGAAGAAGATCATTTAAAGGGACAGTTAAGTCAGGCACATCTGAGACAGTCCAGAATTAGAGATGCATTCAAAATCAATTTTATTTTTGGTCCTGCGTGTTTAAAAAAAGTCTACGTACCCATTCTGTCACACCGTTGTTAACTACTTCTGATTAGTGGAGCATTCTTTTATTTGATGTTTTCCCCGGGCAGCTTTAGTGTTGCTGGCAAAACTTGATAAATTTTAGTGTCAGTCACTGGTCAGATTCTGCCCCATCATGCTTTGTGGTCTGTGTGCACTGGGTGGAATGTGATTGGTGGGTTTATGAACCAGCAGAATTTAACTACTGAGCCTTTTATTATTTCACCGTTAAACAAAACTGCATAATTTTAGACTTTCTGAATATTTGGTAGCGGGATTTCACTGCTTAAGCAAATGGCCAGGACATTTGATGGTTTAAAACCGTTGAGAATCAACAAGATGCAAATTTGTCAAGGTAACTACATGTGTCTGATTACTTACGTGCATGATTATGTGTTAATTATGAATGGATCCCTGAGGGAAATAAGTGGCTTAGATTTTTGATTCTGATATTCCGTGTGTCATCATGGAATCTCTCTCTGGGTTTCCATGGCAACAACCTGAAGGAACTGTAAGAATGAGCCAGGATGGCAGCTCTCCTATGGTTCCTACGGCAACAGCCAATCAAAGGCCAGACTCCCACTGACCCCACCTGTCTGTTATAGTCCCTTGGAGAGAGATGCACACTGTTCAGGAACATTAGGCAGGATACACAAGACAAAGACAAAATGATGTCATTTAAGAGCAAGAATACACATCACACACAAAACAACAGTAAACAAACAGCAATGGTCAAAACCAAAAGATTATTGGTTTTATGTTGATCCTCTCTGCTTGCTAAAAAACAATGGAAATAAGTCTTATTTAGCAACGAGGATGATACAGTGTATTGAAAAAGGTGTACTATTTCAAAAAGATTGACATTTTTACCATATTTATGCTCTTTTCTAAATCCACTTTTAGAGCCCTAAGAAAGGATATGGCAGGAGGAGTGAAGGCCAAACCAGACTGTATATAACCAAGGCCTGTTTTAAAGAACAATGCTGTGTCCTTTTGTTTGGACAGCCAGTTTCCCTCAAGAATGAAAATATTAAACACTGTACATTTGGGTGTCTTTTTTTTCTGGTGATGTGGGAATTATGTTTAGACTAAGGCTAAATCGCAGATATTCAAGACAGCATTATGTGTCTGTCTTATCTTTAAAGAGCTTTACAGATATGTAACATTACAGATACTGTATAGGCTCTTCTATATAAATGAGAGATCATGTGAAGTCCACAGTCATTACACATCAGAAAGCTTAGGGTGAGGTTAAGAGATTGTGTGTTACTGTAGAGGAATGGCGAGGGTGTCTTTGGGAACGATGACAGTATTAAACACACACACACACACACACACACACACACACACACACACACACACACACACACACACACACACACACACACACACACACACACACACACANCACACACACACACACACACACACACACACACACACACACACACACACACACACACACACACACACACACACACACACACACACACACACAATCAAAGTCACTTTTCCATCAGTGAGCAGCTAAACAGTCATCAGAATAATGTGGGGTCACTACATTGTTGAAGCAAGAATCTCAAGGTCTTTGTGTGTGTGTTTTGGTCTGCCAGTGGTGTTTATGTTCCCTCTCTGTTGTTTTCATTAGAGCAATTTCCATCCGGAGAGATGCTCTGTGTGTGGGGGGATGAAGGAGTTTTACCAGGTCAAAGTTTTCATGTTTCACAAGATGCTGTCTAAACGCTTTATTATAAAAAGGATACTTCAGACTAAATTCTGATTCAATGAGCCATGTTAAAAGCTTTTGACTATAAGTGCACACCTGTGGCTGTGCTTAGATGGAATCTTTTTGCATTGTCTGAACTGAATTTAGGGGAAAATCTGTGGAATTCTACGGATGTGATTTCATTGGAATTCTAAACAAATGCTCTGAATGGAGTTGGTTCATCGTTTCCAGTCAATCGTACCTCAAGAGTATAAAGAGCTGCTTACCTTACAACCGTGACTAATCTTGTGCCATACCATCACTCTCCTTATCCCAAACGTTATGTTTTCCTTTATTATACTACAGGAATTGATGAGTGTGTGAACTCCTAAAAAAATACTAAATGTCAAGTCCAAATTGTACAGTGCTGCATTGTCATTAGTTGCTAATATAGGACAATGTGCTGTACTACATTTCTTGGCAGAATAATTGTAATTATTCTAATTACTTTTATTAGTAATATATGTAACTGTTTATTAAACATTGATTCCTTTATTACAGTGCTGTGGTCAAGATATTAAAAAAAACAACAGACCAGTTGAGTCTGTGTGTTCAGCCCAGTCTCATGGCAGTTCGTGGCATAGGTACAAAACTTTCAATCTATTGATTAGGGTTCATGGACACAAATTTCCCCCTTTTTTCATGTCACTCAGCTCGACTTTCAATACACAGACCATGTATAAATATATTTATATATTTATAATCTGATATCAAAGGAAGTCGTACATATTTTAGGAGGTGGCTAATCAACACCTTACCCCACCCCAAACCTAAAATCACAGCTGCAAAGGCTAATTTAGCTAAAAACGCACACATTTTAAGAGGGCCCACCGTAACCCTGCCCCTTAACCCAACATCACAGAGCCAAAGTCAAATCATAATAAAACATACGAATGAGATTGTAGGAATTTACACGAATGAGCAACTTCGTAAAACAGGTACGAATCCCCATCAGATTGCATTGATATGTATCTATAAAATATACTTCATATTAAAATACGTTAGATTGAAAGTCGTGCTGGGTGACACGAAAAAAGTCTTGCTGAGTGACACAAAAGGAAAGAGAACAGGAATCAATAAATTACATTTCCCGTGAGACTGTGTTGGTGTGTTACAGTCAGTAGTCCATACTCCATTGCACTATTTTATTAAAAACAGATTTATTCTTATTATTACTAAATTATTATTCAGTCTATTCTTGCTTTGTGTATTTGTGACAAATAATAAATTGTGAGTTGAGTCTAGTTTTGTTTTAATGACATCTAGAATATGTGTAGAACCCTATAAATGAGGTTCTGTGTCAGTTTGTAAGTACCTATGTAAGTGGTAGACAGACTATTATACAATCCAATGTGTAATTTAGAGGATCTATTGATAGAAATGCAATATACTATACATAACTATGTCTTCAGAGGTGTATAAAGACCTTTTTATTACCTTAGAATGAGCTATTTCTATCTACATACACCACGCGTCCCCTTGCATGGAATTCGCCATGTTGTTTCTACAGTAGCCCTAAATGGACAAACTGCACAGAGCGCGTTTCGTAAATATGGTATCTCCTTCTGCAAAGAAGCGAAAACAGGACGACATCTTAGTCCCGTGTCAGCCACCGTAGTGCTTCGAAAGGGATGGGTGAGGGGTGGAATGAGCCGTTGGTTGCAATTCGTGACCTCACCGCTAGATGCCGCTACATTTCATACACTGGACCTTTATTTAAGAGAAAAGTATGAAGGTAAATTCGTGCCATAAAGATTTGCATGCGCAGGATAACATTTGTAAAAGCGTACGTGACATTGCAAGCGTAAAATAAATTTGCATTCGCAAAAAAGTTTTGTAAGGGTGTAAATCAAGCTGCAAGCGAAAGAAAACAAGTTTTGCAGCATTGTATCGTTTTTCGTAAGCGTAATTCATGTGTTGTGAAACGGCAACTTCATATTACGTCAAGTAATTATGATCTGTATTCTTCTGACCTCCGTTTTTTCCACGCTTACACTTTTGGCACGTTTTTTTGCGCTGAAATACGGCCAAAAGCATTGCGAGTCTGTAAACAGAGGTGTGCAAAAACAATGGTGTTATGAACTGCAAAACGGATTCATCGCGCAGAACCCGTCTTTGTGTGTGTAAAATAAATCTGTTGCAAACGTCTTGCCTACGCAGGCGAAAACTGTTTCTTGCAATAACCCGATGTGTACGGTTCCGTCTCACGCTTACACTTTTGGCACGATTCTCTCACTAAATTGAGTTTGCAAACTTTCCTGTAGCTCAGTGGTAAGAGCATTGCGTTAACAACGCAAGGTTGTGGGTTCGATCCCAGGGATTGCACATGTACTGTATAAATGTATAGGATAAAGCAATATAAGTCGCTTTGGATAAAAGCGTCTGCCAAATGCATAAATGTAAATGTAAATGCAAGCGTGAAGGGGGAGGCGGGGCTACCTTCTTGTGACCAATCAAATGAGGTTCCTGATGAATCATCGTTTTCTCTTATCTGGTTGGTTCAATAACGCGCCAGTCAAGCAGACACTTTAATGCATGCACCCAGACGATCATAGATATCTCATTTGTACACGATTCTTTAAACATTAACCTGACTGACATGTGTTGAATTGCTACTATATACCCTTACGAAAATTAAAAAACAATTGTTTAACCACAGTAAAACTGGGTTTGCCAATGGTAATCCTAACACCATGGTTGCTACTACAAAACATGGTTAATTTCATAAGGATAGAAATTCTGTACATCATGAAAATGTGCTTAAACCATTGAACTGATGCTACAATCTATAATTAAAACTGTTAATTCCAAATGTATGAGAATTTACACTGTACTTTTAATTGTCTCTTAAGGATTTGTTGATGGATGCTGTATTGGATAGGCTTCATTTGCGACTGTCCCACCTGCTTAGTCCACAACCAATTGATTAAGACTTATTGGAGTTTAGGTTCCCTTTCTGTCGGTCTCTCGACGTTGTGTCGAACCGACAGAATGGGGTTTGTCTTGAGAACCTATCATCTTCTGAGTATTTAGAAAAGGCCAATGAAAATTGGCGAATGAAATTTGCATGCCGGGCTCCTCCCCGATGTCCGGGTATAAGAGGGAAGCCGGCGTGCTCATTCATTCACCTTTTGTTCTTCAGAGCCTACGCATCTGGTGAGCTTCTCTACGATCTGGATGATCTTTTTCGCTGGAATCTAGACGTGGACAGCGGACGGTCCCTTCCTGCAGTGACTCTCCCCTGGGCGTCTCGGCAGTTCCGGAGGTGTTCGAGCAAATTTCCTTTTCTAAAAGAGCAAATTTCTCCAGCGTGGCTTGTCCCGCTGTTCTCATGGGTGCAACACACTCATCGAGGAGGGGGACGGACACAATGCCTGCTTCCAGTACGCTGGGGCAGACGTTGTGGACGGGCCCCCGCCTGCGTTGGCATTCAACTGCCTAGAGTTGTGGGTTGTGCTACTTGCATTGAGGACTTCCTCTCGTGCAGGGAAGCCGTGCTGGTCCGGTCGGACAGCACAGCTGCTGTGGCGTATTCTTCACTCACAGCAGCTAACATGACTCGCCCGACGCCTCCTCCTCTGGAGTCAGCAGGTGATCAGCTCCCTGCGAGCCACACACATCCCAGGCGTCCTGAACCAGACAGCCGATGTGCTCTCTCGTCAGTTGACCCTTGCGGAGAGTGGCGACTCCCTCCCCGCGCAGCCGGCTCATTTGGGGGCAGTTTGGCCAGGCACAGGTGGTCCTGTTGCCTCCCGAACTCCCCATTGTCCGCTTTGGTACTCCCTGTCCGAGGTACCCCGGCACGGATGCCCTTGCGCACAGCTGGCCGCGGGACAAGCGGAAGTACGCTTCCCCCCAGTGAGCCTCATTGCACAGGCCTGTGCAAGGCCAGGAAGAGGAGCATCAAGTGGTACTAGTTACGCCCCTTCGCCTAACCAGGACTTGGTTCTCGAGCTGAGGCTCTGACAACAACTCCCCCCTGGCCGCTCCCCCTGGCGGACAGCTTCCCCAGGGGAAGGGGCACGTTACGGCATCCCAGGCAAAACCTGGTCTCCATGTCTGGACGGGACGAGGAGATCCTGAGTGACCCACCCCCGTCCGTTGGGACGTCACTCAGGCTAGGGCTTCGGCCACTGGGCGGCTATACGCCCATAGGTGGCGCCTCTTCTCGTCCTGGTGCTCTTCTCGGCGAGAAGACCCGCGGAGTTGCTCGGTCGGGTACGAGCTGTCCCGTCCTCAAGAGAGCGGGGAGTAACCTCTCCCCCTCCACACTGGGAATGTATGTAGCCGCTACGGCCGCTCATCATGACCCAAGTGCTGGGTAGCCTCTGGGACAGCAGCCTGGTCATTAGGTTTCTAAGGGGCGGAGAGGGTGACCACCTTTCCGCGCTCCGTACCCTCTTGCGACCTAGGTGGCGGGCCTCAAGAGGCCCGCCCCCTTCGAACCTTCGGGGTTCCGCTCTTTCTCAGTCTTGATAAAGACGGTGTTCCGCATGCGCTCACCTCCAAGAGGGTAGGGGATCTACAAGCACCCTCCGTGTCCCAGATTGCCTAGAACTCGGGGCCGGGATTCTCACGTTATCTTGAGACCCCGCCCCGGCTACGTGCCCAAGGTTCCCACCACTCTCCCGAGAGACCAGGTGGTGAACCTGCAGGCGCTCCCCACCGGGGAGGAAGACCCAACCTATCCGTGCTTGTCCAGTACGCGCACGGCGCCTCTCTTGGACCGCACGCAGAGCCCAGAAGCTCTGAGCAGCTCTTTGTCTGTTTCGGAGGTCAGCAGGAGGGCTGTCTCCAAACAGAGGCTGGCGCACTGGATCGTGGATGCCCTCGTTAGGGCATACCGATCTTTTTCCTCCCGTTGGGGGTGAGGCACACCCCTCGTGGCTGGCTCAGGGCGCCTCTCTGGCAGACATCTGCGGAGCTGCGGGTTGGGCTATGCCTAACAACTCCGTGAGGTTCTAATACCTACGCCGAGACCGGTGTCAGCCCGCATCCTGGCAAGGTGTGGGACCGCAGCCGGTAGGGCATACGCCTGCGCGAAGCCCTTCCCCCTCGGGGGGAGCAGTGGCGATCCCGCCTCACTTCTTTCCCCTCGGGTAAAGAACAGGCATTCCATCCATCACTAAGCACCCTTCCAGGGGACAGGCTGGGCAGAGCAGCCCTGCCCCTTAGGCCGGGGAACAGTTGAGTTATCTCCCACATAGCTCTAACCGGACCTAGTGCTCCAGACGTGGTAACCCCCCCTCCGTGGGCTGTTCCGTCTGATGTATCCTCATGAATGGTTCCCACCTTGGCAACCCATGACCTCCCCAGGTGGACTCCCACCTTGCGGTTAACTCCTGCAGTCCGCACATTCCTCCCATGAGTTCTCCCCTGATGGTGAGACCATGTGGTGTCTCCACTAATTCCTCCCTACGGTAGGTAGTGGCCTCTGCAGCGTTTTTCCCCCCCAGGGGGGAATAATGCTTACCCAGTGGCCCGTACGGTGCCGGGCGGCTTCTCGCCATTTAGAGAATCAGGCCTCCGCCCGTGACGGCCGGCGTTAGGGGGCTTCCCAACTTTTTGTGGAAAGCTCTGGGTCCCCCTTCCTCTCCACTGGAAGGTCATAATTTTGCGCTAGCGTGTTCGTCTGACTCGCCCAGGCCAGTCAACGTCGCTCCGCAGAGATTGTGACGCGGCTCAGTGCTGTGGCGTTTCCATAGGAACCCCATTCTGTCGGTTCGACACAACGTCGAGAGACCGACAGAAAGGGAACGTCTTGGTTACGGATGTAACCTCGGTTCCCTGATGGAGGGAACGAGACGTTGTGTCCCTCATGCCACAACACTGGCCGCCCACCCCAGCGGTCGGGGGAGGATGCTTTAGGCTCCTCAGACCAAAGGTGAATGAATGAGCACGCCGGCTTCCCTCTTATACCCGGACATCCGGGGAGGAGCCCGGCATGCAAATTTCATTCGCCAATTTTCATTGGCCTTTTCTAAATACTCAGAAGATGATAGGTTCTCAAGACAAACCCCATTCTGTCGGTTCGACACAACGTCTCGTTCCCTCCATCAGGGAACCGAGGTTACATCCGTAACCAAGACGTTTTCCCAGGATTTAACATACTATGCATATTAGCTATGCACATTTTATAAATTTCCTGCATAAATAGTTTAAATATATAAAAACGTGTTGAGAACTTGAGTCACCCAAATCTCAGCCATTTGCAGTAAATTATGGCTTCTGGTATTGTTGGGAAGAAGCACTGCATAAACGCGAGACCTAGAAACTTGGTATTAACTGTTTTAATTGTAGATTGTATAATTATAGTTCATGGTTTAAGCAGATTTACATGATGTATAGAATTTATAGCACTGATAATTCAATACATTTTAAACAAGATTTTCTTTCCAAGACACCAGCTAAGAATTCAGTATCAACACATGTCAATCAGCTAAATGATTAAAGAATTGTATATATTAAGTATTAGATATCTATGATCGTCTGGGTGCATGCATTAAAGTGTCTGATGTCTGCTTGACTGGCGCGTTATTGAACCAATCAGATAAGAGTCATCAGGAACCTCATTTGATTGGTCACAAGAAGGTAGCCCCGCCTCCCCCTTCACTTGCAAACTCAAATTAGTGAGAGAATCGTGCCAAAAGTGTAAGCGCGAGACGGAACCGTACACATCGGTTTACTGCAAGAAACAGTTTTCGCCTGCGTAGGCAAGACGTTTGCAACAGATTTATTTTAAACACACAAAAACAGGTTCTGATCGATGAATCCGTTTTACAGTTCATAACACCATTGTGTTTGCACGCACACCTCTGTTTACAGACTCGCAATGCTTTTGGCCGTATTTCAGCGCAAAAAACGTGTCAAAAGTGTAAGCGTGGAAAAAACGGAGGTCAGAAGAATACAGATCATAGTTATTTGACGTAATATGAAGTTGCTGTTTCACAACACATGAATTACGCTTACGAAAAATGACACAATGCTGCAAAACTTGTTTTCTTTCGCTTGCAGCTTGATTTACACCTTTACAAAACTTTTTCGTGAATGCAAATTTATTTTACACTTGCAATGTCACGTACGCTTTTACAAACGTTATCCTGCGCATGCAAATCTTTATGGCACTAATTTACCTTCATAGAAAAGACACAAGAAAGTGGATGTCTTTGAGATACATTCGCTCAACGTCCTGATATTTTCTCCAAAACAAACCACAATATTATGTAGCATTACAATATCAAGGAATTTTCTTGTCACCTTAGATTTATTTCATATCTTAGACTCAATAATAAACAGATTCCTCATTTACTTAACTGTATATATTTAAAACAAAACTCAACTGGGGCCTCATTAAACTCAGAATTGACAAACATTAACAATACCATTAATAAACAGACAGTAGTTTATTATTATTAACGGCATACTGTTAAATTTTAAATGTGATTTTTAATGATACTTTTATTTTAGACTTTAGAAATGAAACAACAAAACCTTAAGTGGAATATTTCAGACATTATATTGAAGCACACCTGTTCTTCAGCTTTTTTTCAAATGATCTGTGTGAACATGAACAAGAATAATCAATCAAACAAACACAATCACAATAATCACCATGTGACTCATTTTCACAAATAATCATTTTATCGTAAAGTTGGTTGTTTCTCCCATTCTATACACATACACTTGGTGTATAATATATTTATTTATGAGGCCATATTCGGAGGGCTACCTGATTATCGTTTTCTTTTGTACTTTTAAGTACATGTTCTTGTTGTAACCTGCCTTTAGTGATTTAAAAATGGTCCTTCAATCCAAAGAATGATTATTGTCCACATAGGTGTTCTTTTTATTTACCTGCATGTGTGTTATGTTTATATCAGAATCAGAATCAGAATCAGAGAATCAGAAGAGCTTTATTGCCAAGTGTGCTTGCACACACAAGGAATTTTCTTTGGTGTTGGAAGCTTCTAGTACAGACATTCAACACAATGACAATACAATATAATACGATTATACAATATAATACTTATATGACTTGTATTTGCATTTATGTTGTATTATGTACGTTTCTGCTTTCTTTGGCCCGTTCTCTCTCGTAAAAGAGATTCAAACGTCAACGGGACATGGTTAACCTGGTTAAGGTTTAATAATAATATTTATTCATCAAATCATTCAGCCAGTCAAACAAAGAACAAGAGCTCCAGTTTCAGTATCTGCACTGTGAAGTTATTCATTAGCTTGATCTCCTATTTGCAAAGAGACCGGAGCAACAATGTGCTAGTCTGTGTTTTGTTTGAGGACATCTCTAGGGTTATGAGCTTGTGTGTGTACGCGCGTGTAGGTGTGTTTTGTTTAAGAACAGGTCTAGAGTTATTAGTGCGTGTCATGCTCTATGACCCATAGACATATATATATATATAACTAGACACCGCATTGGCTGCTTTGCTCCGCTGCTGCGATACGTCAATAGCGCCGCCATATTGGTGACGGCAACAGTGCACTAAAAGCCCACTGAACCCAATGGGAGAGCACAATCACGTTTACATTTCTTAACATATTTCAATAGTTTACGATATACTTATAGAGTACAATTTTACCATGTCTCTAGTTGCTTCATGTCTCGATTATAACTACTTTAAAATTAATGGTTGTCATAAGGAAATGTGAAATCCATTATTTGTGTCTGTTATTCGTGAGAATCCACTAGATGACCATGTTCAGTGATGTTGTAGACAAGACAAGCAACAGAATAAATAACCACGTTGGAGTAGTCGAGAATAAAACAGACATGCAGCCTAGAGATTGTTTCTGAGATTTTATTTGAATCATCGAACAAAACACCCAAGGTAATGTTTAATTTACGTGTTATATAAAAACGAATGGTTTTCACTGTGGAAATGGCTTTTTCTGTAGTAATTTTAGACGATAAAAAGATAAAAGATGTTCTTTTATTTATCCGTTAAAACCGTTACGGCAGTAAAACATGATGTAAAACAATAACAGTGCCGTGCATTATTAGTATGAAATAGCAGTATATAGTCATATAGTAAAGGCTAATTGTTTTGATTTTTCCCATGATTTTAAAGTGAATGAGCTGTGTTCTGATCATGTGTATTTAATCTGCTTTAAATTATTTCACATTAGCGATGTGTACACAATTATTAAGCCTAAACAACTGCTTGACAAGTTTTAACAGTTCTGTATGACAATAAATACATTTTCAAGTTTAACCATCTTTAACTGGAGCCAAAACGTTTCTGTACTCCACGTTAATAGAAAAGTATTGAAATTAGTTGAGAAATGAAAACGATGTTGTGTTTTTATCCAGATAACTGCAGCTCCACCATTCACTTGTATGTCTTCGTAGTCGGCTTTTGCCCTCACCAATATGGCGGCGGCGTTGCCGTACGATCCAGCGGACAATGCTGCGTCTAGTTATATATATACAGTATATATACTGTATATGTCTATGCTATGACCTGCCACGCTGCCCCCTGCTGACGTGGAGCTATGAGAGGCTTGTTTTGTTATCCTACATGCACATATGATGTTGGGGTCCATTGGTGTGCCATTTGTTGCTTTAAATATCTCTTCGACCTACAAATAAACAATGAATTAGGAGCGGAACTAATATGAGAAAATGATAAGGTGATATGTATCTGTTGTAGTTTAAGGTATTTGAATATGAAATGCCATGAATTGGTGTTCTCAGCATGATTTACAGCATAGCGATTGGGTCAGATTTTCTGCTCCAGTTCTTCACCCCCCTGCTACACCCAATGTGAATGTGTGTATGTTAAAGTTATGTAAGCAATTTGGGATTCAGTAGCATACACATTTTTATAGCAATAACTTACATTACAGATACATACATATGATGCAGCTCTATCTCAGGCCCTATAGTCTCCACCATGCAGCTCTGTTCTGGGGCCTAGTCTGGATTCAACATGTATTTTATTATTTAATCTTATTCTTTTTTTACTTTTCTTTTATTCTGAAATTGCTGATGGGTTTTCAAATATTATGAACTCACACAAACTCTCTGCACGGACAGTTTACAAGCCATTTCAGGATCATATTTACTATCAATCAGCAGGTTTCATAAAACAAGTGAATTTATACCCCACTTTACACACACACACACACATGCACACACTGCAACGTATTGTTTAACGCTGAAACAGCGTGCTGCTGTCTGCTTGAATCAGAGGAGACGGGACAGATAGTGTCTATTGTTCTCTTACAGACACACAGCAAAGAAACCGTTTCCATTGTCATACGTAAGAAACTGTCAAGTCACACATTTCCTTCACATGAATACCGTTCTGTCTGCGCATCTTTGCAAGTGTGTCATTACACAGCTGGTTGCTGAGCTCAGGAACGCTAAAGCAGCCAACAGGGAGAATGGAGAGAGAAACAGAGAGTTTGCACTGCTCCTTCTCTGGAATGGGTCACATGACCACCGGGGTTGCTTGGTAACTGCGGTTCTGAATTGCAGGTAGTTACTGTGTGCGGCACAGAGATGCTATCCTCTGTAACCCTCCCTCCCCAGATCTATCTGGCTACGCATCAGCAACAGAGTCTGGTTACAGATTAATGATGTATAGTTTTGATGTGTGATATGATAGAAGTTTGATCGACTTTGTCATAGAAATTGAGTTTTGATTGCTGAGCGTTTTTACCTCTCTGCTGTATAGAGAGAATAAACCCAGATTAGATACTGCAGGTTTATTAAATTTTGTCTGCTTTCTTAAATTATTAAACTGGCCTGTGTGCAGAGATGCATATGATTTCATCTGTACTTATTCAAAGCATGAAATACATTTGATGTTTTAGCATGTCATTTTAATCATGCATGACAAGTTGCATTTGACATGCAGCACTTCCACTAATAATCCCTGAGGAATACTGTTATCGCTCTGGTTGCTCTTTCATGGCTCAGGAGACTTCATGGATTTCCCAGTTATGTATCAATTTGTCTTATCTGTTTTTGTTCTTACAGCTAATTTCAGAGAAACACATGAGACAAATGTTGTTGTTGACAATTATGTTGATTTCTCATTCAAATCTGGTGGTTTTGCAAATCTGTGGCCAGTTTTTGAGAGCCTCTGATCTGATGAATCCGATTAAATCATCATTGAATTTTGATTTAAACAACCAGACCAGATTTTTTTCTCTTTCTTTTTTTGAATGGGGTGGAATAAAACATGGAATCATATCCTAAATTTATAAAGAAAAGTCAATCAATTTTGACCCTCATGTGGTTCAAAACCTGTATATGACTCTTAAAAAAAGATATTTTGAGAAATGTATCAGTGGCTTTGTGTCTATACAGTGGAAGTCCATGGGAGCTAATGTTGTTTGGTTAACAATGTTCCTCAAAACATCTTTTGTGTTCTGCAGAAGAAAGAAAGAAATTCATACAGGTTTGGATTGACATGATGGTGGGTCAATAATGTAAGAATTTACATTTCACCATTTGCTCTCTCATTGCTGCCTATGCGAAATATTCGAGATGTTTAAAAGATCTAATTCAGTTTTTTTCTGGAATATGGAATCTGAAAAATGAGATAAAAATCTAAATATTGAGAAAATCACCTTTAAAGTCGGCATGAAATTAAAAATACTAATTGTAATTGTTTTACACAGTTGTACAGTATTTATTATAAATTATTAATCCGTGCACATCATTATATTTTTGTTATTCATTTGCACTTTTAATCTTTAATCAAAAATGTTAAACTCCCCCCCTCGAAACGACCTCTCTCACTTCTGGTCACTAGGAATGGTGCGAGGGCTGCAATGACTGATGCTCCCATTTTTTTGGCAACGCCCAACTTTCAACGATCCAATCAGTGGTTTTGTGGTCCAGGGTCACATATAACAAGAGCATAGATGAGGTAGAATTCACATCAAAGCACATCGAGATGAAAGCACTTTTACTGTATAGACCTTACTGTAGAAAAAGACCTCTCGATCTGTTTCTCTGGTCATTGATTGTTTTCTTACTCTCTTTCAGAGGTAAAATGGGAGGGAAGCTAAGCAAAAAGAAGAAGGGATACAATGTGAACGACGAGAAGGCAAAGGAGAAGGACGCAAAGACGGAGGGAGCGTCGGCGGAGGAGGGTGAAGCTCAAAAAGAGAACAAGGAGGAGGCTACCGCTACCACGGAGACCACCAATGACACGGCGGCAGCCGTCAAAGAAGCCACGCCTGGTGCTGAGAGCAATTCCACTGCGCCCAAGGAGGAGGAGAAAGGTTCCGCCCCTGCGAAAAAGGATGAGCCTGCAGCTAACGCTAATGCTAGTGCTCCTAAAGCCTCTGAATCCAAGACCGCCGAGGCTGGCAAAGCGGAACCCGCCAAGAGTCCTGATGCCCCTCCAGCCAAAGCTGAGGAAAAATCCACCCCGGCAAATGAGAAGGAGCCAGCGAAAGAGGCTGCCCTTCCTGCTAAAGATCCCGCCCCCCCTGTAGCTACAGTGACGGAGAGCAAGGCTGACACTGAGTCTAAAAAGACTGAGGCTCCGCCCGCTAAAGAATCCACCCCTGCAGAGCCAATCACCAAGGAGACCAGCCCCGCCCCTAATAAGGAGCAAGCAGTGGCTGTGCAAGATTAACAGAAGGAACAGTGAACGGCAAGATTAATGACAAAATGCAAGCAAGATCAAATTGAAATAATAAAACTAGCCCGCCCAGTTTAAACGACGTCAGTGATTATAATATTAATAATGATAATAGTAACAGTAACGGTAATGATTTTAACAGGCTGAACTTTGATCATCGTTTTGGTGATGGACATGATCATGATGATGATGATAAGACCGACAAGTGATGTTAATGATATTATCTTTTAAATTGAACTTTGATACAAACCACCAGCCCCCCAACTCTTTCTCTCTCTTTCTCTATACCTCTCTCTTCGTACCTTTCTTCCACCTCTATTTAATGAGGGGGTGGAACAAAAAACATGAATCCCTTCATTGCCGCCGTTACCTCCCTTCATTTGAGTGTGATGTAATGGCAGTGGGTGGGGTTAATATATACTGTATGTGTGCGTGTGTGCGTGCGTGTGTGGTATTAGTAGTCCAGCCTCCCTGATACACATTTCATCGTTCCTGTTTGCTGCTTTCTAGTTTGTGATTGGCATTGTGTCTTTGCTTCTCACCTAAGTTTCTTTCTCTCTCTCTCTCTCTCTCTCTCTCTCTCTCTCTCTCTCTCTCTCTCTCTCTCTCTCTCTCTCTCTCTCTCTCTCTCTCTCTCTCTCTCTCTCTCTCTCTCTCTCTCTCTCTCTCTCTCTCTCTCGCTCTTTCTCCTGTATCAGTGGAAAGTCATTGTACAGCACAATGCATCACACACACATACACACACAAATACAGTATTGTTGAATGTTAGAAGTATTAATATGTTTAACCATGTTAAAGGTGTGACAGTGTGTGTGGAGACAGTATGGCACAAAGTATAAAATGAGTGTTTGCGGTGTTTATGAAGTGATGCACAATTTGAGCACCTGTAAGTGTTTGCGTGTGTGTGTGTGTGTGTGTGTGTGTGTGTGTGTGTGTGTGTGTGTGTTATTGGAGTTCTGGTCTTTCTGTACTTTGAAAGCAGCAGTTGTCATGATTTCAGAGAGAGAGAGATAAAGAGAGAGACCCCAGACCTCCGAACTCACCGAACAGGACACACTTCTTACACACACACATCATTCTCTCCAAATACTGAAACAATGCGAGTGCTGTGTGTTGTGTGATAATGTGTGTGTTTTGCATGTCAGTGGTTGGCCCTATTGTTGTGTATTTTTGGTTGCTGTGAAGATAAATGTTGCTACAGGTGATATTTCATTTGAATTAACAGACATGACCTCCCTCTTTCTATTTCTATCTGTTTCTTTCACTATCATTCCTTTTCTTTCCAAAACTCCCTGTTAAAATAAAAAACATGAAATGGATGAATCCAGATATATGTACTTGTATACATGGAGCAACATTAATAAAAAGAAAGAACCACAGATTGAAAATCATTTCACGTCTTCATTTTTTTGTTCTTACAGATAAACTTCAGTTTTTAACACCTATTTAAAGGTTCAGTGTGTAATTTTGGATGATCTACTGACGGAAATGCAATATAATATACATAAGTATGTCTTCAGAGGGGTATAAAGACCTTATATAATGAAGCGTTACGTTTTTCTTCCTTTGAGCTATTTCTATCTACATACAGCGCGGGTGTCCTTACATTCGCCATGTTGTTTCTGCATTAGCCCTAAACGGACAAACTGCTCAACAGAGCAATTTTTTTCCTTTGGAAAAGAAGTGAAAATGTGACGAAATCTTAGTCCTGTGCAGCGACCATAGTGCTACAAAAGGCATGGGGAGGGGTGGAGTGAGCCGTTGGTTGCAATTCACAATCTCACCGCTAGATGCTGCTAAATTTCATACACGGTGCCTTCTAATAGTCCTCTAAGTCACATGACAAAGATCTAGATGTTTGCAGAGACCACAAGGTTTGATACTTTGTCATTTCATTTTACATTTCATTCGTACTAAACCAAAGCCACATCAGATCCATTGTACTTTAGGTCCTGCATATTTTAGTATGCCTACTGTATGTGGCACTGCATCTTTACACAGAATTAATGTAAGAGCGCACAGATCCCTGTCAGAGTCTTCTGAACACTGGAGTGTAAAGACGCCTTTAGTTAGCACAGATCAGATGGCCACAGATTTCTGTTTGCAGAGTGGAGTGTTAAACAGATTTAAAGGAGAGAATCTCTCTTTAATTTGTTCTTCTAGAGCAGACATCTTGATATTTTAAAGGACTATTTTGGGTTCAAACAAATTAAGGTCTATTAATAAGTACCGTGTCTCATAGACTTCTATACTGTAAACATGATTTTATCTTGTTTTTACAAACTGAGCTGGGAGAGTTTAACTTATTAAACCTATTGTTGTCTTTCAAATGTGGAGGAGAGCAGCGCAGTCAGGCAGTTTGTTCTTGAATAATATTTGTTATCATACTTTTTCAAAAAAAAAATATATACCTTGCTATCCATGTCATATTATATCCTTAGTTCATCTGTGCCTGTCTCTTAAGCTTTGGTTTTGATTTGAGTAAATAAACAGACGATTTAATGAAACATTATTTAAGGATTTTGTAGAACTGTATCTGAATACAAGGTTGTTTGTTTATCAGATGTCAGATCTGCTCTTGTTCTCTATCTCTCAGGGTCGACTGGATAAGTGTATGACTGCCTTTGGGCCTTAGAAACGGTCGCTAAGCCTCCGATCCCATAGCAACGGTCACTTCGTTTTGTAAGACAGAAAGAGAGAACACACAGAAACACATAACAGTGGGGACACAAATCTATACGTTCTGGGCACTTTCCATAGACAAAATGGCTTTTATACTGTAAAAAATTCTACACAAACCTTTCTGCACTTTTACATTTTGAAATAAGCATTTTGAACATTTAGTTCACACACACTCTGTTCACGATGCCACGGTTCACGGTTCCATAAAGAACCTTTCTGTTTCACAAAAAGGATCTTTGTGGCGAAAAAAGTTCTTCAGATTATAAAAAGCTAAGAAATAGATGGTTCTTTGTGGAACCAAAACTGGTTCTTTTATGGTATCGCTGTGAAGAACCTTTTAAGCACCATTATTTTAAGAGTGTACACCAAATTTAACGCTTCCACAATTCTGACTGACTCCAAGCTAGGAGTTCGTATTTTTTTAATGTCAAAGTGACCATCGCTGATCATCTGAACATGATTTTCTGTTTGTCTATCAAAACCTGCAAATTCAAGTCTAAATATAAAGTGGTTTGTGAACTCTCCTTTCTGACCTCCATCTGATCATTCTGCTTATATGTTCACAATCACACAGTAACCATGCTGGTTCTGAAATCAATATTACAGAAACTAAAAACAGATCAGAACCAACGGGAAATAAAACAGTAGCGACAAACATGAAAGAACCGCCACACATAACACGGCACACACACATATAGATAAATGAAACAGGCACCAACATTAACACCTGATTGGATAGGGAGGTAACCATGGATACTGGTCTTGCCTAGCAACAGGCTCAAGTGGATACATTTTAAACCCCACCTACCTAAAGGAAGCTGAGGAATACACACACCTGCACTTTCTCACACACATACCTGCACATGCTCACACACAGGCTCTCGTTTGTCACAATCCTTCTTCCCCTTATTTTTTTCTTCCTGTTTACGCCCCCATGCTCCCCCCAGCCCGAATCAGCAGGGTCCCTGGAGGGAAAATTGCTGCCTGTCATTGGCTGACTGCATCTCCAAGGTGACGCAGCTGCAGCTGCGATTGTGCATGCGAGAGAGAAACACAGTATGTGTAAATCTTGGCCAAGCCAATGATGACAAGAACTTGAACCGGTTACTTGTGCAGGTGTCTTTTATTTGCAAAGTAGTCAACAGGCATGTAGCTCCTGTTGACTACATGCCAGTGGAAATGGACTGTCATTCATTACTCAGAACAGTTAAAGGTCCAATGTGTCATTTTTTTGGAGGATCTATTGACAGAAATACAACATAGTGCTTCTAATGGGAGCAGGGCCGGCTCGGGGGGGTTGTGAGGCCCTAGACAGGCAAATGATTTTAAAAAATCACTAACCCTCTCTCTCTTTCTCTCAACAGGTATTGTTCTGGCTTTTGTGGAAACTTGGTATTAGCACTAATTGTATTATTGCCCCTGTATGACATATCGCTTTATTGCTCCCTGAACTCTCTGCAAATCGCTTTGGATTAAAGCGTCTGCTAAATGACTAAATGTAAATGTAGCCGGGACCATGAAAATGGGCCCCACTGGTGTAAAAAATTGTAATAGCACTGCAATTGACAACTGAAAATAAAACACAAAGATGACAATTTATAAATTTAAGTGAAGCAGTGTTTATTAAGTGCAACATATTAAACAAAGTTGTTATAGTTCAACAACTGTAACAGAAATATAGTATGTATAAATACAAATATATTAACAGATTTAAACAAAGATAAGTGAAGTCAAGGAATGCAACCTTACTATAGTAAATTCAATAGAATTTTACCACAGTTTACTATAGTACATTTACATTTATTCATTTGGCAGACGCTTTTATCCAAAGCGACTTACAAGTAGGAGAGCATATAACATTTTGTCAACACGCTAAACAGTACCGTTAGTTTACAAGGCCATGCTACTAGGAGGATTAAAGCTTGAGTAAGCAGAGAAGAGAATGAACAACAATATATATATGTTTTTGTTTTGACAGACTGACATACAGAGTTGTCATGGTTCTGCTTCTTTTAGTCTTGGATTTCCTGGTCCTGAGGCAGAGCCATGACAAAGTCTTTGGTTATGTGTGGAGAGAAACATATTATTGTCCTTTTGACAATAATATGCGTTCTCTCCAGTGTCTTGTCATTGGCCCCACCCCTCTCGTTTCGTGTATTGCTTTCCTGCCGTGTCTAATGTGTTTCATTATTCCCACCTGCCCTCGCTCGTTATCCTTCGTTTGTCTTACCTATTTAATGCCCTCATGTTTCATTGTCCTGTGTTCGGTCATTGTATGTGCTGCGTTCAGTGTCCTGATGTTCCCTGTATTGCCAGAGCCTATTATTGCTGTTTTCGTCTGTTATAGTAAGTGTTGTTTAGTTTAGTGTTTAGTTAGTTTACGTCCCTTTTACTTATATTATTATCCTGTTCTTGTTTACACCCCATCGTGGGTTTTTGTTTTGTGTTTGTTATTTAATAAATATTCCCCTGTCTTGTTAACCCCTTCATCCCCGCTGCCTGCGATTGGGTTCTTTCCTGCTTTTCGTCACAGAGTTATTGGTTAGTAAAATAAATGCGGAACAGGTATGTTTTGAGCTGTTTTTTGAAACTTGTGAAGGATGCTGCAGTTTGGATGGAGGCTGGTAGTTCATTCCACCAAAGGGGAACCGAATAAGTAAAGGTTTTTGCCAGCGATTTGGTGCCTCGCTGTGATGGAACAACCAGGCATCGCTCATTTTCAGACCGAAGATGACGGAAGGGGATGTAGACCTGGAGCACTGAGTTAAGGTAGATGGGCGATTTGTAAATGATATTAGTATTTTTTCATGTGGGTTGAATTATAGAGGGTGATGGTTTATTAGCTTACGCATTAAATAATGTAAAGCAGAACACACCTTTATTGTAAGCTTGCTCTTCTTCCTCTGCTTTTCTCTTTTTAGCTCCTGAAAAGTACAGTTTTGATGCTACCACTGCAGCCTCACTAAAATAAGTCATTCATTCTTTCTCTTAATCAATTAAGATGATGCGAATTTCTTGATGTAACGTGACCAGTACGTTGTTATGAGATACTACATTACTCATAATCCTGAACATGCCAATCATGCGCAATAAGACGCATTTGACATCACCTAACGCACCTCCGCAATCAGGTCATAACCGTTATGCAGGTTAGCCCACTCTGCTCCTATTTTCTAATGTTTTCTGTCTTAATTTATGCTGATGTTTTGTATTTATTGTCATTTTACTGTCGATTGTCTGGGGAGAGTTTATCCTGTTATTAAAGGAGCCATTCTTTTGCTGTTTTTGAAGCTTTGATTATGTTTTTTGGGTGTTTAACAATGGATGTTCATGTTTCTAGTTTCAAGAAACGCTTTATTTCACATATTTCAAGTCTACTGTTCACCGCTGTCCCTCTTCTAACAAAACGACTGGATTTCTTGCGGTCTATATAAAATCCCTCCTTCCGAAACGCTCTGATTGGTAAAGCTAACCAGGTCTGTCGTGATTGGTTCCCTGCTTGGAGCGTGTTTCTGAAGATGTCCAACCCATACCATATCAGGGAGCTTATGCTTCTCAGGCTGTTGTGATTGGTCGGTCCCCCTCTCAGTGCACGTGTATTCATACACGTTGTGTATGGGACGTTTCATAGAAGTGTTTTAGAGGTATGCGCACACACACACAAACAATATTAGTGTATTACACAGAACAGCTTTCACAGCCGATGTTAAAGTCATGGATGCTGTTATTTGACCGTTGGTTATCTTAGAATGTGTGTAGCGGAATTCTTATTACCAGCTGTAGGACTGTGATGAAAGTGAAAGTAATTAAGCGCTCAGTCAAATGTTTACAATCTCTGATAACCAAACACTACTCCAGCGGCTCTTCCTCTTCTCTAAGGAAGGCCTCGCCCCTTTTTTGGCGTATTCCTTTGAGCAGAGGTTTTTCAAAAACTCGGAATAGTGACATCATTTACCCGGGAAGTATAGGGCTGTAGTCCGATTCCAGCCATTCTCTGTAGTCACTACTATTACTACTGTAGCCAAACACTACACCAGCGGCTCTTCCTCTTGTTTAAGGAAGGCCTCGCCCCTTTTTCGGCGTATTCCTTTGGGCGGAGGTTTTTCAAAAACTCGGAATAGTGACATCATTTACCGGGGAAGTATAGGGCTGTAGTCCGATTCCAGCCATTCTCTGTAATCCTTGGAAAGTGAATTCTGTTAAAGACAATATCTCGCTTGGCATTGAACTTTGAGCTTTATCATTTTGCAGATATTGTTTATGCTCTAACAGCAACATTACACACTAACTAAAGTTTGAAAATTGGCATCACGGGGAATGGCTGCTTTAAATCCTTGTGGGTTTTTTACTTATCGTTTCTTCAATAAGGTCCCTGCGCATGTAGTGCTCAACTCCGCTTGATCGCGTCTGCGCGGTTGGTCAAATAGCGAAATAATTTTGAGGTTTTGGAGGCCCCTGTGTTGTCATGGGGCCCCAGGCAATAGCTTGTATTGCCTGTTGGACAGGTCGGCTCTGAATGGGAGGAGTGAGCCATTGGTTGCAGTTTGCAACCTCACCACTAGATGCTGCTAAATTTCATACACTGGACTTTTAATGGTCTTTAAGAATGAAACTTTTCTCAGATGTTAATTTTAAAGTGTACATTATAAGAAATATAGAAATAAAAGAAGAGACTATTATCAACAGAATGAGAGCTATAACGTCAATTCAATGTAAACTGTAGCTTGGATCATTTTGCCTTGGAACCTTTTTATTAGAAATGTTTATACTGAAATCTCTGACTTTCGTATCTTGGCAAAGCATTTTGTGATTTTTGTGAGATGTTCTAAAACTCTAGAAGAGTTGCATGTCAGATTACTCCTATAAGAAAAAGTGAATCATTTAGCAAATGCGTTTATCCAAAGTGACTTACAGTTAAGGAACATCACAAGCAATTTATCATGAAAGAGCCAAAAATACCATGGTGAGTTTCAAGAGTAAAGCAGAATAGTACAGAAGCTAAAGCAGATGTAAAATACAGAAAACAGTAATGTGGTAGGTCAGATTTAGATGTGCATACCCACTTGCGATCTCTTACATAAATCAATTATTCTTTGGCTGAGAGGACATTAAAGGGAGAGCAAAAGAAGACTTGAGATCTCAACAACATCTCAAATGTTGCAGTCTGGGTACAAATGCTTTGGTAATACAAATAAACAGTTTTGTCGTGCCAACAAATCACACTTAAATTGAAAATTATTTTAATGAGAACTTAAACATTCCTAATGAAATTAAGACTAAATTAAGCAATGGTGACCACATTCCTTTTAAAGCTTTATACTCTTAATTCATTTAAACATTTATCTTATTTGTGTCTTAAAATATAATAATCTGGACAGTAAAAGTGATTCCTATGACCCTGGCAACACTTCACCTACATTAAACAATTTCCCATCAGCTATCCTTTCCACCACAGTATTTAAATATTAAGGTTTCATGCATAATGTAGTACCTGAGTGGTGATCCAGCAGCTGAGAGGCTGATGGGACCTCAGCTCTTCCCTCTCCTATCAAAAGAAATATGATAATTAACGGAGAATTTATAATGAGTGTGATTAAAAATGGCATAAAGAATGATCAATATGGACTGCCATCTGCTATAATAAACAAACAGCCCAAACAGCTGCATATTGGTAGAGGAGAGTCAAACTGTTTGTTGCCAAGCAACAGGAGATACGCCATTTCCGGGACCGGGACTGTATCAGACTCAGAGAAATGAGAGATAGCGTTAAATGGAGTCCAAAGTAAAATTTGTTTATTATTCCAAATAATTATTTTATGTTAAATTAATAGTGGTTTTACTACAGTAATTATGGCTTAACTATGGTATATGCGGTAAAACCATACAGTTAGGGTTAGGGTAATTAATGTACAGTGGTCTCACTACAGGAACCATATTGTAGGACATTTCTGAAAAAATGTTCAGAAGATGTTAAAGGCGCCATGAATTAAAACCACAATTTTAACCCGAGCTTTTGTTATGTAAGAGGGAATCGCATTCACGCGAACATCATGTAAGTGTCAGAACTGAAAACGCCCTTGTTACTGAGATTACAACTGTTATTGACACCAGGCCCAGCGAACGGCAGGTTCTGGAATGCACCTGATAGGGTGAACACCGCCTCCACAGAAAGAATAACAACCACTACTTCTCTAGCCCCCCCCCCACTGGTTCGCGCATGACAATTCTGAAGTAACACAAGTGGCGTGGAACCAGATAGAGCAAGCAAGCAACAAACAAACATGCAGTTAAAGATAGCTAAATATTGTGCCATCCCTGGTTGTGGAAGAACACCGTCGCTGCATAACCTTCCTTCGGATTCCGATATTAGGAAAGCGTGGTTAAAGTTTATTTTTAAAGACGTTCCAGCTCATGTGGGAAAAACATGGAGCGTTTGATCGTTTCATTTCTCCGAGGATTCCTTCGTGAACGGCACAGGTCAACGCTGGATTTGTGGAGAGACTAAAATTAAAAAGCAGTGCTGTGCCGTCAATATTGAATCCAATAGGGATGGCGCAGCAATCTATGCGAGAAAATCATTTTTGTACCATGCGTCACTATTGCTTTGTTAGAGATCGCTTGATATGCCCACGGGATTAAGTTAGTATTACCTGTGGACCTGTATCGTTAGTCATTTGTAATAATTGCAAAGGGTTTGTCTGTGATCTTAATCCCTTGCGAATCGGGATCTCTGTGATTTGGCGGGCTCATATATCATTTTTCAAGGTTTTATCCACCATTTGCGAATAATTGTGGCTGTTTTGAAGTGTTTTGGTATTATTTCGGGTGCTGGGTGATATCCATAAATTACCGGGAGTCTCCTGTTTGTTTATTTATCATGGAAACTCTCGTAACATTTGAGACCCGCAATCGCGGTGATCTTCTGTCCGGTTCGCGATCACAGGTCTCAAATGTTGACAGGTACGGTCATAATCATTAAACACGATACAACTATAGGCTATACAAACTATACGGAAAGCCTTACCATCACATCCAGGAAATAAGTCCGTAAATTTGAGTAAAATCATTCCGTGCGAATGCATTACATGAAATACTGATGTGGGGAGGTTATTTATAAATCACACGAGTAGGGCTGAAATGATTCCTCGAGTAACTCGAGTTATTCGAATACAAAAAATCATCGAGGCAAATTTTGTTGCCTCGAAGCTTTGTTTAATCCATTTAACTACAGTACACACGGAGCACTGCGTTTCCCCACGGACCGTTATTACTGACGCACAGCCCGCTAAACTATACATGTTACAGGGCTCTCAAGTCTCATGCATTCACCGTGAGACACACGCATTTTAGTCTGTTCACACGCATTTCTCATGCTGATAAATAAGTGATAGCTTATTGAAATGGTGAACTGCTATTTTACTTAGTTTTAGTCTATTTTGCGAGTGAAACTTGTTTTCTGGCTGCATTGAGTCCATAAAACTAGATGTGGACTTGTGGACGCCGAATCATGTTATTTACACATGTCATCTGTCTGGTCTGCGTGTCTGAGTGAATGAACTGCACAGTTTAACGTGCTACACGCGTGATGCTCATGAATTTATCTGCGTCTGCGCTGAATGAGGACATGAACTTCACCTCCAGAGTTGCTCTGAGAGTTTATTTCACGAACATGTTATTGTTTGAGTGAAGAAACAGACATGCTAAAAAATAAGCGTCTTCCAACAACCTGCCAAAATAAAAGTCATAGGCTATATATTACCATTTAATAGTAAAAAAAGAAACTAAAACTAATTTATATAAACTAAATGCATCATGCATAAGATGAAGTTAGTTGTTTACCTTTGAAATTATTCTTTCTATTTTTATTCATGTTTCTTATTTATATATTTTTATTATATTGCATTTTGAATTTAATATGGCAATGGAATGTACTAAATGGGTTTAGTTTTCACAGATATTAATGTATGCAATTTCAGCAATAAAAACTTTAATTGTTCTAAAAAGGAAACAAATTAGTTGTTTTACTCATTTTAAGAGACCTGTCTTATTTTCTCTTGTATATTTAGTATTGCTTTAATAAAGAAAAACTACTTATTATCCGAATACCCGATTAATCGATGGAAAAATCAGTAGAATACTTGATTAGTAAAAGTATAGATAGCTGCAGCCCTACACACGAGGTCCCCAGATAATGCTAATCTCGTGCGAATGGTGCTAACGTGTAACCTAACGTTACATCTCTAACCAAATTCACAGAACGCTCCAACTAAGTTTACTACGCAAACTGCTATCCAATCATAGCAGTGGGCGTTTACTTCCAAGTCTTCATGGCGGAATGCCCATTCAAACCGATCGTTTGTCAAGCCGGCCTCAAAACCTGGGTAGAAAATATTTTTTTCCAAACAAAATGTTAAATTTTGGCATTAATTTTGGTTAAATTAAACATCACTCACAATGGGGTGTAAGTTGCACCCCTGGGGTGTGAGAGCCTCCCAAAATTTCTGTATGCTTATAATGGCGCCCATAGACTCCCATTAAAAACCTAGATACCTATATATTCACGCGTTATTTTTTCGCTTTGGACCCATGAATGACTACATCAAATCGAGCGGCCCATTGAGGAATGGTGTGCTATGACTTTTGGAAGTTATCGGGTGGAGGGGGTGCGATAGGGGGGCGAATAAAAACCCTAAAAATCCCATTGACTTAACATTGCGCCCAACTTTGACGGGTCGTAGCTCCGAGTGAGGATATCGTAGAAACATGAAAATAATACACGTTTTGAAGAGGCTATCAGGCTCTGTAAGAACATCACTCACAATGGGGTGTATGTTGTACCCCTGGGGTGTAAGAGCCTCCCAAAATTTCCCAATCACAGGAAGCATGCCCATATAATGCGTAAAACGTCCCGTGTTGAATATCTTAGCAGTACAACCACTTAGAGACAAGGGGGGTGGGCTCATTTTACTCAGGCTACCAATCAGTGTGACATGATAATTATAAAGTTATTAAGCCACGCCCATAGCAACCATTTACAGCAACCTAGCAACCGATCCCATAGACTCCCTGTCAGGGTCCTGTCCTTCCTATTCGGAGTTTTCGTGTCTTGTGGACAGGGTCGTGACAGTACCATGTCTTGTGTGTGTGTTTCGTCTTGTGTGGAGACACGTGGCGGTTTGTTTTGACATTTCGCCACGTGTCCTCCTGTCTTTCGTTTAGCTCCGCCCCCTTGTTTCTCAGTTAGTGTTTCATCTCCCTCACCTGTCCTTCACCGTCCCTGTGTAATTATGCCTCGTTAATGTTTCCTTATTTAATGTCTCAGTTCCCTTTGTCCCTTGTCTTTGCATTGTTCCATGTTCCTTGTTCCCCAGTATTTGTTTACCTCACCTTACCTTGCCCTCGTGCCCTTGCCCAGGGGCCTGTTTCAATAAGGAGGTTCAACCAACACCGAGTTAAAATGTGAACTCTGAGTTGATTTACTCAGAGAATCGCAACTCTGAGTTTTCGGTTTCAGAACAGGTGATTTCAATTAGTTCAATCCACTCTTAGTAAGTTCACTCTAGGTTACGCGCGTGCACCATTGATTTAAAAAGCCATCATCAATTGAGCGAAGATAGCACGATTCACCTTGGCAACTGCACCAAAAAAAGCAACATGGCGGCAGAAAGCACATGAGAGTGAGGCACACTTTCCGCTCGATTTACTGATGTCCTGAAAATGACTTAAGTTTAAATGAATAAATTGATACCAATAAACAAATAAATTAATCATTAAATGAATGAAACTACAGAAATAATAAAAAAATCTTATGTTCTCACTTTTCATGAGTGCTCTAGTTACGCAAGTAAGACGTCATGGTGTATAGGACACCTGCAGGGCGTCAGACTCTCGTGCAAAGTTAGACTGATCGCCGGTTCGAATCCTGCTCTGAACAGATTTCACTTGGAATGGCTGCATGTCAAATTTACTTGTTTATTACCTTTATCGCTTCATTTCTGCATGTATGTCTGTATTTATTCATTTCTTTATTCATGCACTTTATTTATGTGTAAGGATGGATGAGATATATTTTGATACATCTAATTCACTGTAAAGAAAAACTGTACAGTTTTAATAAAAATGCACAGGGAAATGACAAAATTCCACTCGGTGCTCTCCTGAAATCAAAGTACATTCCAATGAATTAATGCAGCCTCTTCATGAATCCTCTATAAAAGCACATATGACATACAGTATAAGTCACTGAGATGGTCTCTGTGTAATCAAAATGTGTGCCATGAATGACTGTATTAATGAATGAATGGATGAGTTACACCACTTGCGCTTTAAAAGGGGGAGGAGATCGAAATAAACTCTGGGTTTACCAAAGAAAACCTGCTCCCGACCAGGTTAGGTTCACAGAGTAAGTTACTATGGTTACTGACTCTGAGTATAAGATACCTCTCCTTTAGAAACGGGCTTGAGTTACCCCGCTTTCTCAGGTTTGACATACCTCACATTCTGAAACGGAAAACCCAGAGTTTCCCTCATTTCAGGGTTAATATACTCAGAGTTTTCACTAAACCTCCTTTCTGAAACGGGCCCCAGATCCCTCATTCCTGTTTGCTGTGGACTTTCCTTTTTCGTGTTGAACTTATTATTTTGGATTTATTCATTGTGTTTGTTTTATCCCCCTTGCGGGAAGTATTTTAGTTTATTTACTTGTTTTGTTTGTGACCGTTTTCCCCATCGTGGGTTTTTTTGTTTTGTTTTTTGTTTATTTGTTATTAAAAGTTTATTATTTAACCCTTCACCTGCCTGCATTTGGGTTCTGTCCTCCACGTTTGTGACACTCCCATTATAAAAAGTCCATGTGGATATCTTTGCAACACAGTGTCGTAGAGACAAGGGGGTGGGCTCATTTGACTCACACAACCAATCAGTGCCCATAGTAACGAAACAGGTTAGCCTAGCAACCAAACCTATATCTCTGCATAAGAACTTCGTAGAGACACGGGGGGTGGTTCGATTCACTCATAGGTTAGAGTATTATCAATTACAGATGCCAAGCCACGCCCATAGCAACCAAACAGGTTAGCCTAGCAACCATTTAGCAACACCTATATCTCTGCATCAGAACATCAGACACAGGGGTTGGTTCCTTTCACTCATAGGTTAGAGTATTATCAAGTGCAGATGCCAAGCCACACCCATAGCAACCAAACACATTAGCCTAGCAACCGTTTAGCAAGACCTATATCTCTGTATCAGAACATCTTAGAGTCATGGGGGTTGGTTAGATTCATTAGTACTTAAAAGTGTCATCACCCTAGTGCCGAGTTCCGCGGTTTGCCACGAAAGCATCACTCACAGTTTCTTTAGAAAATGTACTATCTAGTTTTGTTTATCCTATTCATCTGAATTGCCTGACAAATGTCTACAAGTTAGCACATTTTAATTACTTAGCGAAACTTTAGCTCATCATAAGTGATGGATGTTAGCAAAACAATATTTGCAGTTTGTCTTTTGGATAATTAGGTGTGAATTCGAAAGCACATGTAGCTAGTCTATTCATCACCACTCACCTCCACACAAAGACAAACGCTACTGGAAAGGAGGGAGGTCTTCACTTCTGCGGCTGCCTGATGTGCCAAACGTGCTGAGTACCACTTGAACGTGCTACACACACAGCTGTGCTGCGCGTGCGCGCTATGTGCGGCTACGCGCCTGCGTGGAGACGCGGATGGGAGAAAGGCATTGGAACTCTCAACATTTCCCGACCTGACCTGACATTTTCTAATTGTTTGACAGTTAAAGCCGTGCGCAAACAGAAACACATACGCGCGCACATACATATTAGTGATGGGTCGTTCATGAACGATTCGTTCTTTTTGAACGAATCTTTAAAATGACTCGGGAGTAACGAGTGTCTCAGCGAGTGATTCGTTCATTTTGTGTTGACCGCGCATGTGCAACATTGTACCAGAAACAGTAATGAAGTTCGTCTCTCGAGTCATCGGGTCCGAGTCCTTATACCGGAAAGAGAAATGATTAGTTCGTCTCTCGAGTCATCGGGTCCGAGCCCTTTTGTTCTTTTGTCTAATGGTAGCTCCGCAGGCAAACCTGCAGCCTGTACCGGAGTCTTCGAGGCCGAGTCTTTAACGTTACGTGACCACTTCCCGGATCATCAGTCAAATGCATGATGTACGTGTTATATGTTGTATTATAGGAAGAAATATTATAAAATGATCAAAAGATATGTTCAATAAACTTCTTCTCTAAAACGTACCGTTCTGTGCTTTTTTCTGTCAGTATATTCATAAATGTTTCTTGTGGATTTCTGCATGTGTTTTTAATTTATCTTAATAACTAACTATTTTGCATAAGAACTGTGCTGGCAAAATATAAACATAAGCAACACTAGTAAAGTCAGTGTTTATGTCTAATGCATATATTACACAAGTGATCTCTTATTAAATAATTGCACATTTAAATGATTTCAATAGCCTATTATTATATACTTTGCAAACTGCATGAGACTTTTTAGTAAAAAACAACAACCTGTAAATAATAACCAGGAAATAATTAAATAACTGTTTCTCATAACTTGTCCTAACTACAATATAAGTTATTTCTTATTATATATCTGATCAAAACTAGCATAAATAAACGTTATGGGGTAATTTGGCTATTAACATGCAACATTAATTTAACTCTGCTCAGATGAACGAAATGACTCGAAAAAAGATTCGTTCATTTTGCTGAACGAGATTCAAACATCCGAATCGCAAAAATGACTCGAACTTCCCATCACTAATACATATATCCATTTATAAAAAAATCTAGAAAAAGGGCACTTTCTCTCGAGGAAGAAAAAGGGCCTGGGCTCAATCCCCCAAAGCCCCCCCGCACGTGCCTACTAATTTGATTAAATAAACAATTTATTGAATGGGTCCTGTAGTTCAGTCTCATTTAAACAAACCGTATGGTACATTGACATCTAGCGGTTGAGCTTGGTATCGCAGTCTAAATTCTAAATATTGGAGAGACCATTTTAGCCAAGTAACGGTTCTTCTCGGTTTCGATTGTAATCAGAAATAGTCTACAGGCCCACTATTGTTTGTGAATGTGTACCGGAAGTTCAGTTGGGGTCACAAAAGTGTGCATGACAATCAAGGGGCAATCTTCCGGTCTCTCTCGTGAAACCAACACGGTATGGCGTTATTATAATGACAAATGTCGCGAGCGCATTATTATAAGGCGAGAGCTCATTCTTGTAATACGAGCGCGCGAATCTCTCCGCTCGCACGCCGATTTCCTTTGCTCATGCACAAAACTGGACGCTTTCAATTATACGCTGCTCTCTTATGAATTTTCTCTCCTCTCGCTCAGTGAGCGTGTGCGCACTCAAAATGCGTCCACGAATCCTTTGGTACTCTTGCTCTCGAGACGTCCTCCTGTGTGTTCCAGGCATTATAGGCTGTCAAAAGTAGTCAACCAATCAGGGATAGGCTTTCACGCGGGCCAATGAAAATGCGACCTCTTAACTACAGTAGGCCTAATGATGCCTAAAAATGCTTGATGAAAAGAGTTGTTTTTTGTGTTCTTTTCTACAAAAGTGTCATGTTAATGTGTAATTCTTGTAAAATAGTATATTGTAAATTGCTGAGTTTCATTCTTATAAAATCTTTTAATATATAAATCTTTTAATGAGTGGATTCTTGCGTGTGGGTGGATGGGGGCACCTCTGGGGGTCTTAATACGCCTCTGGATCCACCACGTTCTCAGGTAACAATTTTAATATATTTGATGCAACATTATCAATCAAACGTATATTAGAAATGAACGGTAAGGGAGCGTTTGGTATATTGCATAGAAGTTCAGTTTTATGCCTGGCCTGAACTTCGAGAAGGGGGAGTCTGCAGACCTGGAGCAGGCAGTTTTACGCCCCAAGCAGTTTTGCGCCCCAGGCGGTTTTACACCCCTGTTTTTACTTATTTATCCAGGATGGGGGGGTGTTAACCACAAAATAGAATATTTGTAACCGAATCAAACTGTTAAACAAATATGTAATTATGTATGTGTAAGATTAAAAGTAAATAAATAAACTAAACTAAACTTACTTTATGGTAAAAGTGTAGTAACCATGTTTTGTTGTTGTTGTTGTATTGCTGATCTCACTACAGAAACCATGGCTTAACTAACGATGTGCAGAACAGGTTTAAATATTTGTAGATATCTACTAACATCTACTATACATAGCTTTCAGGAGACAATTGATTTGCAATTGCAACTGCAATTTTGTGTTTTTGTGAATTGAAAAATTAATAATAATACAGTTGGATCAGATGTAGTACAACAATAATATATAATCTACTGTGGCCTAGTAATATACAAATATACAGAAGACTTGAGTGTTTGTTGTGAATGTATAGGCAAAGTTACATTCAAATATTAACCATATTTAGCCCATAAGACATTAAGTGCAATCATATGAAACATCAATTAAATATCTGCCCTGCATTTAGAACAGTGTGATAATGGTAATTGATAATGGTGTTAATAAATAATGTTGTTCACAAGAAACTTGTCACTTTTTTCTTAGAAGATAAAAGACCTTAGAAATTTCTTAAAGCGGTGAATTATGTTTTTCTTCATGAAATAGTATGCAGGACACTGTTCTAAATGCAGGGCAGATATTTAATTGATGGGGAAACATAATGAGAAACATTCCCTCCTCTGTTGTCTCATTCATCTTCCTGTGTCCCGGCAGCTCTCGTTGGCGTTCACCACCTCTACCCACGGCAGGCAGCTTCCCGCAGGCGGAGGCCGGATTCCACTTCTGGTCGTCATCGACCACCAGGTTCTCAGCACGGGTCCCGGGCCGAGTGAGGTCCCGAGGCACTTCCCTCCTCGTCTCAGTGTCGGAGACCTATCCTCAGCCCGAGTCGCCGCGTTCATCCTATTGGGGACTCAAGTTCTTACCACCGCGGACAGCACGTCCGCGGTTGGGGTTGTACTCTTTTGATTGCTGCCTGTTAAAAATAAACACCTTCGGATTTTCACCGCATCTGGGTCGCCTTGTATTTCTGGCATGACAGAGGGTGTTGGCCTGTTTTGTCTGAATAACATGGTAGTTAAACTGACTTTTACTGTATATGTAGCCTACAAAGCATCCTAATGCCCCGTTCATTTCTAATACACATTTGATTAATAATGTTGCATCAAATATATTAAAATTGTTACCTGAGAACGTGGTGGATCCAGAGGCGTATTAAGACCTCATGATGCCCCTGGGCAACAGCCCCAGAGGTGCCCCCCATCCACCCGCCTACCCACACGCAAGAATCCACTCATTAAAAGATTTATATATTAAAAGATTTTATAAGAATGAAACTCAGCAATTTACAATATACTATTTTACAAGAATTACACATTAACATGACACTTTTGTAGAAAAGAACACAAAAAACAACTCTTTGCATCAAGCATTTTTAACAATTAGGCCTACTGTAGTTAAGAGGTCGCATTTTCATTGGCCCGCCGTGGAAGCCTATCCCTGATTGGTTGACTACTTTTGACAGCCTATAATGCCTGGAACACACAGGAGGACCTCTCAAGAGCAAGAGTACCAAAGGATTCGTGGACGCATTTTGAGTGCGCACACGCTCACTGAGGGAGAGGAGAGAAAATTCATAAGAGAGCAGCGTATAATTGAAAGCGCGCGTCCAGTTTTGTGCATGAGCAAAGGAAATCGGCGTGCGAGCGGAGAGATTCACGCGCTCGTATTACAAGAATGCGCTCTCGCCTTGTAATAATGCGCTTGCGACATTTGTCAATATAATAACGCCATAACACGGAAGTGACTAAAACTGCAATTCATCGACTGGCCGCTAGAGGCTGGCTCCAAAACAGAGCAGAATCTCATTGAGACCCATGTTAAAGTGGAAGTTCACCCAAAAATCAACTTTGTGTGATTCACACAAAGTTGATTTTAGGATGAACTATCCCTTTAAAATGGCCAACTTTACAGCACAAAAAAACATGTTTACACCCTGGTACAAAAAAATATTTTGGTCTAGATAGGTAATTTTACCCTTCATGACAACTGTGAGGAGGGTGTTTTTTTATAACTCACGCGTTTAACTTATATTAAGCCTTAAAATTCTGCAAAATAGTTCCGTGGCCACTTGAGTGACAAGTGGTTTCAGCCAACCGGGCGCCTCAGCTCCAAAAACGTCCCGCCTCTTTGACCATTTACGATTATCCGGGAGTGACGCGCGATGACGCGAGGCCAAGATGGCGACGACCGTCTCCGCCTACTTTAGGCTTAATTTTTACTCTTCACAAACCTGCGGGTGACGTCAAAAAAGACACCAAACTTTACACATTTTAAATTTGAGCTGTCAATATTTTGAAACATTGAAGGGTGTAAGGAACACTAAAGCTATGAGAACGGTGGACTATTGTAAAGCCTTGAATTTCAATTTTCCATAGACCTTTTATTATTATTTATTTATGTTGTATGTATACAATGTGGTTTGTTAGTCTGAGTACCCCTTTGTATATAGTTTTCATTATCTTTTTCTCTTTTATGCTATGTTGTTGTTGTTATTATTGTTATTTTTTGTATTTGTCTCATGTATCTGGTGTTGTTAATTAAGCATCAATAAAAAAAACTACGGGTGACGTCACGGACACGTACGTCCATATTTTATACAGTCTATGATGCCAATGCGCAGTATCGTTTGTTTATGTTGTTAAGATGAAACCGTCTATATTAGATTCCATATTCTAGCTGTGTGTTTTATGTCTATATTTGTGAGTGAACAGTCAACGCTGAGGAGAAATATGCGAACGGTTCACAGATGGCTTGTCAAGCAACAAACACATACAGACCATCATTCAGCACACACACAAGCACACGCGAACACACACGCCCTACAGCGCCACAGCTGAGGTCGTATTTGTGCCAGTTTTCAGGCATTTTAACTCTTTGATCATTGAACAATCGTTATATCTCTCCTTTTCTCTCCTCCAGTGTTATTTTCCTCACATACACCACTCCGTCACTCTAACATCAAGCTTTTTCACTATTCACCATGACAACTGCGTCCGTCCATTCATCTTTCCTTAGCGAAAAAACGGCGGCGAATATCACGTCATTCCTGATTGGCTGTTAGGAGTGTGACAGACTGATGTAATGAGCAGCTCCTCCCATATGCTCCCACTGGTCGGAACTACAGTCGGAAGCGGTCTGTCGGACCGACAGAATGAAGAGATCTAGGTTTCCATGGTGACGACACCTACGTAAGAAGAGTGGGAAGAAGCAAAAAATAAGACAATCAAAACAGTTGAAGCTGTAAAATAGCAAACAATACTAATTAACAATGCCTTTTCATTTCTTATCTTATTTACTGTAATTATTCTCATATAATTACACAAACTCACCCTACACTAGATTCCTTCAAACACACACATTGCGTTTTAATTGAATTGATCGCTGAAGGATGGTGAACGTCAATATTGAGTCAACATCGCCCTCTACAGGATCAACCTTGCACCTTTAACTGTCTGAAATGTGCTCTGGATCAGCTCTGTACTCTTCAGTTTTAGTTCTGTGTTGTGATAAATGTCCAAATGTTTTGTATCAGAAATTGGTTGATTTGTTGAGACCTCTTCTGAAACTACAGAAGAGAAACATGAAATTGTTCACGAGAAATATATGAGAAGCCTTCAAGAAGTCTTCATATGCTTTCCACTTATACATCTCATTGCTGCCTAGACATACATATTTTTTTTACTATGGGTTGTGTAGCCTAGTGCTGTTTCTACTAAATATTTTTAAATACAAAAACCTTGCTTTAAAATAATTACACAACTTAAAGGGATAGTTCACACAAACATGAAAATCCTGTCATCATTTACTCACTCAGGTTGTTCCAAACCTGTATACTTTTCTTTGTTCTGCTGAACTCAAAGAAAGATATTTGGAAGAGTGTCAACAACCAAACAGATCTCATCCCCCATTTACTGCCATAGTAGGGGAAATACATACTATGGGAGTCAATGGGGGATGAGATCTGTTTGGTTACTGACATTCTTCCAAAAATATTCTTTTGTGTTTAGCAGAACAAAGAAAAGTATACAGGTTTGGAAAAATCTGAGGGTGATTCAATAATGACAGAATTTTCATTTTTGGGCGAACTCTCCCTTTAATGCAAAAGTGCACTAAGCAAGCAAAAAAGAAAGCATTCTGGAATACATTCCAAAGAGAAGCTCAGACTCTTATAAAAAATTAAACCCCTTTATTGTTTCTCAAATACAAAAGAAATACAAAAAGAAACACAAACAGCAATAGACACTCGGTCTGAAGTACAGCTCAGTCTTTTGGTTAAGTATGCAGTCTTTCTCTCCGTTCCTCTAGGCCAGATCGCTTTTGTCCGTCACCTCGGTGTGACTATTATCAGAACCGCCGGGCGCCAGCAGAGTTCTGCGGTTGTAGTGGCCCTTCATGATGCCTGAGTTGTTGTTTTCATTAAGAATTTGTTTTTGTTTCTGCCGGTTGAGGGACTGCACCAGGCCGAGCACCACGGCGGCGAGCGAGTACTGGCCCGTGAGCTTCCGTGGCTGTAGGACGAGCGGGTTGGGCTGCACGCGGCCCAGCAGAAAGTGCGTGCGGATCTTTCCTTCCTGCTCGCTGATGCCCTTCACGTAGATCTCGCCGCGGTACTCGAAGGCGAAGCCGCGCTCGTTCAGGATGGCGTAGGTCTCCTCCGGGAGCTGGATCTTCCCGCTGACACCCGTGCTGTCCATGCGACTCGCCAGATTTACAGTTTTCCCCCAAATATCGTACTGCGGCTTTTTAGCGCCGATCACTCCCGCCACCACTGAGCCATGTGCCATACCTGAGACAGAGAGATCAGAAAATTTCAAACATTTAATAAAACACAAAAGTTGAATTCTGGAGGTAAAAATGTATATTTAGTGATATGTATAAACTTTTCTGGATAGACATTTAATGAGTACTGTGATAGAATATGGTTGTGAAGAAGCTTTAAAAAAATGCATTTATTTTAACTATTTAAAAAAAATAGTTTAACTGTTATTAAACCAATTACTGTTATCATGTAAACAATTGACACCAAAAAGTGACCATGAACTAGAGTGATAAAACCAAAGTATTTCTTTGAATAGTAAAAAATTATTTTTCATTACAAATTATTCAATAATTCAAACAGTGGCGGATCTAGGATTTTTTAAAAGCAGGGGCCACAATTTACAGAGGGGGGCCAAGTACAGTGTGCAATTTCCGAACAAAACACTGGAGAGGAGTTAGAGAATGATGCAGGTTTATTAATGATAAACAACAGAGATGAGTACAGGTCAATAAGTAAGCCAACACAAAATGACACAAAAGTTTTATATACAGTACTTGTAAACATACTTTTGGTATGACCAAATACTATAGGGTTCTAAGTGTCAGACTATCCGTCCCTGAACTATTTTACGTCTCTGAACTGTTAACTAATATGTGAATCCTATATTTAATCTATAGCTGCTAAACAAATAAGGTAAATTTAGATTATAAACTATTGTTGTAGTTGCGGGGCTCAACGCTAAGGATTTTTCGACTGGCGCAGGCAGTGATTCAAATGTTTACTTGCTCTGCCAACATTTTCACTGGCCCTGCCACAAAAAATAAATAGTTGTTGTTATCGCTGTTTTTTACCCATTGTGTTATCTTGTTTTATAAAACGGTCAGTTCTGGTCCTTGATTCTGATTGGCTGAGCGGAGTTCTAAGCCGTTATAAAATGCCTGACCGCACCACATAGCCTAAATATCACTTTATTCACTTTATTTCATGAAACCTTGCTAAGCATATGGAATAACCGTTTTATAAAAGCAATAAGCCTTTATTGCATTTTATAACAGCCGCTTCGCGTCGTGCCACAACGCCCTTAGCTGTTATAAAATGCACTGTAACCCACTGCTTCTTGGGCTTATTGCTTTATTCTAATTAGCAAACTTATATGACACCAAAATTCAGTGGCGTAACTTTGTTTTGAAAAGTGGTGTTAATAAACAGTATATATATAACTGCTTAATAAACAGTTTCTGTAATAACTGGGAATATTTATCATAATAGTGGGCGGTCCGTCCATTAGCTACTCCGCTTTTCGACTCCAGCTCTCACAGTAGGCCTATGTGGTTCCCAAACTGTCATTTGGGGAAGGTCACTTGGCTGTTGCGGTTCATTACACTTAAAAACAGTTTATTCCTATGACTAAAAATGTCACTTGTTCATTGGTTTACGCATTTTTGTGCTTGGACACTGGATGCACAAGCAAGCGCCGCGAGTGCGGATGATGCACACATTTTTACTGGCTGCGTTTCTGGAGTTAACTTACGAGTTAAAAACATTGCTTTGTTCAGATACAGATGAAATCAAATTCAATAATCAAAATGCAAAATAATATTTTCAGATAACCAAATGCATATTCTTCACTGTGTTGTTACATATAAAAGACTGTTTTCCAGGATACAAGTCGGGTATTTTGAAATACTTCTGTATGTAACGTTATTTTGTCTGATCGAGCAAGTCACAAATCCGTCAACTGTCTCGAGCATCTTTCACACTACGAGGCTGAATCCAGCTTCTTATTCGCAGCTTCTTAATGACGCTATCCGCTCCACTTTAAAAGTCGCGACACTTCAGTGTTTTTCCGGTTTCTTATTCACGCTCGTCTCGCTTTTCTATTCGCGTTTTTGGGCACTCGCGTGAGCCCTGAGCTGACTAGCTTTCTAACGTTAGACAAGAGAAGTTAAGTGACAGCAACCATCATATGCTTTTTTTACTTTAAAGTGTTTATGTGTTTACCGTTAAGGGGACGACGACAGTGAAAGCACTAAGCAGCTGTATGCAGAAATTGTTAGATCTAATGGACGAAATAAGCAGTGTTGGGTAAGTTACTCTGAAAAAGTAATTAATTACTAGTTACTAATTACATATTCAATAGTGTAATTAGATTACTGTACAAATGACTCTCTCCAAAAAGTATTTAATTACTTATTACTACTTACTTTCTATATCCTACATCAACCTGCTAAATGATTAAATGTAAACCTTGGTTAGAATTGATTCAAGGATAGACATGAAACGGCTCTTTTAGTTCATTCAAATAAATAATATAAAACAACATAGAGTAGTATTATTAACGGACCAAAGTATTACAAATGTGAGAATTATACATTAAAGCACGGATTTTTAAGTTATTTTTTGAATTTTGATGTCAGTTCCACTATTGCACACATATTACACAAAGTATTTAGTTCAATTACATCAGAAGTAACTGTAATTAAATTACAGAAAAAATAGAGTAATCCCTTACTTTACTTGTTCAAGGGGAAAGTAATTTTATTACAGTAACTAATTACTTAGTAACTAGTTACACCCAACACTGGAAATAAGTGCATGCAGTTTACACATAAACGCGACCGGAGATGACAGAAAAACATACTGAAAACAGCGGTGTTTATTTCAGCTTTGACAGCAGCGAGGCCGCGCTGAACACTGTGTGTGTTAGAAGTCTGGAATGGTGAGAAACATTGTGCTTTGTACGTTTTTTTGTCTTTAAACTAACATTTTAGGTATTCTTTAGCTGGTAAAGTTTAAATCCTGTCTGGCTAGCGCGCGGAGAGCTTGAATACCTTCAAACATGAGCGTCTAACGTTACACCACAAATACAATCCGGTCGAATGCGTTTTCGACTTCTTCTGGAAGCGGTAGCTTTGAAAAGCTCAAAACGTTTCACACCCGTCTACACCTGTATTTAACGTCGTTCACTTGTGATCCGATCGACCAAAACGTGTGGGTGGAGGCTCCAGAGGCCCTGAGATGACAGGGGCACTTCAGGGGCCAATACGAACTGAATTCAAATAACTTTTAGCTTTGAATCCAGTTTTTTGGGGAAATGCCTAATGTGAAAGTGAAAACTTGCAGAAAAAAGTGGGCGGTCACTGCTGTGCTATACTGTCACCAACACTATTAACTGTGTTTCTGAATATTCTATATTTGACTTACCGATTCTGAGTTGGAAGTTGTTAAAAGAATGTTTGTTGATCTCCTGAATGCTCTCATTCAGAGCGAGGGCGAAATCTGCCAGCGCACACAGATGCCCCCATTTGTCCTCGCATTGCTATGGGAACACACACATATAGAAAAATTAGTGCACACCGCAACCTGTTTTGACATATTTCGCACTAAAGACATTCCAAATAAAAAGGATGGCGTCAAGCAAACCATAATAAAACACGAATGATCTGTTTTTGTGTATGTACACGCATTTGATATCATACTTGTTTTTCTGGAGACAATCCTGACACGGCCATGTATGTGCTACCGATGGTCTTTATCTTCTCTATGTCTTGAAATCTCTCCTCCCCGAGCAGCTGTGAAAGAAGAGAGAGAATCTTTAAATAAGCTACATATGTAACATTAAAATTGAATTAGCAGCCTACAGGACACCTTGACAAGGTTCCTGTGTGATGAATGCATGCGGATCATCAGTATGGACTATATGTTTGTGTCTGTGCGTGTTCTAGCATTCAGACCTCATCAAAATCAGCGATGATCTCGTTCAGCAGCCGCAAACACTCCACGCCCTGATTATTCATCTCCGTCTGCGAGTAAAAATCAGCAAAGCCCGGGATGGAGGCGAACATCACTCCAACAGTGTCATACGACTGAGAGTACAGCTCCTATGGACAGAGATCACACATTAGAAACGTCTTTGAATTCTTTGAAGTCACCATGACACCCTACAAAGATTGAAATTGGGTTATAGCTTAAAATCAATAGTTCTTGAGTTTAACACATTACTGTTCAACAAGTCAGGGCTATTATTGCTTTACATGTGTTGACTTTTCTGAACTCATCACTAGAGGGCAGTAATGCTTCATAACTAAAATACTGGAGTTGATTCAAAAGCAGAAGGCAGAACTGATGCGTCTCGGTTTTCAAATAGCTGATGTCTGTATTTCACAGTAATTTCCGAACCAGCTTATCCAGTGTACTTGAGGAGCTACATGGAATTTGCTTTTGCTTTGTTAAACTTATATGAACATACAGTATATCAGCTTAAAAACAGCAAAGTCGAAAAGGCCACAGTATATAATTTTTGTCATTAGAGGTCACACAACGCACGTTCAAACAATGACAATGGTGTAGCTTGAATGAATGAAACTGAGGATAAGGCAATGAGGAGGGATGTTATACTGAATAAAATTACTATTTTCTCTGGATTTAAACATTATTGGAAACATTTCGGATTGTACACAAATGAACTACATATATAACACTATGCTAGTGTGTGTTTTTTTTAATAGATATGTTAATGTAAAAATCTTAGATAACAAGAGGAGGGGTTCTCAACCTTTTTGACTCCAAGGCCCCTCACTGTATTCAACAATATTTAAAGGCCCCCTTCCCGCTCACAAAAACTCAAAATGTTTACCCAATAAAATATTTGAGAGCTTGATATTAACTGGAAAAGTGTTTATACAATATAAAATGGACAAATAATAAGAAATGACTTTTTTAGCTGAAGTTTTTAGCTGTTTTAAAATGTATTCCATTTTTGTCTCATTTTAAATTATTATTCATCCTGAGGCCCCCTTGGAAGTCAGCTGGGGCCCCCCTTTGGGCCACGGGCCCCCTTTTGGGCCACAGCCCCCCTGTTAAGAACCACTGCTTTAGAGAATCTTAAGCTACATAATGTAGCATTAAAATTTCAACTTAATGTAAATGGCTTAACATGTTAACACTTCAAGTGTTAACATGACATTTAAACTTTTAGCTAAAAGTCCCATATTATACGAGCTAAAAGGAACACATTTCAGATTTGGTTTGTGTGATACAAATCAACGTCTGATGCAACAGGAATAGACCTAAATGCGTGTTGTAAAAGTGTGGTCACCTTTCACAATGTTTCGTAATCTCAATTATTTATCTGAGTATTTGAGTAATTCTGGTGAGTAGATGGTTAAAAGACTTCAACGGGGAATTAAAGGATTTCAAAACAAACTGATATGCCTCACCGATGAATGATGTCATCACTGTGTGCCAATACTTTAGAATGACTGTACATGTCACACGTCAAGAGAATGTACACAACAGGTATCATTACGCCAAGTAAGTGTTAGTCACTGAAGGAAAATACTGCAGAAGTGGCAGGTTAATGTGAGCAAGATAGCGTGTGTGTGTGCGCATGTATGAGAGAGATAGGGGGATCATTTTCTCATCATCATAACAGCAGAGTGACGTAAATTACAGCTTCACACACTCCAGAACAGACACACAAACTTAGTGTCACCAGTTAAGTCATGCCTCAATACTCCACCTGATAATAAATGAATGGGATAATTAAAGCAACTCAATACACACACACACACACACACACACACACCAAGGCTTAATGGATCCTTTCTCTGTCCGTGAGTTATACAGCTCTATTATTGAGCCTCCCTATTGTCTGATTGAGTGACAGCGGAACATTCCAGAAAAAAACAGTCATGTAAGGAAAAGAGAGAGCAAGCGCACACGCACGCACACACAGTGCCCTTAATTACAAAATAAAGGGAATAAACGAAAGAAAAAGATCAAAGGAAAGAATAAATTAAAGGAAGAAACACAACTCAGGGATGCCTGACACCTGTAGGCACACAAAAACACGATCACAAGATAAAACGTAAATGGCAAGGACAACAGCATTCAATCCACATTCAAACAGAACAGCAATACTTGAGCGCATCTGTGAAGATCTTTTACTGAACCAGCTACAGCTGCCAAGGACTATTTACTACCTTGCAAGCACTGGTCCTTCCTTCAGGGAATGCAAATCCAGTTCTTATTTTATCATCTTTTATTATGAATTTATGCAACGTCTATTTATGTTGCACATCATCTGCAGCCAAGCTCCAACTGCTTTGGCGATACAAATCGTTGGATGACATGCCAAACAAGACTTAAAAAAAGAGAAAAAAGGAAAAGAGAGATGATTGATTTATTCTCTCTCATGCTCTTGCTGTCGTGCCATGTCAGACTAAAGCGGCGAGACACCCAGATCCATTCTTTTTTACCTCATTGTCTCTGTCTTTCTCCAGGAAGTGGCGGGCGACATGGCTGGGGAGAATGTTCCGGAGCATGTTCTCGTTGTGTTCACGCAGCTCTTGCATCTCATTTATTTCTTCCTTCGCCTGAACGCGCCACAGGAAGTCCAGACGAGCGGTATACTCAAGCTGAGAGCGACAGAGAGAGAAAGAATAGTGCTAGTCAGAAAAAGAATTAAAAGCAGCACAAAACCAATGAAAATAAAAACTTTTTTCACACAAAAAAGTATCGAATAAAATTCAATAATACTAGGCAGATAAATACCAACTACACACTTAGCAAACATAATCCAGCCACTGGAAAAGGAAGGCAAACAAACATCCTGGCAACCAGATGAGGAAAGCATCTGTAGTTAATCAACCAGGTGCACTTTCTTCTTACAGGTGAAGTGTGCATTTCATGGTAAAATACCTCCTCCTATCACAGTTTCACGTGCAGAGGCAAAAGAGGTTATCCGGAGGTTGATTTCTATTATCAAAACATTGTTCTGTCAGTTGGATGGATAGTGAGTCACTAAAAGCATCATTGCAAGTCTTACTAGAATTTTGCATCATCCATTTATTCATGTATAAAGCTAATGCCCAGACCATAACAACATGACACAGCAACCGTACGAATGAATGAGATTGGAATATAAAGCGAGTCTTGGTCTCTGATCCTGTTCATGGTTTTTGTGTGTCTCTTACTGCTTGTTTGCACACGGTTTTGTGGTACAGTCTTTGATAGGCAGTGTCTGTTTTTATCACAGCTATCCTTCCGTTTCATAACAGGAATAATGATCTCTAGACATCACATTAAAATAACGAAGTTTCGGTGTTTTGAAACACAAATGTCAATACAACTGTGAGTTTAATGAGGGTTAAGACTCCAACACAAACTCCACCTTCCCCCTCCAAAAACCCTTTACAAAAAGTAACTCAACTGTGCCATTATTAGTACAGCATCGTTTTTTAACTAAAAATAAAAAGTGTACTCCAGTATTTTTCCACTAAAAGCATTAGGTTGTTTTGCAGGACTTCCAAGAATTGTCCAACATCCATTTATTCATCCTTGTATAAAAATGTGACGTTTTTAGTCTGTTTTTTATGTGCTTCTCAGAAATATATTTCAAATAACACCCAGTGTACTACACTTGTACTGATGTGGAAATAAACCTGATCTTCTTTGTACACAGTGAGAATATAAAAATGTATACAAAACCCCCCCACAAAAAGCACTTACAATGCACTTGCAGTATAAAAAAACTATTCAACTAGCATTTTATATTATACTTCAAAGCACACCAAGAGTTGAACTAAACAATAAGTATACCTATAAAATTACTTTTAGCATAGTTGCAAACAAAAAACGATGTTGCAAACCAGTTGTTAACTCAAAGTTTACTTTTGTTGTTACACGTAGACCCGGTTTCAAAGACCAGGCTTAAGACGAGACCCAGACTAAAATGAATTTTGAGCCATCTTAACTGAAAATAACTTGCACTGACATATCTTAATATATATATATATATATATATATATAATAGTCCTGGCTAAGCCTAAGCCTTGTCTATGAAACCGGGCCTTAAAGTATGCTTAAAAGTATGAACTAAAGTAACTAAAAACTAGACGAATGTAGTCCCAAGTAATATTAAAATCATACGCTCATTCACAAATATACTACTAGCATTGATGTTAGTATACTTACTTCATAAAAGCTCCAAAATATACTTGAACTTTAAGTACACTTAATAAAATTCGCTTTAAGTATACTTATTTTTTTGTGAAGGACAACATGCTCGACAGCCACTTGTCCCTATTTACTTTACTTGTACTGAGCAGAACCGGCTTCATTTTCTGCTAAACATGCCGAGCAGACGCTGACATAATTGTCATAACTATTTATTGAATTTTTTTCATACTCTACTCAGTAAGCATTTTGATTCTTGTGTCGTGAACCTTCTTAGTAAGTCATGACACTAACAGCAAATAAATGTGTATTGTTAGGTCCTGTGTCTGATGTCTCTGCTCAGTTAAGAACGCTTGCCTCCATCAGCTCTCTTCCAGCCCAACGGCTCAAACAAGATCTCCCCTAATGAAGCAGTAACACACGCTCATCTGCATACATTAATATCCAGATTTAATTGGAACTCTTTCACAAAGGCGTCCAGATTGAAAAATTAATTTACTAACAGCCAGGGCATGATGTAAGTGTTTGTGGATGTGTGTGTGTAGAAGAGTGAAAATATATGTGCGTGTGAGCGTATGACTGAATATGGAGTGAAAGATGATTTTATGAGGAGCAATTATGCAAGTGGCATGGACGGGGGTACGATTGTCCGACTGATTATTAGAAACACATCAACTAGACTAACCTCCATTAACCTTCACACACACAGACGCACGCACACGCACAGGCACAGACACAGACAGACACACAGACACACACACACTTAATGTCAAATAACTTTTGACAAAGTAATACTAATATGTTTTATAAGAATGAGGCATCTTTGGTGGTTTGTTTTAAAATGTCTGCTTCTGGATTTCAGATTTTACAGAACGGTTGTTCACTCATACGCACACATCAACAGACACACACTCATGCTCACCAAGATGAACATAAATAAGAAATGATCAAATTACTGTCCCACACACAGCAAACCACAAACTATAGGCCAAGCAAAGCCATTGGCACCATCCGCCCAAATGACACACTGTTTCCATGGTTACCGGAGGGGTTGGGGTGCTCTGAGTTTATTGCTGCAAACTGATTCAATAGACATACAACACATGGCACAAAGTGAAAAGCAACGCAAAGCCTCGAGCCTTTATCAGAGCGGTGTCAACCCAACACAAACCTTTCTCTCGCTCGAATCGGCCCTCTCTCTGATCTACGGCATCAAAGGCAACAATCAGCAGAGTGAACTTAAAAAGCTTCGTGCACATGGAGTGCGTCAGGGAGCAGTGCTTTTATACTGACGGCGAGACCTTATGAAACGGCCAATACCTTGCCTCGGTTTCTTAGAAACGTGACATTATAAAAGAGTAACCAAGCGGCCCTTGAACCCGTGTCAGGTTTCTGTGTGTGTGTGTTACCTGTTGGCCATGGTAGAAGACGGCTAAAAGGAACATTGCCATGAAGAGCAGAGATGTTTCCTTGGTTCCCAGGAAGCTTTTGCTATAACCAGGGTAAGGAGAAAGAGAGGCTCATGAGGCTTGTGACACATTTAGAGAGTTCAGAAAGCAGGCAAATATGCGCCAAACGTGTGTCATAACCCTGATCATATAATCGCTGTGGTTTTTAAACACTTATTAGGTCTAATATGAAAACAGTTCTGTTTATTAGACGGTAACTCACTATGGATTAAGGGTTTGGTTATGAATCAGCGTTTGAGGTTTAATTCTTGTTATTCGTTTATGGGCGGTTTCCCAGACCAGGATTAGAGGACCAGGCTTAGGTAAAAACATAAAAAAACGTGTTTTTTGTAAACACAAGTAAAAACATAACTTGTGTGCATATTGAGACACTGATAAAGAGCTGCAGAAAAAAATCTAACCACTCCAAAATTCTTTTTCAGTTTTTCTGAATTACATATATAATACATAAAATATATATTTTTTGCTTCATTCTGTGAACTAGTGACGTTTCTCCCTAATTCCAAAAAACTGGTCAAAACAACAAAAAAGATGCAGATTTTGAACACTGCAAATAAAAAAGTTCACATTCACGAACTAGGGCTGTCACGATTATGAAATTTGATTGACGATTAATTGTCTAATAAATCATTGTGTTTATGGCGATTAATTGTCTGTTTTAGGGCTTTGTCGATTATGACGATTATTTGTCTGTTTTTGAGCTTTGACATTTAATTCTCATTCATTTTTGATTCAGTGATTGAAACGACCATATTGTTCTGAATACAAGACTATGTTTTTTTCTTGGAAATACATTGGAAAAAATTGGGTCATCATATATTTAAGGTTTAGGCTTTTACCTGTCACAACCACCAAATACTTGTAAATGAAGTAAATTGATCAGGTGTGAATTGAAGCCACCATTAAAATACTATCAGTCATAGAAAAGCTTCTAGTCTGTTTTTTTCTCACTTGCGAGACTACAGTAAAATTTTACTTGTGTGTTAATGAAATTTTGGTAGACTGGTTTTCACACTGAGATTTGCTTAAATAATATTAAATTGTACTGCAGGTAATTTGTATATGTTTTAGTTTTTTTTTAAGTGATTGTGTTGTGGTGGTTCATTTTACAAGTATTACCATGCTTTAGTAACAATACATACACTACAATATGCAATATGCAGATGCACTACAGCTCCCCCTAGTGTCTTCTATAGAGATGTGCGATAATTGCGATGATCCGAAATCATCGCGATGAGGTCAAACAATCTCGATGAGATGATTATTTAATAATCGTGACAGCCCTATCACGAACATGTTTTTACATCTAGATCAGTTCAAAATGAATTTATGTATGATTTTTGTTTACTTTCATGCGTCTTTGCATTCATGCAGTCTTTCACATTGCTGTTTGTTTCATACATTTGTTTTTAGTCTGGTCCTAGGCTTACAGTAATCCCTGTCCGAAAAAACGCTGTTTTAGTCTGGTTTAGGATTATTGTATTTGGCTGAAGGTGAGTGTGGATGTACCTCTGATTGAGCGTGAACGTGTCATAGCGGATGAATAACGGTGTGTAGAACGCCTCAGTCAGCACTGCGTAGATGGCGATCATGATCAAAAGAATGGCCAGTTTCAGAACTGAGTTTAGTCTCAGGAACACTGCGCAGGTCACCATCGCCAACACTCCGGTAAACACGAAATACTGTCAAGAAACAACCAAACAACAATAAACATTCATCACTCAAACAACAGTAAAAGAACTTCTATAAATTAAAATATAGAATATACTGTATATTATACATTATAAATATTATAAAAATTAAAACCTACAGTGTTGGTTAAAACCTACTTTTATTGACACCCTTGGTAAATATGAACAAAGGCTGTAAAAAATCTGCATTGTTTCTCAATTTGATCTTTTATTTAAAAAATCTACAAAGTTCCAACATTTCATTGAAGGAAAACAATTTGAAGTAGGGGGAAAGTTTTTCTTCCATACATGTTGGCCACAATTATTGGCACCCTTGTATTTAATTCACCCCGCAACTTCAATTTATAAGAAAAACAGCCTAGAGGGTTTTCTTTTCAGTCTGATGAGGTTTGAGAATACATTGAGAGTCATCCGAGTCCATTCCTCCATAAAGAATTTCTCCAGATCCTTCAAATGTTGGTCCTCTCTCTTCTTCAGTTCATCCCACTCATTTTCTATAGGGTTCAGGTCAGATGGCAGGATCTTGATTTTGTGTTCAGTGACACATTTTGACCCATATTGATTTGGATGTTTGTTTTGAACCAATGTGCTGGTGGAAGATCTAACCACGACCCATTATAATATTTCTATAAGAGTGTGACGAGTCACCCCTTGCACAATCAGCGTCGCCATGGAGACGGAGGAAATCAGAGCGGCACACCTGCCGCCCATCAGCGCCTCATGCCAAATGGCTATAAAAGCCGCTGGCAATCGCAGGAAGGTGAGCAACGTCTCCAGAGCACAGAGATCACACTCAAGCTTTGTTCTTGTGGTACTTTTTTTCCAGACTCGGACGATTGAGCGAACGACCGGAAGGAATGCCCATCCCGCCCCGCTACTCGCAGCAACTGGACAGGCCGGCCCAACGACTCATACCCTCCTCGGCTCTGGAGAGTAACGGATCCGATGATAGGATTGACCCGGCTCCCCAACCCTGTATTTCCTTCGTCTCCTCCGGGAGGCTATCAATAAACTTAACCTCCGGGGTCATACTCTTTACCTACTGTGTATGTGTCGTTGCTCTGCCTGTCACACTGGTGGAGAATGCGGGCATAACGACGACCCCGTGTACGTACCCCGGACATTTAGTTTCCGTTTATTATTTTTTTTTTTGTTTGTTTGTTTGTTTTGTTTGTATTTTTTCCCCCTGTTTTGTCACGCAGGACGCCCATTGCTCTCTCTCTCTCTCTCTCTACTGGTGTAAGCTACGATGGAGGATATCGTCAGGCGCCTAGCAGAAGTAGTGGTCCGCCAACAGCGATTCTCGGAACAGCTGGCCCAACGCCAGGAGACAGACCGACCAAGTCGTGGGATTGCTGAGAGGAAAGCGCGGCTGCCCGAGTGCCACTGCCAGATGCCCGATCTACAGCCCATCAACTGATGACCAAACTCACGGCCCAGGATGATATCGAAGCCTACCTCCACACCTTCGAGGTTATCGCTACTCGGGAAGCCTGGGACAAAGCAGAGTGGGCGAAGATCCTGGCCCCCTTCCTGACTGGTGAGGCCCAAAGGGCATATGTAGCACTACAGCCGCGGCCAGTGAGGATTACGACGCCCTAAAAAGGGAAATCCTGGCCCGCCTCGGCCTCTCCCCCATCAGCGCGGCTCAGCAATTTCATCAATGGTCGTACAAACAAGTGCCGGTGCGGGCCCAAGCAGCCAAACTGTCCCGGCTAGGACAATTATGGCTGCTAGCGGGAGAACCTTCGGCCTCTCAGGTGGCCGAACGGGTGGTGGTCGACCGGCTACTAAGAGCTCTTCCCCGGCGTTGCCGAACGACGGTAGGCATGAAAGGTCCCACCACCCTCCGCGAGGTCGTGGAGGCGGTGGAACTGGCAGAGGCCTCGGCAGCCCGAGATACAGGAGAGAGAGCTTGGGCGCCGCCCCGGAGGGTAAACCCGGCTTGGCGACCACAGGAGGGCACTTCGAGGCCAGTACCCAGACCCGCAGCGGCCACACCACCGGACGAACCGATGCCCACCGAGCCCTCATCCCACGGACCCCCCGCTTGGCTGGCGGGTTGTGCGGTACACCAGGCTGTCCCGTCTGGGGCGCCCCGACGGACAGTCCGTGTGGAGGGACGGCCAGTAACCGCCACATTGGACTCCGGGAGTTCCGTCACGCTGGTCCAGCCCGGGGTTGTGCAGCCCCGCGCCGGGGGGAGGTCCTCCATCCCGATCACCTGCGTCCACGGGGACACCCGGAACGTGCCGGCTCGCCAGGTAACGGTGGCCGCCGGCCCGGGGTCGTGGACGCTGGAGATCGGGATCGTGGACGACCTACCGGTGCCAATGTTATTAGGGCGCGACTGGCCCGGGTTCGACCAGCTGCTGGCTAGCACCGTGCGACCCGCCAGCCGAGAACTTCGAGGGCGGAAGGCGCGGTCCCGGAAGGAACGGAGGCCCCGACCCGTCCTCCTCGCGACGGAGAGTGAGAAAGAGGGTGAGTCCCGAGACACTAACCTGTTTGCCACCTTGTTTCAACAGATAACTAGTGGCGGCTCGTTCGGACGGGAGCAGCGGGAGGATACCCGACTGCGGAATTGCTGGACCCAGGTTAGGGTCATCGACGGGGAGGACCGTCAACCCACCCCACATCCCCTGCCCCACTTCGTGATAAAACGCGGGCTGTTGTACTGTGCGGCCACGAGGCGGGGGGAGGAGAAGCTTCTGCTGGTGGTCCCCGCGACCAAGACCGCGACGATCATGGAGCTGGCCCATACCCACCCTATGGCGGGGCACTTGGCTGCAGCAAACACCATCCAACGGATTCGCGACCGGTTCCACTGGCCAGGCCTCGAGGGAGAGGTGAAACGGTTCTGCCAAGGCTGCCCTACCTGCCAGCTGACGTCACCCCAACGTCCTCCCCCCAGCCCCCTCATCCCTCTACCGGTAATCGAAGTGCCCTTCGAACGCATCGGGATGGACCTGGTGGGGCCGCTACCGAAGTCTGCCCGGGGCCATGAATACATCTTGGTGATCCTGGACTATGCTACACGGTATCCGGAAGCCCTGCCCCTGCGGAAGGCCACGTCCAAAGCCATCGCCAAAGAACTCTTCCTGATGTTTAGCCGCGTAGGCATACCCAGGGAGGTGCTGACTGACCAGGGTACCCCGTTCATGTCTCGGCTGATGGCGGACCTCTGCCACCTACTTCAGGTGAGACAGCTGCGGACATCCGTCTACCACCCCCAAACCGATGGACTGGTTGAGAGGTTCAATCAGACCCTGAAGAGGATGCTCCGTCGAGTGGTGGCAGAGGACGGGCGCGACTGGGACCTTCTACTGCCCTACGTGCTCTTCGGTGTTCGAGAAGTGCCCCAGGCGTCTACCGGTTTCACCCCGTTTGAGCTCCTCTTCGGCCGGCAGCCTCGAGGGCTGCTGGATGTGGCCCGGGATGCCTGGGAACAACAACCAGCCCCACACCGCAGCCTGATCGAGCACGTCCAACAGATGCGAGATCGCATAGATCGGGTGATGCCGATAGTGAAGGAACACCTCGTCGAGGCCCAGCGTGCCCAAAAATGGTGGTATGACCGGCCCGCCCAACCGAGGGAATTCCAGCCTGGAGATCGAGTGTTGGTCCTGACCCCCACAGCCACCTCTAAATTCCTGGCCTCCTGGAAAGGACCCTACACCGTTGTGGAGAAGGTAGGGCCAGTCAACTACCGGGTCCGTCAGCCGGGACGGAGACGGGAGGAGCAGCTGTACCACGTCAACTTGTTAAAGAAATGGGTCGCCACCCCAGCCCAGATGGCCGCGTTCGCCCTGGATAACCCGCCAGTGATCCAGATGGGAGAACAGCTGTCCCCTCTCCAGAAAAAAGATCTCCACTCCCTGGTCAGTCAGTTCCAGGACGTCTTTTCCCCAAAGCCCGGGCAGACTCGGGTGATTCAACACGAGGTCCGAACACCACCTGGAGTCGTGGTGAGACAGCGGCCCTACCGGGTGCCAGAGGCTCGTCGGCTGGCTATAGAGGAGGAGATCACCAGAATGCAAGAGTTGGGGGTAATAGAGCCCTCCCGCAGCCCCTGGTCCAGTCCCATTGTAATGGTCCCGAAACCAGACGGCACTCTCCGGTTTTGTAATGACTTTCGGCGACTCAATGAGGTGTCCAGCTTCGACAGTTACCCAATGCCCCGAGTGGATGAGCTCCTGGACCGGCTGGGGAAAGCCCGCTTCATCTCCACCCTCGATCTAACAAAGGGATATTGGCAGGTGCCCCTTTCTCCAAATTCCCGGGAGAAAACCGCATTTAGCACCCCCTCTGGACACTGGCAGTACACCGTGCTGCCATTCGGATTGCATGGGGCACCTGCCACGTTTCAACGGATGATGGACGTCTTGCTGCGGCCCCATCAAGCCTATGCAGCCGCATATATAGATGATCTAGTCATCCACTCGGGGTCCTGGGACGACCATCTGGACAGACTGCGAAGAGTGCTGTCGGACCTTCGGAAGGCAGGCTTGACGGCCAACCCCAAAAAGTGCCACCTCGGACTGGCCGAAGCCCAGTACCTGGGGTATCGGGTGGGGGGAGGCCTTATCCAACCCCAGACGAAAAAGGTGGAGGCCGTCCGGGACGCTCCCCGACCCAACAACAAATCCCAGGTACGCGCCTTCCTGGGGCTAGCGGGGTACTATCGGTGTTTTATCCCCAACTTTTCGTCCATAGCCAGCTCCCTGACCGACCTGACCAGGAAGGGGCAGCCGGAGGAGGTGAAGTGGACCCCGGAAACGGAGCGATCATTTCAGGCCCTGAAGAAGACACTGTCGTCCGCACCTGTACTGCATGCGCCCGATTTCGGCTGCCCCTTCATCCTCCAGACCGACGCCTCGGACACCGGCCTGGGAGCGGTGCTATCGCAGACACCCAACGGAGTGGAGCATCCGGTGGTGTACATTAGCCGGAAACTCACACCCGCGGAAAGCCGGTACGCCACCGTGGAGAGGGAGGCCCTGGCTATAAAGTGGGCAGTCCTGGAGCTGCGATATTATCTTCTGGGACGGAGCTTCTCGTTAGTGACTGACCATGCCCCGCTCCAGTGGATGGCGAAAGCCAAAAATACCAATGCCCGAGTCACACGATGGTTCCTAGCTCTCCAGGACTACCACTTCACAGTGATACACCGGGCCGGGGCCTCCCACGGCAACGCTGACGGTCTGTCGAGGATGTGGTCAGGATGGACAACTCGGTCAGGTAACTATCCCCCCTCCCACCCAAGGTCTCTCCCCGGAGGTCCACAGGACGTCTCAGAGGAATAGGTCGACGCTTTGGGGGGGGGAGTGTGACGAGTCACCCCTTGCACAATCAGCGTCGCCATGGAGACGGAGGAAATCAGAGCGGCACACCTGCCGCCCATCAGCGCCTTGTGCCAAACGGCTATAAAAGCCGCTGGCAATCGCAGGAAGGTGAGCAACGTCTCCAGAGCACAGAGATCACACTCAAGCTTTGTTCTTGTGGTTTTTTTCCAGACTCGGACGATTGAGCGAACGACCGGAAGGAACGCCCATCCCGCCCCGCTACTCGCAGCAACTGGACAGGCCGGCCCAACGACTCATACCCTCCTCGGCTCTGGAGAGTAACGGATCCGATGATAGGATTGACCCGGCTCCCCAACCCTGTATTTCCTTCGTCTCCTCCAGGAGGCTATCAATAAACTTACCCTCCGGGGTCATACTCTTTACCTACTGTGTACGTGTCGTTGCTCTGCCTGTCACAAAGAGCAAGTCAGGTTTTGATTTTTATATCTGCTGGTATTTGATATAATACACGATGCCATGTATCTGATCAAGGTGTCCAGAACCTCTGGTATAAAAGTAGGTCCACAACAATGAAGATCTGGTGGTATATTTAACTGTGGACATGGGGCATTTTTTATCCCTGTTGTGCCCCAAACCTATCTTGTGTTATTGCTGCCAAAAAAAACATTTTTCATTTCACATGGCCATAGACCCCAGTCCTGGTTGAATTCAGTTCATGAACTTAATGAACTTAAGCAGTATGGCAGATTAATATGGTGGAGTTTATTTTTACATGAGAGCAGATTTGTTTCTTGAACAATGTCCCAAACAACTTGTGGTGATGGAGGTGCAGTTTTCCTTTTTTTATTTTATTTTTCTGACACTAAAATTCAACTAATTTCTGCAATTCTCCATCTGTGCTCTTTGAAAAGTCTTTGGCCACTCAAAATATTCTCTTTACTGTGCATTAAGACAATATAGACACACATTCTCTTTCAGGCAGATTTGCGACATCTCCAGTCCATTAAAACTTCTTAATTATTGCCCTGATGTTGGAAATGGGAATTTTTATTGTTTCAACCATTTCCTAATAAACCCACTTTCTTTTTTGTGTAGCTCGACAATCTTTTACTGCACATGAGAATTATTTTCTTTGGTTTTACCCATTGTGATGATGAATGATTAAGGGGGTTTGGGCTTCGTGTTACTTAATATTATTCTCCTGTGAAACAAGAAGTCATGAGTGGACAACATCATGTTTCTAGTCACCTTGGTGTGCATAGAAAATTTAAATATGAATGGGAATATACTTGGGAGATATTTTACTCATAAGAATTTCTAGGGGTGCCAATAATTGTGGCCAGGGTGTATTACAGAAAACCTTTTTTTTCACAATGTGATATTCCCCCCACTTCAAATTGTTTTACTTGAATGAAATGTTGGAATTTTGTAGATTTTTAAAATAAAAGATCAAAACGAGATACAATGCAGATTTATTTTTACAGCCTTCTTTGCTCATATTAACCAAGGGTGCCAATAATAGTGGAGGGCACTGTATATACAGTAAATGTGTTTGTTTTGTGCCCAGGAACAGAATGTCCCTTAAGCCTTGTATGTTGTTTATGTATTTTGTTACCCAGCCAATGTTTGCAGGTCAAATGGACCCTCAATAAATGTAAAAAGGCATACAAATTATGTAAAAACACTATATTATTCACTTTATCCCAGTAACAAGCAACAGAGACAGTGTATATTGCGCATATCATTTTTAAATCACATTTATGAAAAAAGGTGCTATTCATTTTTTTGTAAAAAAATGCACTAAAATCTACGACTTGCCTGAACAAAGTCAACCTAATAAGGTGAGAAACAATTCTTTTTTATTTTACTGTCCACTGAGAACAGGTCACACAGACCCAAACACCCCACAAGGGTTGAGCAACTTCTGTGAACAACACAAAATGTGCTCATTCAGTGTTAAAAATGTAAAAATATACAAAATAATTTAAAGGCATCTCCCGGTCCACAAACTGTCCCAACACAGAAGATTTTCATTAACAGCTAAAGTTTTTGTGATAATAGGGCAGATGTCAACAATCGTTAAGATTGGTCAGTTATCTTTTCAGGGCTTTGTGAAGGGTCTATCAATCTTTTTGACAGGCTGACACTGGCAAAAAGACATAAATATGTTTGTGTGGGAGGAAGGGAATGAAAGTACCTCCGGGTAGAAGCAGATATCCGGGATTGAAGCTGATGCATTAAACGTCTGGTTCCTGAACGAGTAAGATTTATCAAAATCACACCAAAGCTACAATAAGAGAGAAAGAGAGGGCAAATGTTAGACAATAGATTACACATGAGAATTCAGCTTTATGAAGGACAGTAAAACTTTTCAAGAACTTTCAAAATATAGGTTGGTATGAGTCTTGGATTCGAGATCATTTTTAATATTTTAATATAACGTATACTATTTTGCTTACTATATTGATCATGGCTGCCAGGAAGTTGATGAGGATGGAGAGGAAGATGACGACGTTTCGTGCAGCGTACGTTTCGTTCACCCAGCAACAAGCTTTCCGCAAAACCAATGGCAAACACTTATAGTCTTCTGCCGTCGTCACGACAACGAGGCAACAGTGCAGCAAGATGAGGACAGAGAACTGTATCACCATCGTGACCATCCTACAAAAAGATACAGATCATATACGATAACGCTTGAATCAAGTCATGCGGGCATATGCTGTATGGTGCCCGTGGTAACTACGAATAAAAGTTTGTTGTATTCCATGCGAAAAATAACAGCACACATTGCACACTTTTTCCATAAATGAATCCCCCACAATGAATTCTTAAAATAAACCAATACTGATACGTGTCTCAAGGTCAATGTTGAACGTGTGTATCTGAATGCGAATGGTGTACCTTGCAGAGGGCAGTAAGTTTTGTATTCCGGTGATGAAGATGAGAACGATAAAGGCACACACCAGATTAGACTTAAACACCTCGTCTCTCATCTGGGAATACTGAAAACGAAACACACAGAGAAAAGTCAGACAGGGCAGGTGGCATACATCTGTTTCAGACTAATCTTACAAGTTAGTCGTCTAAGCATCTAAAAAGTCAGTTGCATAAAGCTTTGAAGATTGTACAATGTCATTTTGTCTGTGTTTCTAAAGACGGCTTGTTTACCGCGGCAGGCGTCCTCCGACATCTTAGTCAGACTAATTGTTAGACACAGACTTGAATTAATTGCTATGTTTATGCAACTGGCCTCAGATATTCTTCATCACATGCCAATCACGCTATTGAAGCAATATTGTATAAGAGAGACAGACAGACAAACTTCTAAGCTCTCTAACTGCAAGGGTTAGTTAGAAGATGTGTGATGTCAGGGCTGGAGGCAATGAACTCAAGCACAAAGCCAAGCAAGGGTCATCTCACGAGCACAAATGAGGTGAGAGGGAGTGAAATAAAATAGCATTTGTATGTTCACAGAAATGATAACATGCATGAACGTTGAACATGAGTAATCTGAAGGTCTTTTAAAGGTCAAATACCCGTTTCCGCATGTTCATACTGTCAGCTAAACTGGAGTTCATGAGGGATGCCGATTAAAACCAATTCATTTAGAGATCAATCCAATCAGGTGTGAATTCACTCATTCACATTTGAGTCATTACGCTAAGTGTTGAATTGAAATCTTAATTGAATTGCCGACCGGATTAAAGCCCAAGACGGAGCGAATCCATTTTGTCTGAGGAGTAATGAAAATAAATTCAGCTAAATCTTTTTGGTTTCTGGATAGTCCAAGCTGGTTTAGATGATCGATCAAGAGGAAAACATCTGGTAGGTGAAGCTGTTGACCATCTTGGACCAGCAACCCCAAAACCAAGTTTTGTTTTTCCACCAATATTTATCGAACCGCTGTATGCGTCGTCCATCTGTGTTCCAGGAAGTATCGATCGCTATTGCCGGCACATAATGCCCTTTAGTTTACTCATGACAACAACACTCTCCCCGCTTCTCCTGCACCTCCAAAACAAAAGAAGAACTCAAATGTGCGAGCGACACAGCAGAGAAGAGAGAGGCGGGACACAGGGTGGCTTGAAGAGAGGAGCAGGCTACCTTGTGCTCCAGCAGTGCTTCTCTAAAGGTGAGAGAGAAGGGGGAGATATGTTCTCGTCGGAGCTTGTCCCCGCTGCGCAGGGCGATGGTGCTCTGCATGCGAGCGTTAATTTCCTGCGAGCCGGCGCGCACATGCAGGGCTTGAGCCAGGTGGTTGGGGAGCAGGTTAATAGAGTGACGTGTGAGCGCAGCCAGAGTCTACAGAGGAAAGCACATGCAGCGCCCATGAGTCCGAGAGCGAGACTGTGCGTTTGTGCGTGTGTGTATCTGTTCATCCAAACGACATGAGCGTACGTGAATAGAAGAAAGTACAGAAAATGGATTGCGCGCACAAATAAACAAACAAACACAAATGCATGTTTACTGTAAATGTAAAATATACAGTGAGGGTGGTTGTCCTCAGTGAACACTTTCAATACAGATTCTATATGGATATCAAAACATGCATTATTTTATGATTCATTAACGGTACAGTTCACCAAAAAATGAAAATTCTGTCATCATTTACTCACTCTCTTGTCATTTCAAACCTTTATGACTTACTTTCTATTGAGGAACACAAAAGAAGATAGTTTGAAGAATATTGGTAACCAAACAGCATTAGACCCCATTGAGTTACACTGTCATGGCCATCGACCACTGTGACATTTCTCAAAATATCTTCTTTTGTGTTCCACAGACGAAATAAAGCCATACAGGTTTTGAACAACATGATGGTGAATAAATGCTAACAGAATTTTTTTAGTTTTGGGTGAACTGTGCCTTTAACACAGCCGTAAATACATAATGTGATATAAGTATCCAGAAAAAATGACTTATTTGCATAAAGCTGAGCTCTTAACTTTTCGATGCTCTCACCGCTTGCTCCGCTCTGCTGTTAATCCCACAATCACAAATGTGTCCCCAAACAAAACTAAATAAAAAAACACCCACACGCCCACTAGCACATTACATGATTATGTTTTGCGCTGCAGATGCTCTGGACTGTAAATAACAGGCTTTTCTTGCAGCATAAAGCTCAGGCCATTTTTGGATTGGATGTAAAAAATCAGCACTCCCATTAAAAAGTCAAAAACTTCTGTCGCATTAAACCCTGGAAAGCTTTTCGTATCAGCTTTTTTAAGTATCACAAGTATGAGGCTAAGCTCTCCCTGCTGGAACATCCAGCCAAAACTAACTGCTCCTGGAGTTGTGGGTTGTGTTGTATTCATATTTAACAGTAAAAATGTCAGGGGCAGAGATGAAATAGCACACATTTCTCATGAAAGCGTGACTACAACAAAGTATCACATATACAGGATCTGACACACATGTTTGACTTTGTTTTGACTGTTGAGTTTGTCTTTAAAAGCGTAATATCTCAGAGCTCATTTAAGCCTTGAGCTGGATTCCCGTGGCCGTCTGGAGGAACATGACCTCTCATGTAAAAACACAATACACACAAACACATAGAGAAAGAGTGCTACACCTCCAAATATTTTTATATACTTATGCAAAGTATACTTGGACACTTAGGGCATGATGGTTACTGCATTAGATAATAAAATATCAATCCAAATGGAATTTATTTGAAATATGAAAAAAGCTAAGAAAAATATATACTTATATATCATAATGAGGGGGAAAAAGTATCTGGACACTGATTGTCAAGCCTGTGGTACATGTCCATAGAAAAGTGACTTTTAAAGGGATAGTTCACCGTCATCATTTACTCACCCTCATGTCAAGTTTTTCTTTCTTCTGCAGAACACACAAGAAGATATTCTGAAGTACATTGATAACCAAACAACATCGGCCCCCATTGATTTCCATTGTATGAACACAAAACCTCCGAGACATTTCTCAAAATATCTTCTTTTGTGTCCCACTGAAGAAAGAGTCATGTACACGTTTTGAATGACATGAGAGTGAAATAAATGATGACAGAATTAGTTTTTAGGTCCCTTTAAACATAAGAAAGCAAAAATGTGTGTGCAAACGCCACCTGATGTGGAAAGATACGAAATACTTCTTGGTGCCCCAGTTTAAGGACATCTCATTTATCAGAACTTGGCATTGTTCAAACATGTATCAGTAATTTTAGACGTGTATTCTGTACACTACATTGCGCGTGCATCTATGTATTTGGTAAGAAGGTATGGCACTGCACTGAATGTTTTGCTAAGTAAATGCGTCCTGTATTTCGTCATATGGGTGGAGTTTAAGTCGTTTACTTCTGTTGTTGACCCTGAAGTCTGATGGAGTGAAGTCACAGGTCAAGGATACTGTGATGAAAGAGGAGAGATGGGTGTCTTTTCTGCCTTGAGTAGTTCTGCTTTATCGTTGTGGGACTTTAGCCAAGAGCTGCTTGTGATAATATACGGTTTGTAGCTGCATGTGTGTGTGTTGTCCTAAAATGGACCCTTAGTGAAATTTACATCATGAACACACTAATGTAGTAGAAACTAAAAATATTTTCTGATATTTATTCCTTTTCTTTCATACGGTCTGCTTTCCTGTAGCTCAGTGGTTAGAGCATGCCGCTAGCAACGCCAATGTCATGGGTTCGATCCCAGGGATTGCGCGTACTTAGAAACAAATGTGTAGTATAATGCAATGCAAGTCGCTTTGTATAAAAGCCTCTGCCAAATGCGTAAATGTAAATCTAGATGTTTGTTTGTTTGGTATGACATTAAAGACTTCCCGTGGATTTCTTCTAATCCAGATTCCTTCTGGATTAAAAACTAATCCAGACTCTGTTACCCTACTGCTTGTCTCATTAAATTGGTTGCCGGTACGATTTGAAATTATTTATAGGACTCTAACTTTTGTTTATATGGCTCTTCATAATCTAGCCCCTAGGTATTTGTCTACTTTGGTATCAGTTTATACTCCCACAAGATCTCTGAGGTCTGAAAATCAACACCTCCTGTGTGTTCCTAGGACAAAGTACAAACACAGGGGAGCCTTTTCTCAAGCAGGTCCAAAACTGTGGTATGATCTTCCTCTCATCATTAGATCTGTCAACTCATTACCAGTCTTCAAATCTATGTTGAAAGCACATCTTTTACAAACAAATGAAGAGTTGTTGTGATGCAGGTTAGCTTACTCAAATTGTGTACACGCTGTTATGTTTTCTGTTGTTGTTTATTTGTTGAAACTGTTTGTGTATGTCATTTTTTTGAGATCTTGTGAAGCACTTTGGGCAACCTGGTGTTGTATTAAACTGTGCTATATAAAAATAATAATAATAATAATAAATAAAGCTTTACACACTCACTAACTAAAACTACAAAATACATTTACAGTATTCACATAATCACTAAAACACACACGCACACACACGCTCTCTCTCTCTCTCTCTCTCTCTCTCTCTCTCTCTCTCTCTCTCTCTTTCTCTCTCTTTCTCTCTCAAACACACTCACTCATTCACTATAACACACATTCATTAAACACACACATTGACTAACTCGCACTCATTAAAACACTTTCACACACTAGAAACACTCACCAACACACAGTCAATGAAACACACATTCACTCACACACACTGGCTGCAATGCGTCACTGAGGACAAAAGCGGGGAGGCAGAGAAGAGAGGGAGAGGATGTGAGATGAAGGAGAAGAAAAGAACAGAGGGAAAAAGAAGGAAAGAGAGCGCGAGAGAGGAGGCATAAACAGAGCGTGAAGGAGAAAAATAATCCGGTTGCTGCCTTCCAGACATTCTTGTTGTCATGGAGACCGCTCCTATAATCTTACATACTGTACACTCATGATCATGTCAGCATACTTGTGTTTGAACAAATCTAGAATACCTCCGACACACACACACGCGTCTGGTAAAGCTGAAAGCTTGTGCTCTCAGCTGATGTGTAATTGGCTGGTCGCTGTGCTAGTCATAGAGTGAGAGCTCTTTGATGTGATAAAATGACTGCATGACAAAGGCAACAAAAGCGGCGCATTAATCAAAGACAACATTCCCTTATGTTAACCACGTCACCATAGCAACAGCCTGGAAACTCGGCCCACACCAAGAGAGAGAGCATCATAATCAGCAGCCCATGCCACAAAAACATACAGAACATTGTGCCTTTCAACCTTTCGACTAAGAGCACCGTCCCAACGCTACAGCTTTGAGAACCCTCTAGAACGCTGTCTCTGCCTTGTTTCCTTAATATCAGTCTAGAACGATGTCCAGGGGCGGACTTACCATTAGGCAAATGTAGGCAATTGCCTGGGGCCCCGAGCTACCAGGGGCCCCCAAAAGGAAGGGGTGGACTTAACCAATAAGCCATGTCAGCAGTCACGTAGAGCCCCAAGTAATCATCAAAATTGTCTGCATATCCCTGTTAACGTTTTATGTTATTACATCTGTACGAAGGCACTCCCCCCCAATATAGATTAGAGTGGACCATTCCATTAGCACCGTATATGCGCGAGACCAGTTCGACACCAGCTAGAGAAAGTTAATGCAGCGGCTGAATTAGTAGAACTGCCCAAAGCGAGGGTGTCATTGTGTGGTACATTAGCTCCAAAACGATGTAAAAATCGCAGGGAAATAAAACAACAAAGAACGCAGCTACACCAGCGGAGAGGAAAAAAGACGATTTACAAAAGATTGTTGGCAAAGTCTCTGCTTTTCCCCTACACAAACTCCACCGCTGCCCCTACAGCAGCAGCGCTTCTCTCTCCCGCCAGACACAGCACTCTCCCGGCCACGAGCAATGATAATTTGCCGGTGAGTATTTCTCCATGAACACCGACAACAGTTATAATGACTGACGACCAAAACATCTGTCAAACAAAGAGGGAGAGGGCCAGTTCAAAGGTAGAAAGGTTGTTTGACTCCGCTGCGCAGACCGATGGGCACATAAAGACATAATATAATAACGTCAGTACAGTGCTAACGATTCGTACTGTACGCACTAGTACAGAAATTTGGTCACATTTAAATGCATGAAAGGTCGTTAACCACAAAAAAACACGGAGAGAGGGCACACTTTGTATATAGTAATCCCAGATAATTGGAGGCGGCCGCCTCAAACAAATTTCGTGCCGCCTCAGACTCAAGTCAAAAATATGTCGAGTGTCTTCACAAAAAACACTGCGTGCATTATTAAACAGATTGTCATTTGTAACTGCAGTTACGCCACAATGGAGGCGCAGTTTCGTTACCAGCAGTGAGACGCTGAAGAGTTCTGTAAAAGAGCTATATTAGGAGCATTGCTCATTTAGTTAGACTGGTTACTTATGGGCTAAAAGTCTTATAAAAAAGGCTTATATTAAAAATTTCAACTTTTCTGTTTGACTGAATAAATTTAATGCTTTATATAACTTATTAGTTTTCATTTCATCAATTTTTTTTAGAACTTTAATATAACTGTTTTGTTAAGACACTTAAAGGGACTGTAGGCCTACACAAGCGTTGCACCACCTCCGCCTCATTTTGAGCCAGGAAAAACCCTGCAGATGTATTTTTTTTCCCATGTTTTTCATTTGGGAAATCATTATTATTATTTTTTAATTAGTGAGTATCTGCGTTTATTAAGCTTAGTTTTCCCCTGTCACTTTGACCGGGGGTGAAAAGTTGTGTGCATTGATGAGGAAGAAAAATAAGGGTTACAGTAAAGTAAAATGGCGCATAGTTGGGGTTTTGCCTAGGGCCCCCAAATCACTAAATCCGCCCCTGACGATGTCCCATACATAACACTCTAGAACAGAGGGAATCCCAGGGGGCATCCAGAAGGGTGTAAGGGGCCCCAGAAAATTTCAGAGAAAAAAGACAAAAATTGTAGAAGTCTATTGAACATTATAATTGTTTCATTTCTAATTGTTTGTCTGTTATTTTTGCTACATGCATAGTTTTCTCTTCTGGGTTATACATAAGTGTAGCCAGCAATATGTTATCTTCATATCAAATTTACTATGCATCAAACAAAGTTTAAATGCTTCTTTATACATACGTTTATACATGTAGGCTACTGTATATAAGGCCGTGGAAAAAAATTAGGGGACAATTCCAAATTTTCATTTCAAATCAGCAAGATGTACTGTGGCCATTCCAAGGTTCCTGTTCATTGAAATCAAATCAAATATTGACCTAAAAATTATTAGAAAAACTTAACTCAAGGAAAAATTTAAATGTTACCTCAAAAATTTTTAAAGCAGTAAAATGATAATAATAAACAAAAACTAAAATAAAAATGAATTAATCTTATAAAGCAACATTCAAAATAAACCAATAAATTATAAAATGAAAAAAGCATGTATGAAAATTTTCTAAAACTTTTACTAAAATTAACACAAAAATGAAAAATCTAAAAATAAAAGATTATTTAAAACTAAAACTAAATAAAACTAAAATTAAAACTATACAATTTATGTACAAATATTACTATTGTATTGCTTAAAAGTGTATATGAACTTTGCTTTGTATTTGAGGTCTGAAAGAATAAAGAGCATTGTTTTCTGTTATTTTGACCTGTTTCTCCAGTTTTCATTTTCTGCAAATAAATGCAAATAGAAACAATATTTTAATTTGAAATTTGGGAGAAATATTGTTAGTAGTTCACAGAATGAAACAAAAATGATCAGTTTACCTAAACACATACCTATAAATAGTACATTCAGAAAAATTGAAAATAATTTTGTAATGGTCTCTTTATTTTTCCGTGGCTGTATGTACATGTATATACAGTAGCTTATGTATTTTAGGAAGGTGGTCCCTCACAAAATGTTCATCATATTTGGTGGGTCCTTGGCATCATAAAGTTTGAAAACCCCTGCTCTAGAATATTTTAGATTTCATTTAATTAAAACTCCTGATTAAACTCATCAGGGAAACATCTAAAACATTTTGGGTTATTCGTTTCTAGAACACCATTGTTTTTTAGATGCCCAACAACGTCCAACGGCTCTGTAGACCCTCGGGCACACTGTCATGTCTTACAGTGTTTCACAACACTGTTGAATAGCCCCGAGCACCTGAAGAACACCATCCAAATCCCACAGCTGCAGGAATAATCTCAAATGTATTCATCTCACTTTATTATACTTGTCACATGAGGTTGGAAAAGCTCTTGGACACTACGCATAGCCATTGAAACAGATCCCCTAAAGCACTGAGAACCTTTTAGATTGCTACTTTTTTACTGTTTATGACAAGTGGCGTGTTTATTTTTCTTTGAATTACATGCAGGGGATTTTATACCTAAATGCTGAGGTATTTTTAAACATTCTCCAGGCGGTAGCGTAGAAACAGTGCTGGTTTTGAAGCACAGTAGCACATTTCAGTCAACTTTCCACATTCCGCATGGCACAAATCTGTATCTGCAACCTTTTAAAAATGCAACCTTAGTGTGACATGCAGTATTCTGCTGTTCTCTGGGTGCAAAAGCACAGAAGTCCTAAATTATCCTAAAATAATTCAGATCTTAACTCAAAAATTTCCAGTGATTTGCATCTTAAAGGAACAGTTCACCCAAAAATAAAAATTAAGTCATCATTTACTCACCCTCAAGTTTTTCCAAACCTGTCTACATTTCTTTGTTACGTATAAAACAAAAGAAGATGCTTTAAAAATGGGGGAAACTAAACCATTTAGGGGCACTATTGACTACCATAGTAGATGTTCTTCCCACTATGGTAGTCAATGGTGCCCCAGAACTGTTTGGTTACAAACATTCTTCAAATATCTTTTTGTTGTGTTCAGCTGAACAATCAAATGTATACAGGGTTGGAACATTTTGAGGGTGAGCAAATGATGACAGAATTTTCATATTCGGGTGAACTATCCCTTTAATTTTTCAATTGGTTCAGTACAGGTTCTTCAAATTTAAGGAACAGGTAGTTGCCACTAGTGATCATTTACAATGTCAAATGATTTACAATGCCAAAATAAAAATGTTGATGCAACAAGTCACTAGAAGATTTCGAGTTAAGGTATGAAACTTTTTTATACAGCGTAACCTTCAAATACAGACAATCAGCTAAATCTGCTCTCATAGACCCAATGAGATCATCATGTGGACTACAATCCATCACATCCACAAACCAGACAAACAAATACAAAATAAAACCATGCAAGAGGAACGCAAGAAAATGGAAAGGTGTTGACGCAACCAGTTATGGATATAACACAGAATCAATACAGTGGTGTTGACATGTGTTCTGTTGCTCGTGCATGTTCACGAGCGGTTTGCTTTTTGTATTTGTGTGTGTGTGTACTGCACTCACATTCTGTTTGCCCACTATGTTATGAAAGGGAAGTTCAGGGCTCCATGTTCCCTCAGTAAATGAAGTGTTAGAGGTTCTGTGATCTGATTGGTTGGTGGAATCTTTCATGATGTCCTCAGGCAGGGTGAGCAGGCTCTCCTCCGGCTGTTTGATCAGGAAGGTCTCGATGTTGTGTCTGCGCAGGAACTCATTGCGGTCTTTCCCGTGACCCTCTTCCACCTCGTAGACGCCGTTCAGACAGTCTAGGGCCGCTTTGGAGATGTGGATCCTCCTGAAGGGGTCGAAATTAATCACAGATTCACCTCACGCATACAAAACACCCCACAAACACAATTAAATGAGATGTCCATAAAATCTCTCTCCTCCACACACGCACACACAGGCTTAAGCACTGCAATTATCATCTCTGAGTGTGTTTCAGGGCAAACTGATAATCCTTCTGTACTTCCCCAACTTTCATCTCCTCAGCAAAGAGATTTGTGTGTAGATGTGTGTGTGCGCATCTCTTACCCGGGTATTCCCCCTGACTCTAGTTTGTTGGCTATGTCGACATCCCAGGACCAAACATCAAACTGCCACTTCCGCAGGCCGAGAACTCCACACAGAACTGAACCGGAGTGGATTCCGATACGCATGTCTATGTCGTGCTTTGTACGCGAGCGCACATACCTAAAAATACAATAAAAACATTACACAGACAGATAAACTATAGTGCTAGTCAACTCATAGGCTACTGGGTTTATGGGTGTACATGTGATAGCATTACATGACCTCATTACACCTGACAGTGGTAACAGGTAGAAGTAAATGACTGATTGAAAAACAACGCAATTGAGGTTACGCTGTCACAGATGTGGATGTGTTGAGTGGTACTCTAAATTCGGTGATATCTGACTGTTAGGGCAGCACACACGTATACAACAAGCCTCTCATCTGCTCCAGCTTCTATTATGGGTCAATACGACGGGGGTGAACAAAGCAATATCGAAACAGATGTGACAAAGTCCGCAGAAACCATAATTGCAAGTACAGCTGGTCCAAGTAAAGACATAGAGGTAGCAGGTGAAATTGCTGAGAATGTTTTGAATGGGCAGGAAGCAATGGTAACAGAAGAACCAAATTTTTAAGTACCGGCCACGGAAAGACAATCGACTAGAACTAAGAGCGAACAAACTCCTAAGAAGGGTCTTATTAAAAAGCAAGGTGGGATAAAGGAACATTCAAGCAGGACGGATGGAAGTAGTGAAATTGAGTTTTCTACAGAATCGGATAGTGAAAGAGAAATCTCTTCGCAGATCATATCAGTTGCAACATGAGAGGATGAGTATGACTTGTGACTAAGAAACTTGGTGTTCACTCAGTTCGTAAAGTTGGACAAATCGTACAAAGATTTCGGGATTCATTTATGGAAGAGGAGAACGTTTGAAAAACTGGATGAGGGGTGTTGAATCCCTTTCTTGCACTGACCCCTTTCCAGTTTTGGGGGTAAGACCAAAGACTACGGATGAGGACTCTATGCCTTTGTGGTTTTTTTAAAAATGATACTAATTTCACAGTTTTTAATTGGGGGGGGGAAATCTTTACACAATCTGTGTTAAAATGTTGAATAAAGATAAATTGAAAAATAGAGCAGATACGCCCTGGAGATCCTATCTAAGAGTAGAGGATGAAAAGAGACCGGTTTGGAAAGCACTTTATAAGCCACCGTTGACTAGAGGGGTTGGGGATATTCAATGGAGAGTCACTCCGGGTGTATAAATACTTGCTGTGCGTGTTCACTGCTCTCTGGATGGGTTAAATGCAGAGGTCACATTTCGGGAATGGGTCACCATACCTGACAAATAGGTCACTTTCACTTTTTTTTTAAAATGGCAATTTATGTAACGCGAACAAAGAAAATTAATAAAGACATCAATGTTGAGGTCTGCATGCTCTTTAAATGTTTGGTCAAAGCAAGAATATCTCTAGAGCATAAATATTATGATCTCTTTGATAATACAGCAGCTTTTAAAGGAATTTGGAGTTATGATGAGAAAATTTGTTACATTGTTGGAGGAAACCTTTTTTTCTGTGAGAAACGTATGTAGTTTTTCTTTTTTTGTTTGTTTGTCTTTGTCTTTTTTTTCTTGTTTTTTCCACCTACGTATTTAAGGTGGCTTAGTGATTGTTCTCATAATTTTGTTGAGTAAAGTGTTGTTAAAACTCAAAAACTCTCTCTCTCTCTCTCACACACACACGCACACACGCACGCACACACACGCACGCACGCGCGTGCACGCACACACACACACACACACACACACACACACACATGTCTGGTTTATTATGTCTGTGGGGACAGTCCATAGGCGTAATGTTTTTATACTGTACAAACTGTATATTTTATCCCCTACCCCTAACCCAACCCCTAAACCTAAAGATCATAGAACACTTTTTGCATTTTTAGATTTAAAAAAAATATTGTTCTGTACAGTTTATATGCTTTTATTGCCCATGGGGACCTCTGTTTTGGTCCCCAAGGGGGGCACGAGTCCCCGTGAGTTTGTGTGCATTCAGGTTTAGGTCCCCACTGGAATATAAAAACATGAACGCACTCTAACACACACACACGTTTACAATGATATTGACATAGCATAGACTATTGTTTTAAAACTTACTATAATTTATACTCAGCAATCAAACACGATTCACCTATAACTTAGGGTGTACTCTCACTAGGCAATCTGAACTGTGCCCGAGCACGTTTGACCCCCAAAGCCAGGTTCATTTGACTAGTGTGATCGCTACGTATCGCGCCCGGGCATGGTTCGTTTAGCGGTCCCTGGCTCGCTTGTAAGGGGTGGGCCAGAGCACGGTGCGGTTGGGCGTGGTACACATGTAGTGTGAGCGCAAATCGCGCCGGAGCGTGATTAATTGTAAATTATGTGACTATTTAAATTCCTCCCTGAGATTCAGCCGTCACCGTAAAAAAACTGATAAACAGCAAATTTACATGTGCAGGCGTGTGTCATCGCAGCCAAACTACTCCAGGTTTGTCAAACATAATCCAAAGTGTGTAACGATAGGCTATACGATAATAAAGAACGAGAGGGTGATTTAAAAGCATAATGTGCCGTTTACTCTCGTATCGCTCTCGTATGACAATGACATCATTTAAGCAGATCGGTCTGTGCAGCGCACGCATGAAGTTAAACACCTCTAATAAGCCCCAAACTGAACATTGTGATGGATTCCGTTGTGCTGAGAGGGATTGCTTTGTTTACGTTTGCTTCGAAGCAGTCGCATCGTAATGATGAAAGCGTGCGCCCGGGTGTGGATGGTAAAGAGCAATGTGAGCGCAGGCCACCGGGGGAGAGGGGACAATCGCGCTCGGGCACAGTTGAGAGCAACCGGGCTGAATGAGAGTACGCCCTTATTGAGGCTCTAAATTTGACAAACCAAGATGGCCAACCAAGACAATAGAACACAAACCAAAGTTCTTTCAAAGTATTTAATTGAGAATAAACAGAGGAAAAACGTAATATAACATGGATAAATTTAGTGTTTACATACCTGACAGCTTAAACAAATAAATGTTTTAATGTTACCTGATGGTTTTAATCATGCTGAGGCCCATCTCAACACAACAGTGGGCGTGATCCGGACGGGGCTCAGGTAGGCCGGAGACGCAATAATAACAATCCCCCAATATCTTGATCCTCAGACAGTGATGCTCCTGAGATTTTAAAAAGACATGACAAGAGAAGACAGACTGAGGGATGAGATGGGAAGAAAGGAGGAGACAAAAGAAAACAGAGGAAAGGAAAGGAGGAGAGAGGAGGACAGAAGAAAAGGAGAGCAGTTCTTATAAGTCGCACCAAACAAAAGTAATTTCAAACTATCGGATCGATTAGAAATAGCTGCTTAAAGCAACATCAGCACAGTTTCACTTTATCCAACGTATATGTGTGAAAGAGAGCGTTTATAACTGCAATCACTCTGTAATTTCTACGGCCTTGACTACCTGCATTAGTTATCTCTCAGTCTGGCAGGTTTTTGTGTTGAGCTCAGAGAGGGTAGTAATTATAAGGCCTGCGTTCACTCAACGGGCTTTCTGTCATCCATTACTCATGCCTACTGCTGTATTAATGCCTTTTCAAAGCTCCGCAAACGGCTGTATAGAAACAAAGAGTTACGGCCGTAACCGTCGTTTATCAAACGATAAAACACCACCTACAGTTTGATAATGTCTGGACTGACTCATGATAATATGTTTGAAGCCCCAGTGCTAATCGCTGCAGGCAACTGAATGCCTTTTACATAACTGTGGGACAATTTAATGGATATAAACATACAGACTAGCGTTAAATGCAAGCGTAGCAACATGCTCCATACTCTAAACATCAGCATAATAGTATGTTGCTGATAGAAAACCCAGTGGTGATAAGTGACATTTTTTTCAATGTTTATACATTTCATTCTACCCCGTCGAACAATAGTATCACTTTTGGCTGGTAATTTTTTTGGGTAACCAATGACAACAGTTAAAGTTCAAACATGGATGATTTTCTTTCTTCTGCAGAACACAAAAGAAGATGGCTAAGTGAAATTAAGTCAAACTGTCAAGTCCCATAAAATTATACCCAACAGCTCAAATTATAAATAATTCTAAGCGTACCGATATAGTTAGGATATCGTTTTTAACACAGATTTCTATACCTACTTATCTGCGTTTTTATATAGTTTTATAACATTAATAACGTTTTAAAACACTTTTTTGTAGATTATTTTATTTCTATCCTACTTTTATATACATGTGTGCGTGTGTGTGTGTGTGTGTGCGCGTGTGTGTGTGTGTGTGTGACCCTGGACCACAAAACCAGTCATAAGGGATTTATACATCACCTGAAATCTGAATAAATAACATTTCCATTGATGTATGGTTTGTTAGGATAGGACAATATTTGGCCGAGATACAATAATTTGAAAAAATAAAGTAAAAAACAAAAAAAAGTTGTCCATCAGAGGCGCTGTAGCAGGCTGTTGCTAAGAAGAAACATGGAAACAACTCTATGGGCTTACTGCTGTAATGCTGTTGTGAAGTGTAGATGAACCCAAAAGCAGAAATTCTAAGCTTTACATAGATACCAAACTTGGGTGGGTAATTTCTAAAGAGTGGGCAGCAGCAAGCAAAGTTTGTAGGCGTGTTTCCGGCCTTTTTTGTTTGCAATTTTGATGCATCCACTGACAAAAAAAAAGTTTTGGTATATTTATAGTAGGAAATTTACAAAATATCTTCATGTAACATGATCTTTCCTTAAGCAACACTATATAACTTTTACTCATGGTTCCCCCATGTGGTTGATCAGTGCAATGGGCTAGTTGCACAAGATGGCGCGTGAGCTTTTGCGACGCCAGGGTCGGCAGACTAATTTCCGGTTGTATAACACTATCCAGTTGTTTTGGCTTAACAAAGTGCTCAGCAATGTAAAGAGGATCTGTCATATAGCTGATATATTACTTTCTTCTTTTTATCTAAAAAACACCCATATTTGCCGACCAAAAATCCAGAAATTAGTCTGCCGACTCTGGCGTCCCAAAAGCTCACCGGCGCCATCTTGTGCAACTAGCGAATTGTCTGTTATTAGTGTACACATGAATTTGTTTACTATGCTGATGGAACCGGCGAATGCCTAACATTGTTTGGAAACCATATCACACTTTTCCGTAGGCAGGGGATGGGTGGGGCTGTGTGTACCGACTCGAACACAGAACTGTGGTTGTAGCCGCTATGAGGCTGCTCAGGTAGCATTGGCAGTAGAATTTGTCTGGTTAAGAGTTGTTCTACCACTGAAATAATTTTAGAGACATTCAAAAAACTACATAGTGTTGCTTTCATTTCCTAGTGATTTTTGGCATAAAATAAAAATAGATCATTTTGACCCATACAGTGTATTGTTGGCTATTGCTACAAATATACCCCTGCTACTTAAGACTGGTTTTGTGGTCCAGGGTCACATAGACGCCTTTCCTGTTAGTAAACATTGTGACGCGTTTTTGTGGGTGGAGCTTAGCTGGAGGCAGAAAGATCCCTCTGACCACATTACTAATGCTAGGGAGCACGTTTTGTTTGCTTGCTTTTTGAGAATGACTTGAAAAAAATCGGATTAAACTTTAACATATAAAGTCACTCACTGTCTAGGACCGCGAATGTTTTTAAAAAAAAGTTGACTTAAACGCAAGGAGTCTGACATGATTACCTCCAGTTAAATGGCCTGACATCTACACCTACCAGACAGAGAAACCAAGTGTTTACAGTAAAGATTGAACTGAGAGCGTATACATCTATAGATGCCTGCGTGTGCTAACAGTGGCAAACGATAGCAAATGCATTTACTAGAACACAAACCTGATACATAACATGAGCCTTCTCACTGTTCCCTCTCCCTTTATACTAATGCACTTGTTACAACTAAAAATATATGACAAACAGTTTCTTTTATGTTTAGTTTCTGGCCGATAGTTAACTGCTAGTTGTATAACTAACAAAGTTAGCGAGCATACCCTATGCATTCAAAAGTTAACGCTACGTGAAAAATAACATTGTTCCCCAGTTTATGATTTAGGCATACGTGAGATATTTTTAGACACATACCCAAATCATAATCCACACCTACAAAAGACAGTAGTTTTTTAATCTTAGGTTACTGTTATGAAGTGAAACGCGAGCATGTTTAATGATCGTTTCTGTTCAGTCCGCTTGTTTTATTGTGTTTAACTACAGCTGTCGTCCGTGTTTTTGTTTGACAATGGCAGGGGGATGTGTTAAAATATCACATTGGAGACTGTATTCTGTCGATTGTGGCACTAAACAACACAACAAGATGAACTCCTTATGTAGCCGAATCTGTGCTGGTTTGTATTGGCCGCCTCCAGTTTTCCCTTTGTTTTGCCTCCAGATAATGCCGTGACGTAAGCGTGACATCGGCGAGAAAGGGGTCTATATTGTAGTTCTTCTATTTCTACATTCCAGTTTTATAACCCTTATTTTAACATTTTGTGGGTCATAAAAACATTTTGAACTTATTTTTGCTTATAAAAAAACATTGCATCGTACACACTGCATTGTAAATGTGTTTGCTTATTTCATAAAAGTATTTAAAAAAATGTACATGGTGACTACTTGAATACAACCTTGGTGTCACCATTGTACTTTGTTGTTTTCTAAATACATACTTAGATTTGAATTTGAGCACTGAGAGTTAATGCACATTTCCCATCAGGCACAAGTGTGCGTAGGAGAGCAAGCAACCCAGAGAGAGATGAAAGCGATACAGATTTGTGTAATATAATGCCACTGTAAGACGGGACCTTCAATGTTTGAAGTGTTGTCTGGATGAGGCGTTAAATATGTGTGTGTTGATACGAGCTATCAAAAGCATTTAAGTCTGCTTTAAAAATGACAACCACACACAGCCAGTAATGCACTAACAGCACATGTGACATCTCTGAGTAAACATTGCCATCGGCAGAGAAAACCAAGTACTGCTCGCCATCATAAACATTGCAGCAGAATTTAATAGAACAAACAGTGCGAGCTGCACAAGGCCTGACCAAACCGCTCGACCTGATTTTGCCAAGTGGTTGATGTCCTCAGGGCAACATATTTTGTTGACCTAAGGACAACATTTTTATAAATAAAACCTAAACCCACACCAAACCCCAACCCTAACCATAACTTATGATAAGTGAAATGATAAGTGAAAAACAATGGTCTAGAAGCACCTAATCCTGGTTGCAAGATAACTTAATTAATAAACTGTAAACTTATTTCTGAATTTCTGATTGGTTGATTTAAATGTCGCCCCAGGACATCTACCACTTGGAAAAATCAGGATAGCCGACCAAACCAGTGAGACTCTGTGAGAAATCACACAAACATTTTAATACGACAATCTGATATAACCATCTGCATGCACACATATGCCACATTTGCATCAGTAAGCCACTTTATGGTTGGTTAAACTCCAATGATTATTGTAGTGACTCACGAAGAAGATTATTGCGGATGCATAAGCCGCAGAGATGTGCGGGATAAGGACAAAGAGCTTAATATGCTTCATAATGCAGTTTAAACAACAGAAGAAAACCACAGATTTCTTTAAGAATACCTCATGTGCAAAGCCAATCGCACACTGCAAGACTGAAGCTTGTCACCCTTTGATGTAAGAAAAGGCTTCTGATCATATTAGCATATGTGGATGCCATCAAGAATAAACGCTCCCATTTCTCTAAAATGAAGAAACTGCACAGTGTGAACTTGACATAACATTGCTTCTTCCTCTTTCAAGAAATGCACTAGCTGTCCACATTCAAACACATACAGTACATACATCATCACACATCAAAGTCATGAACAGTAGTGACACGGCCACAACGTTTTGATTTTCAGTGACTCTTTTAGTCATCTAAGTTGTAATTGTAATTTGTAATTCATTGTAATTCATTTTTATCGAGCTCAACCCCCAAAGTACAGCTGTAAACTTAGATGGCCTAGATTCATTCAGGATCAAAAGTGCTGTCTGTATTCCGGTCACTGCATCGTGCCTGACATATCTTTTTTCAAATAATGGATGAGTTCTTCCATCCATTGTCTTAAGTTGCTATATAAAAGCATTGCAAAAGATTGTGGTGAGAAACAGATTTACTGTGCATTTTTTTGTAGGTTAAGAGTGCCACACGCAGCAAATATAGACCCTGCTATCTGTCCTACATAATAAATAAACACCACATGCTGTGCGAGCTGTAGATATGACGTGTGAACAGGCCAGAGCCAAATAATTCCCTAACATCTATACATATTCATATCATGGGCACCTGCTTGACAAATCTTTTCAAGCCAAGTGTCATGAGGTAACACTTGCATATCGATAACAAATATCATTAAATGTTTCTTTAGACATGAGACATGTTTATAGAATCAATTCTGTATACATTCTATGGAGATAAAGCAAATAACTGAATGCCTTGATTCACAATAATATTTATGTGATGTATACTGTATATATACTGTATACCCAAAACAGGGCCGTGCGGAGACATTTTGAGGGGCAGTGGCCGAAACAAAAAAAGGGCACTTGGGTTGGGGCAGGAGAAGACAGCACACACTCTCAGAAATGCCTTTCCCCCTGTGCACGGCCCTGACCCAAAATGACCCTAAGACGTATAGCTGTCTAAGTGTGTGTTGCCAAGTGTGTGTGCATGTTTGTGCTAGAGTACTCACGTGTGCCAGACGGTCGAAGCGTGCAAAGAGTTCGTTGAGCATTCGAACGAGTTCCTGAGCGGAGAGTGTTGTGGAAAGATTGGTAAAGCCCTTCACATCAGCAAAGAGAATACTGCACAAACACACACACACACATTTTTCTAACAATCAAAACTATTTTTTCAAACAGAAACATTTTGGAACTAGTATATACTGTTCTGGCCACAAAAACCACTTGGACACGTTTGCACAGAGAAAAAAACATCTGATGGACATGTTTCACAAAATTGGATGATCAGAAAAGTGTCCAATACAGTAACTCCAAATTTGATTACTAACCAAAATACTGTATATTGTTTGAAAATTAGAAACTTAATAGAAATAACCACAGATTTAAATTCATGTGTTTGTAGACACCATTTTGTACATTTATTCTGACTCTGATGATTCATACATAATTTAATGTATGGTAGACGGTTTTAGCGGCAACAACATAAACAAACGTCATGTGGCCCAAACTTAACTTCCTGTAGAGCTCCGCAAAGAATCAATAACTGTTAAGTAGATTTAATTTAGTTAAATACAATTAATGCACAATAAAATATTAAAATAAATTAATATTATTATAAATGAGTGAGAGCCCATTTAGGGCTATTATCTTGACTAAGTACTCTGCAATGAGTGTACTCATATATGTTATAATAGAGGGTGATCACGGCATAATCGGAGATGAAAGTGCCATAATGGCAGGTGCATGACTCAGTTCAGATTCTGTTCTATTAACAGTGAATGTAACACAAAGAAATAAGTTACCTCACGTTCTCATAGCGGTGAATGTAGATACGATGAAACTGGTGTTGTAGGGTCTCGTCCTCTACGCTGGTCATGTCATTAATCATCTCCAGCACCACAAAGCGTGGCAGCACCGACAACACCAGACGCTCCTAACACAGATTCATGAATCAAGAGCAAAAATAATTTAGTATAAATAGTATGTAAGAACTTTCACACAATTGTCACAGTGAACTGAATACGAATGGATCTATGAATGATTTACAAAGAAATTCATTCTATTTGTGTCTATTTGTGTCTCGTGAATAGCCTCGATATGCAAACATGTTAAATCAGGCATAAGTGTTGATTCCATCAGCTGACTACCAGTTTACTAGAATAAACAGTTCACAAATCTTACATTTTAACTAAAACATGACATGATGTTCCCTTTCGATGGAACTCGAGCTGCGTCGCCATAGCAACGCTTTGGGGAATGAGATGCCCACGCCACCATGCTACCAAATGCCTGTAGCGTGTATGAACTGGACATGGTCAAGGACCCAGTACCTGCGTCCCTAAAGAGGTACCTAGGTCTAAATTATAAAATTTTACAAACGTGAGCGACGAGGACCACCCCACCGCATCACAAACATCCTGAAGTGAAGCCCTTGACCCTAAGGCCTCAGAAGCAGCCATACCCCGAGTAGAGTGGGTCTTCACGTTAACAGGTGGGGGTATGCCACTAAGTTCATAAGCAAGTGAGATAGAATCCACTATCCACCTGCTCAAGGTGTGCTTGGTCGCCGGGAAACCCTTCCTGGGCGAACCAAAGCAAACAAATAACTGCACGGATTTCCTCCACTGAGCAGTCTTGTGAACGTTTGCATCCAGTGCTCGCACAGGACACACTAAGTTCAGCTTCTCCTGGTCCGCGCTCCTAAACGGGGTAGGGCAAAAGGCTTGCAGAACAATGGGCCTCGGCACATTGTTCTGTACCTTTGGCACGTAACAAGGCCTCGGATACAGAAAGGCCTTCGCCATCCCCGGAGCAAACTCAAGGCACGTAGGAGATACTGACATGGCCTGAAGATCCCCCACTCACTTTAGGGAAGTAATGGCCAGAAGGAACACCGTCTTAAAAGATAGAAGTCTGTCTGGTGCGGTGTTGAGGGGCTCAAATGGAACCCCGGACAGTCCATCTAAAACGATTGCCAGGTCCCATGTCGGCACCCTAGTGCGGCTCACAGGCCTCAACCTGCGAGTGCCACAAAGAAAGCGCACAACCAGCGGGTGTCTACCCACCGATGAACCTTCCAAAGGAGTATGATAAGCAGAAACTGCTGCCACATAAACGTTCAGGGTGGAAGGGGTTAGCCCAGCAGAGAACTGCTCCTGCAGAAACCTCAGCACCACCTCAACGGGGCAGCTAACTGGGTCCCTCAGACGAGCTGCACACCAAGAGGTGAAGATTCTCCACTTAAGGGCATAAAGCTTCCTCATGGAGGGACCTCTGGAGTGAAGTATGGTTTCCACAACCTCAGTTGTGAGACCTGAGTCTAAGAGCCTGGTCCCCTCAGAGGCCAGACCCACAGCTTCCATAGCTCTGGATGGGGGTTAAGAACTGCGCCCCCTTCCTGAGACAGAAGGTCTCTTCTGATTGGAATCTCCCACAGACATGAGGTCCGAGAACCATACTTGGGTTGGCCAGAATGGGGCTACCAGCAGAAGCCGAACCCCGTCCCGGCGAACTCTCTCCAGAACTCCCAGGAGCAAAACAATCGGGGGAAACGCATACAGCCGCAGCCTCGGCCACGTCTGCACCATGGCATCCAGCCCCAGAGGAGCTGGATGCGTCAGAGAAAACCACATTGGAGCCGTGAGGGAGCCATCGGCCGCACCCCAGCCGCTGGCCTCCCCCTTCACAATATGGGAGCTCAGGACGACCCGGAGGCATTCCTCGAGCTGTTCGAGAGGTCCGCGGAGATCGCGGGCTGGCCGCTGGACTTCAGGTCAGCACGGCTTATCCCCCTATTAACGGGGGATGCCCAGCTGGCCGCCCAGCAGTTGCCAGTCCCGAATCTCTTGGTCTACGCGGACCTCAAGAAAGATATCCTCCAGCGGGTCGGCCTGAGCCCCGAGCAGCACCGTCAGCGGTTCCTCAAGCTTGGGGAGTGCGGCCAGCCCTTCGCGATGGCCCAACAGCTCCGGGACGCATGCCGCAAATGGCTGATGGCCGACGGAAGCGACGCCGAGGGAATGATCGATAAGGTGACACTGGAGCAGTTCATGGCGTGGCATGGCGAAGACCGCCCAGAGGGTCCAGTGTCACTGGCCGGCGTCGCTGAGTCAGGCCATCCAGTTGGCGGAGGACCAGATGGTGGCATGCCCCGGGGTCGGCCTACCCCGACCATCCACCTCTCTCTCTCTCTCCCTGTGTCTTCCCCCTCTTTCCCCAAACCTATCCCCTTTCCCAGGACCCGGACGGGCCTCGTCCCCAGGCCAGTGCCCCGGACCCTGGAGCCAGCAGGATCATCCAGACCCTTCCAGCGAGGAGCAGGGCCTTGGTGGATTCAGGGTGTAACCAGACCTCAATCCACCAACGTCTGATTCAATCCGTGGCAGAGGATAAGAGCCGCATGGTTAAGGTACGGTGCGTGCATGGGGACGTGGTGCACTACCCCTTAGTGTCTTTGCCAATCCAATTTCGGGGACAAAAGCATAGTGTAGAGGTGGCAGTTAATCCGCACCTCCGACATCCGCTAATTTTGGGGACGAATTGGCCAATGTTTACAGTTTTATTGGGGCAATTGTGTGCGGATGTCTCTTGGGCAAAGCGAAGGCAACGGAGGGGGGCGGTCGCGCAGGTGGGAGAAGTGGAGCCGGGGCCACGGGGATCAGACTCAGGGGAACGGCGTGCCGTAGAGAGGCAGCAGCTTTCTCGGTGCGACGATTTTCCCCTAGAGTAGTCCCACGATGACTCCCTCAAACATGCGTTTGAGAAGGTCCGTTCCATCGACGGGCAGCTTCTCCACCCCGCGCAGCCGCTCTCCTATCCCTATTTTGCCATTTTAAAGGACCGGTTGTATCGAGTGACCCAAGACACTCAAAAGAAAAAGATACAACCCAGTTGGTGGTACCAAAGAGCTGTCGGGAAATGCTTTTCCAGGCGGCTCACTGTAATCCAATGGCCGGACACTTAGGGCAAATGGCAACAGTAAACCTTCTAACGGCCCAATTCTTTTGGCCGGGCATTCATGAGAACGTGCTCAGGTGGTGCGCGTCTTGTCCTGAATGTCAGCTGGTAAACCCACCAGCCACCCCAAAAGCACCATTGTGCCCTCTTCCACTGGTTCATGTCCCCTTCGAAAGAATTGGCATGGACCTGATCGGGCCATTAGAACGGTCAGCACGAGGGTATCGCTTCGCATTAGTCATAGTAGATTATGCGACGTGATACGCCGAGGCAATGGCGCTCCGCAGTATTTCCGCAAAAAGTCCTGTTTCGAGTCGTTTCCCGCGTGGGAATCCCGAAGGAGGTCCTCACGGATCAAGGCACGGCGTTCATGTCACGGACCCTCCGCAAATTATACGGGCTATTGGGCATTAAAGCGATTCACACCAGTGTCTATCACCCACAAACGGACGGGCTGGTCGAACGGGTTAATCACACGTTGAAAACAATGATCCGTAAATTCGTACACGAAGACGGCAAGAATTGGGATCGTTGGCTGGAACCCCTGTTATTTGCTGTGCGGGAGGTCCCGCAAGCCTCCACGGGGTTTTCCCCCTTCGAGCTTCTCTACGGACGTCAGCCCCGTGGGGTGTTGGATGTCCTAAGGGAGGCTTGGGAGGACGGATCTTCGGACAGCAAAAATCAAATTCAGTATGTCCTGGACCTGCGAGCAAAACTCCACACATTGGGACGGCTCTCCATGGAGAATTTGTTACAGGCCCAGGACAGACAAAGCCGGCAATATGACAGGGGTACCAGATTACGCAAATTTGCACCGGGAGACAAAGTTCTTGTATTACTCCCCACCTCAAGCTCCAAATTGCTCGCCAAGTGGCAAGGACCCTTTCGAGGTCACACGGTGAATAGGCGATCTCAATTATGAGGTGGCGCGATCGGACAGGAGCAGGGCACATCAAATTTATCACCTCAACCTCCTAAAAAAATGGAGTGAGGCGAACACGGTGATGCTGGCGACTGTAGTGAGCAGAGATTGGATTGACTAGTTGCTGGATTGGCTAGGCGCGGCTCGTTTTTATTCGACACTGGATTTAACTAAAGGATACTGGCAGATCCCTTTATCTCCCTTATCCAAGGAAAAGACAGCTTTCACCACGCCGTTCGGATTACACCAATTCGTCACACTTCCGTTCGGCTTATTCGGAGCCCCGGCCACCTTTCAGTGTCTCATGGACCGCCTGCTTTGGCCGCACGCTGCATATGCCGCAGCGCACCTGGATGATATCATCATCTACAGTAATGACTGGGAGTGGCATATGCAGCATCTGCGGGCGGTTCTGAGGTCGCTGAGAGGAGCGGGGCTGACGGCTAACCCGAAGAAGTGTGCCATTGGGCGTGTGAAGGTGAGGTATCTGGGCTTCTACTTGGGTCACGGTCAGGTGCATCCCCAAATTGATAAGACGGCAGCGATTGCGACCTCACCTAGACCCAAGACCAAAAAAGAGGTTAGGCAGTTCCTGGGGCTGGCGGGATATTATAGAAGGTTTATACCTAATTATTCGGACCTCACCAGCCCGCTGACTGACCTCACTAAAAAGGAAGCACCGGATACCATCCAGTGGACGGAGCCATGCCAGCAGGCTTTTACCCAGGTGGAGGCTGCTTTGTGTGGCGGGCCGTTATTGCACTCTCCCGATTTCTCTCTTCCCTTCGGAAGAAGGGAAGAGCACACACGCGTCGGATCGGGGCGTTGGGGCGGTTTTGTCCCAGGAGATAGAGGGGGAGGAGCGGCCGGTGCTGTACATCGTCTCTCTTCTGGAGAGCTTATGACTGATGTACAGCACCGGCCGCTTGCACCGCATTGAAAAGGAATGCCTGGCGATCAGGTGGGCCATCCTCACCTTCCGCTATTATCTCCTGGGGCGCGAATTCACGCTCCATTCGGACCACGCTCCCCTCCAATGGCTCCACCGCATGAAGGATACCAACGCGCGGATCACCCATTGGTATCTAGCGTTACAGCCCTTCAAATTTCAGGTAGTCCACAGACCGGGGCCTCAGATGGTCTTTCCGACTTCCTCTCCAGGAGGGGGGAGGCTGCAGGCCGGATGGCGCCCCGGCCTGAGTCGGGCGGTGGGGGTATGTGGCAAGGGGGCGTGGTTTAGCGAGGTCTGCACCGAAGGGAGGAGGCGCGAGAAAGACGGCGCGTAAGTAGGTCAAGTTCACATTAAGATCAGCTGTGTCTCATTAAAGTGATTGGTGAGGAGACGCATAAGAAGCTGCACGAGTGAACGGCAAGACAGAGAGAGAGCGGCTGGGAAACGACGCATACCGTCTGCATGACGAAGAAAGCCTTCAACGAGCAAGAGAGTTCATACTCAACATATATTTAAAGTTTTGATTGTAAAAGATTGTAAGAAGCGCAGTGGCGCGACCTTAGTTTGATTGTGATTGAGAAAATAAAAGAATCTTCGTTTTCCAGCCACGCCGACCCCGCCTCCTTTCTTCCTACCTCTACGAACTGAGTTACAAACAGCTTCAAGTCTATTTTTATCCAGTGTGAGTTCTTAATGGTTCAAACCCATAGGGATAAATATTTATGCAAATATGCTATTACATATTCTGTATTTAATTGATCTAAAAAAATGATCTGTTATTTTAAAAACTAAAAATTATTTATATATAAATTAAAGAATTAATTTATAGAATGAATTTATATATTTATTTGTATAATTCAAAAAAATAATTTACATGTAATTTACTAAAGTAGAAAAAATGACTCTTCAGCTTTTATTTCCCACATTTTTTCTTTGAATAAAGAGCTGGTACTGCAAATATGAATTTAACAAACCAGAGGTTGCACCTGCCACTGACTAAGGCGAATGCGGGGAAATTTAGATAGATGGACCTATAAGAAGAGGAAATTTGTGCACACGCACAGACACAGACACACAGACAGTGGTACCAGCATGGGTTCCACTTGACTGGCAAATAAACCCACTTCAGCAAACACTCTGAGAGCTCTCGGAGAAAGACATGGGGGAGGAGAAGGAGGAGGGAAGCAGACAGAGTAAAATTCCCTAAGGAGTCGCGGAACCTTTGTACATTAGCTATCCATACCCACGAGACACCGTTCTCCTCTTTAAATCAATTGTTCATACTCACTGTGGGCTCATTGCTGGGAAAAGGGTGTGATATAGCAAAGTGTCATAGCGTGTGCCCTGTGACAATTACGTTTTTTGCTTAACACACAAACGCGAACAGATCATGGAAACTTTCAAACAAATGCTATTTGTGTAAATATTCCTAATGCATACACATTCTGCACAAACAGACATTTAAATGTTAAATAGTTATAGCACAGCAGCGTATGCATTGACACTTTTGGTGTCTGAAACTTAACAGGGTTAAACTTTGCAAACACACACACTGACCTGTCTCTGGTTCTCAGTCTCTAGGCGGAGACGTGCCTCGATGCACCTGCGTGTCTCCAGAAAGGCCTGTCGCTGGGCGCGGTCTGACAGGTAGCTGATAAACATCCCTGCAGTGTTTATACATAAGAACAGCAACACCTGAGCTAACAGCTGCAGAGAAAGACAGAACAAAAACAATTTAACTCTCTACACAGTTTGAGCGATTAGAACACTAAACCACAGGTGATAGTTGTGAATTAACTCACATGTGCATGACAGTATGTGGAATCTTACATTTGAAATTCAAGCACAACATACTCATTCAGGCGAAAATATTATTTTAGCTTATTTAGCTTAGCCGTTTAAACAAGCTTATTTTAAACAGAATGCACTAGTATTATTCCCTCAGAGAGAGAAGCTAAATGTCCCCCCCCCTCTCTCTCTCTCTCTCACTCACAAACATAAATGCACATTAGCGTGCAATTAATAAATGTCAAGCATATACTGCAGCCAGACAACAATATTTTACAGTTAATAAGCACGCTAATATTTTAAGTGCAATCACTTTTGTAATGACTTTTATGTCTGCTATTCAGGCCAAATTATTTAACTGCGATACAATTAATTACACTGTGATACGGTTCTGATTAAACATTTTTCAGTTTCTGTACGCAGGGGCTGAACTGCAACCCTGCACACATTTTTATATTTCTGATCTGTATTCCCTGCATATCTATGGTTAAGTAAACTGTACCCGACAGCTACATTATGAGCAAACTGAATGAATGTCTAAAAATGTGGCTCTCTTTACTCTGGTTTACTTAAAGGGACAATTTATCAAAATTAAAAATTCTGTCTTCATTTACTCACCCTCGAGTTGCTCCAAATTTGTATGAATTTCTGAAGATATTTGGAAGAATGCTTGTAACCAAACAGTTCTTGGCCACCATTGACTACCATAGTAGGAAGAATTACAATGTTAGTCCAAAGTGACCCAGAACTGTTTGCTTTCCTACATTCTTCAAAATATCTTCTTTTGTGTTCAACAGAACAAAGAAATGTATTAAGCAATTTTTCCTACTATGGTATTCAGTGGTGGCCAAGAACTGTTTGGTTACAAGCATTCTTTCAAATATCTTTCTCTGTGTTCATCACAACAAAGACATTTATACAGATTTGGAACCAGACAAACAGTGCTTCTTTAGCCCGGCTATTGAGAGGAGCCGTAGACGTCAGAGAACATTTAAGGTTATTTGCATAGTGCTTATTTAAAAGCTTTAAAATATACATTTGGTATAATCTGTGTTGTATAACAAAACGTATAAATCTCCTGTATATTATTTGACTTATAAACAGCAAACTGTTGCTGTTTTGTGAATATATTTCTTTTTACAGCCTCGTTTCTGATGGCTTAGCAAAGCTATAAAACATAAACCATTTGCACTTGTTCTGTCCCTCCAAAGCACCGAGAGGTGCACATTTATATTTAGACACGGACACACAAACACACTTCGTTTACTGCATTTGGAACATATACCGTGATGAATCTCAAAGGAATCCCGAACTAAACACAAACCTTTCCCAAACAGGTTGTGCATTCTCCAGAGAGCGTGATGTAATCACCTGCAATCAACGTGCGCGCGCACTCACCAACATGTTTAAGCATGTCTCCATACTTATTACTATTAAAGCCTCATAGGCACTGTGTGTGTGTGTGTGTGTGTGCTTAAGTTGAACACATCCCTACTGGGAATCTTACATTTTATGACTGATTAACACCCCCTCCCCACTTTACAGTTTCAATTACTTCATCTTTATGTCCCCACAGGGGCAATAAAGGGTTGCCATTTCAGACGTAGTATAGAAAGGGACCCTAATTAACATAGCCCCTCTAGCGCACACATGCACACACGCACACACACGCGCGCAGGCACACACACACAAACTCTCTCTCTTTCTCCAAGTACTATCAAAATCAAATAAAAAATCAAATCAATGTTTTTATTTTGATTTGATTTTTTTTATTTGACACACAACTCTCTCTCTCTTTCTAGAGTTTTTTCAAGTAGTATCAAAATCAAATCAAAAATCTATGGAGCGATTTTAGTCTCATTAATTATTCACGCGTAAAACAAGATACACACATGCGTAAACAGTTTCACATGAACAAAACCTAATTTACGTGCACAAAGTATACATATACATTTACAAAAAGCAATTCACGTGCGTAAAACAAAACTATTTTCTCATAAAGTACGTTTCGCAAACATACGACTGTGCGCAAATATTTCGAAAGTTTAAAATGTACACGTTTATCGTGTTATGTGAATGTGCAAATCATCACTCACGTGTGAATCGCCTTGGATGTGTGTGTGTGTTTTTTGAGACTCTCCTGGCAGCACAACCCCTCCCACGTGGGTTGTCGTACTCTTTAGCCAATCAGATTCAACCTTACCATTCAACCAATCATAAACGCGGAGAGCACAGGACTCAAGGAAAACGGCTCTGCGCACCTTTTGCGCAGCTACAAATCTATGCGCCCATACAAAACAATGTTTCCAAGAACTAGTTAATTATTGTCCTTGTTCATTTAAAACATACATTGTATGGACATACAAACATGAACATATCTCATCAGATATGTTCCCCAGATGGGGGAACACAGTTTCACAGTTTGTTACCCAGACGGATTTTAGCAGTTCAGTGGAAGTGACTGCTGGTTGTGTAGTTTTTAAGTGGTCATGTTCACTCACTATTTCACTTTTCTCCTACAAAATAAATTAATAAAAACAGATTTATTGCGTGGCTGTATTATGTTTTAATACAGCATCACAGCTCAGAGAGTAGATTAGCGAAACTGTACAAACGAGCCTTTAGTGCTAACATTAGAGCTTCTTGAGTCCTGTGCTCTCCACGATTATGATTGGTTGAATGGTAAGGTTGAATCTGATTGGCTAAAGAGTACGACAACCCACGTGGGAGGGGTTGCGCTGCCAGGAGAGTCTCAAAAAACACACACACACATCCAAGGCGATTCACACGTGAGTGACGATTTGCACATTCACATAACACGATAAACGTGTACATTTTAAACTTTCGAAATATTTGCGCACAGTCGTATGTTTGTGAAACGTACTTTATGAGAAAATAGTTTTGTTTTACGCACGTGAATTGCTTTTTTTAAATCTATATTTATACTTTGTGCACGTAAATTAGGTTTTGTTCATGTGAAACTGTTTATGCATGTGTGTATCTTGTTTTACGCGTGAATAATTAATGAGACTAAAATCGCTCCATAAAAATCAAATCATTTTTTTTATTTTGATTTGATTTTTTTTTTTGACACAAACTCTCTCTCTCTTTCTCCAAGTAGTATCAAAATCAAATCAAAAATCAAATCTTTTTTTTTATTTTGATTTGATTTTTTTTATTTGACACACAAACTCTCTCTCTCTTTCTCCAAGTAGTAAACATAAATAGCATTCAAAAACCTCCTCAGCATACATTCTCACTAAAACATGAGATATTAAAACAAGATACTGATTAACTGTAAATTTTGCCATTTGTACTTTTAGGATCATTGCAAACATAGCAACACGCATTTTACAAATAACACACACAGAGGTTTGTGATGTGAAGAGAGCAGTTCAGACTATCCCCAGATAAGCCACTGACCTCAAAATGCCTCGTATCACATTATACCTGTTTCTCTGCCCATGCAAACAGATGTACAGTTAGCAAAGTGACATTGAGTTTTAAGTGTGTGTTTTTCTTAGTATGTCAGTCTTAGCTGTAGGACAAATTAACAGATGGTCTGTTGATCTTACTAGCTTTACACCAAAGTAACTACAGTAAATATTCCCAAGGTCATTTCCATGTACATTTTAAGTTCATTAATGTTTGATCACCAGAAAGTATCTGAATATATTTTTGTCTTAAGTTTAAGCATCATATATTGTTTTATCATTTTAGAAAAAAAACGTATTTTAGTTCAATATTTTGCTTAAAAAGTGCTATCTATCTTTAAGATAAACATACCGCCGCAGAACAAATTGAGAGACCATTTCAAAGACCATTTTCAGTTTTTCTTACTATTTATGTTTTTAGGTAAAATTATCGTTTTTGTTTCATTCTGTGAACTACTTCTCTAATATTAATATTTCTCCCAAATTTCAAATGAAAACTAGAGAAACAGGTCTAAATGACAGAAAAGATGCTCTGTATTTTTTCAGACCTCTTAAGCAATACAACAGTAATATTTGTACATGTATTTAGGAATGGTTCTACATTTTTTATGTTAATTTTTATCACAGTTTTCATGTGTCTTGTCATGCTGCCAGTCTTTCACATTGCTGTTGGATGACTTTATGTCACTCCTGAGGATTGATTTAGTTGAAATATAACAAACACTGGACTGGAATGGCCACAATACACCTAGAAATGCTGATTAAATGAAAATTGGTATTATTATTATTATTATAACTATAAATTATTTTTTTCAACAGCTGTAAATACAGAAAGGAATTAACAGAGCAACTATATGTTTAATTCACTGCTAAATTACTTCAGACCACCATACATGTACTGTACACACAAACATTAACTATATTCTCTAACACCATAATTATCTCAGCAATATCTGTCAACAGCAACAGAGATCTTTAAGCAATTGACTCCCACAGTCCACAGCCAGTAAAAACCTCTGTTATAAGGAGAAATAAGGCCAACTACATATCAGCTTTTAGAAAAACAGATCTGATGAAACTGTTAATATCAACATTGTACTCTAGCCAGAGAATCTCTCCACATTAGAGAGTCGGACTGAGATTTAATTAACACTCCATTTAATTACTGGGGTTGATTATACTTGTAAAATGCTGCCTTTGAGATCTGCAATAGATAGGCTGTTGTCCACCGATAACTCAGCTGGGGAACTAAAACCTTTTAATGCCCATTTGATAAACTGTGAAATTGAAATTTGCCATTTAAGTTTCTTGAGCAAACCAACTGCGGGGCAGTCTCCGTGGAGCAGACTGGAGTGATGAATTCTTCCATGCAATGCATTGTGGGAACAGCTGTGAATTCATTGCTGGATGCTATTAAACCAATCAAACTTTTCTAAAAATATAAAATATATTTTGAATCATTACAGGGCTAATGTTATTTTCTGTACTTTTAAAAAAGTTTAGGTTAATTTTAAACAGGTTAATTTTTCACCCAAATATTCTGTCCTCATTTAGTCACCTTTCTGTCATTTCAAAGCTATGACAAAAGAAGAGATTTTGAAGAATGTTGGTAACCGATAGCGATACCCATTGACTTGAATTGGTTTTGTTCCGATACAATAGAAGTGAATGGGTACTGCTGTTGAAAGTTTGAAATAACAAGAGGGTGGTAAATGATGACAGAATTTTCATTTTTGGGTGAACTATCCCTTTAAGTGATATTATGATAAATGCACTCCCATTTTGACTTTTTTCTAATTGTAAAGGCATCAAAAGACTGAGTGATGATAAACCCTCTCTTATAAGCTGAAAGGTCTTTTTACCTAATCGAACCTTATCCTCTGGATTCAGTCCACCTGAAAATACACACTAATCCTATACCACTGCCACATATTTTAACACTGATCTCAATATTTCCACCTGATCCTTCTTAAAGTTTTTCATTACACGAGGCATCTACAGTTTCAGCGATCTGAATTGACTAATACATTATTAATAACTCAGACATAAAAACATTCAATCGACTGGGCAGCCTGCTGTTATTGATCTCTGTACATGTGTGAACTTCTACAAGATCACTAAGGTCCACACCTGCGTGTTTGTGTGTGCTCTCACTGTACAGATTTTCAAAAGTTCCTGTTGTCAGCATTCAGTTGTCGTCGACATTCCTAGACCCTATTTCAGCCTTTCATCTCATCCTCCCTAAAAATCTGCAATTAAGCTGTCAGCCCCCTAGATATCTGTGATTATGTGATCTCACTCACAAACGTCTGCGGTAGGCAATTTCAGGTAATTGCACTCCGAATCCTCCCCTCATGATTCGTTAAAAAACTTTGTTTCAGTAGGTACTGTCCGTCACTGGCTGACCACAGCATATTTAGAAAAGCAACATTCTGCATGGAGCGCAGCATATGCCATAATTCTGTCTGCTTTTATCTCTCTCCTCTACAGTGAAAACCTACATCCTTGTCTACCCACAATCCACCCAAAGAGAGCTGCTATGTTCAGTACACCGGTACATTGGAGTTTGTGAAGTGTTCTAACCTTGTGTGACTTATTAATGATTGATAAAGACCCTGCAAGAGTTTCCATAAAACCAGAGAGAAGAACTGCAGCTAACTGACGTGTGACGTCCGTCTTACCCCGCCACTGACGACATTGCACACAGCACTAAACACTGCAACAGGTGTGTGGTCAGGTGTGCGTGTGTCCTGTATAAAGAAAGGAGATAGGATACGAAGAAATTCTGGCAGACAAGTGTGTGAGTCAGAGAGCCCTTCTCCGTATCTCCCTCCCACGCTTGCTATTTTTACAGTCTACCTCACAGCATCTTCGACCACTGCTTGGACACACACACACACACACACACATACAGTATTTGCTTCTGCTAGAGCCATAAGGTATCCTCTGCTTGCTTGAGTTCATAGACAACTGGATTTTACCAGAATCTGTGTGAAACGATTCCAAACAACTCCCCTCTCTCTCTCTCTCTCTCTGTCTGCTGTGATCACAGTGAATAATCTTTGCAACCTATTATTAACTTGTCTTCCTGCCTCTTTGCTGTTGTTTGTGTGTAAAAGCAGTCGACTTGTTTGTGTGTGTACGCTCTTGGTATGCTTACGTGTGTGTGCAGGTGAACTGCAAACTGACAATTCCTATGAGTTAAATGTAGATATACGATCTCTGACATGCTCACATGTTCGCTGATCTGGCCTTAGCCAAGCTTGTCTTCAGAATCTCATATTGTTTCAGAGAAAAACAGACAGGCTTTGTTGATCTGATAACACATACACATTTCATGTTCAGACATATCTTATTGTTTTTGTGAATTTTTATTAGCTTTTGCTTCAGGTATATTAAAAAATCTCTCATAACAATTGCGTTACACTCCGAAGTTATTGAAATGAATAACTGTGTGCTGCGCTCTAACAAGTCTGCTTTGCCGCATTCACCAGCTCGCTGAAGATCCTTTTGACCTTTGCTGACCTCTACAAAATTTGGACCGCAAAAATGTAAACAGACATCGATATCTCAGACAGACCGTACGATGCAGACCAACGACCTTAGAATGTCACTTTCAGCACCACAGCGGTGGACAGCGACAATTGCGCACGAGCATAAAGGCCGAACGTCAGGCTCGGAGGAATGTGTAGAGTAAACATTCAGTTCATTATTTACCGTCGTAAAATCATTAAGATGATCATACTCAAGCCTTTATACGACAATTATGTGTGACTAAGGTCAAACATGTGCGTGTGCATGTGTGTGACCTCCTCTGTCTGTCAACGAGCTCAGACTTGCGCCTTGCTGATGACAGATATCTCGAGCGTGCTTACTGTAGACTCTCATCTCACCTGATTCGTAGAGATCTGAGCTCGAGGGGTCACCACCAGCTGGAGCGCGATGTGCAGCGCAGAGGTCAGCAGTCCCGCAACAATAGCCCAGGTGAGAGGCAGCGGCAGCATGCTGTAGGTGGCAAACAGTGTGAAGAGCACGTACCCTATCCCATCTCCGAGCAACCCGTATCCCAGTCCCGTGGCGAGGATCTGCGTGGCCATTGCCACCCAGGTTACCGCGCCGCTGTACTGCAGGTAACCGTGTGAGCTCGTGTCCTTGCGCACCACCACGAGAGCGCAGATGACCACCTCGATGCCCGTGAAGAATCCCAGCAGCATTCCTTTGATCGGGTCCATCGGCGTGGACGCCAAGGTCAGGTGCAGCAAGAGCAGGGTCAGCTTGGTCACCACGTCCAGAATGTTCATAACCACCACGGACTTCCGCCGCTGGCCCAGGAAGTAGCGCTGGTATAGGCGCTCGAGGTCCCTGGACTTGAAGGTGTAGCGCAGCGTGGGGAAAATGACCCCACGGTAGGTGTAGCCCCAGCTCAGGAAGAAATCGGAGTTGCTGGGTGCGCAATCAATCTGCAAGAAACCCAGGTCGCTGCTCGAGCGCTCGGGAAAGACTTTTGTGCCGCCGTTATTGTGCCTGTCGCCCACGGAGGTCCTGCCGGCTGAGTGTTTGCGCGAGCCCTGCGCGTGAGGTTCGTCCGGTGAGACGGGTTTGTGAACGTGTTCGTGAATGAAGCGCTGCTCGGTGATGTGCCGCACGGCATTCTGCCACAGCAAACGCTTTGGTCGGTTCCCGCTGTTGTTGGTGGGGGTTTTGTTGATGCTGTAAAGCTCCTCGCTCGCGCTGGAACAGCGAACCTCAGATAATTCCATTGTTTCCACACGTGTTTTATGTAGGTCCTATCTATGTGCTTTAATAATAAATAAATAGTGTGTGAGAAAGGGTGAAAGCTAGCCGAGTGTGCTCATCGAGGTGGGTGAGGTTCGGACTCCACGGAAAGTGGAGAACGCATCGGTTCCTCGCGCGGGGGCAAGCTGACTGGTCCCATGGCAGTAGCCGTTCATCATCACGCACCGCTCACGCTGAGAGAAACGCGTCTTTGGACAGCATCGTATGTCTATTCCGTCAGTTCGATGTGGTCGCGCTTGTCCGTGCCATTTGGCAGCGGCTCAGGATGTGCAGCGCTACAGCATGGCATGCGCCAGCTCGCGTGCTGAAAAACAGCGCATGTTAACGCACTGCGATGCGCGCGAACATCTTTGAGCAGTGCACGGTCTGACGTACATAAGATGTGGGTTTTATGTTATGCGCGTATTATTCTCTCTCGTTCTGCAGCAGGTGTGCTTCTGCTTTATCTCAACCAAGGTGGAAGAATTTTGAAGAGTCCTTTCCACAGCGCCATTCCGACCCCTCGCGCAGCATATAGCCTGCTCTCTTACCGTTATGTACGTCTTCTGTAGAGCCGTGATGAATCAATCCCCGTATATTTTTTTCTCAAAAAGTGACTCCAAGAAGCTTTGTCATAATCAGGGGCACGCTTTAGGGCTCCTCGGTTATGGGTCTGTCTGGTCGGATAAACACAAAGCAGATAGCAAAGAATAAACAGCCAATGGGAGTGCTAGGTCAAATAAAGCTAAAACAAAATAAAGGCAGCACAGGTTAAGTCTGTAAATTGCCTGATACTGAGAGCATCTGTGTTATACAGAAGCCATCAGTCCGTCAGCTCTTCTGGTGGATCTGATATTTACACAGAGAGAGAGAGAGAGAGAGAGAAAGAGAGAGAGAGAGATGAGTGTGTGAGTCTTACCGACGTCACGCGCTCCTTGCCTCTTCTCCACCCCGCGCAGCTTTTGTTTCGTCCCCAAGCACCACAAAGGAGCGCGAGGATGAAAGACGGAAGACGGAACAGTGTGGGGCAGAGAATATGGATCACAACTTATTTTAGTTTAATATATGTTTTGAAAATGGGAAATAAGTTGTATATAAAATTGTAGATAGAATCGATTATTAATTTTTTTGTGAAATTTTAAAACATTATTTTTGTTCATATTAACGTGTATCTTAACAAGTTTTATATTGAAATATGATTTTAGCATTTTTAACGAATTTATCGGGATATATTTAGCAACATAACACACTTACTTCGAACACCGCTATCGTGACTCACCGGCTACTCGTCTTTTAAAAATATTTTACAGCGCGAGACCCCGGCTGCGGCTGATCAAAGCGGACCGACAGGGCCTCGCGAGTGACTCATCACATCCCCCACTCGCCGTTCTTTTTTGGGTTTGTACCATGCGAGGGGCTCGAGTCTTGTGGAGTTTATATCTGCGTTACTCACTCCCGTGCCTTTTACTCTGCCTTTTCTGTTTGCTTATAAAAACTGGTAAACTGGAGGCTACATAAATTAAATCTACACTTGAACAATTGCCTTCACTCATATCACTCCAAACTTAGGAATTGGTTTTGCAGAATGCTGCTATTCCCCCTAGAGAAAGAAGAGTGACCACGGGCTGTATTATTTAAGACGTAAATAAGACAAAACGTTCCATTAAACCTGCACATAACAGTCCATGACTTGTGTGGCATTAAGTCCACAGTTCCCATCCTTATTGCTGAAGGACACCCAACACTACACATTTTGGTTGACTCTTATCTGACACATCCATTTTTAGCCCGTTGCTAAATTCACTGAGTAAGAGATACTGTATATTGCACATTTACATCCAAACCTATTAATTGTCAAGCACTCAGTATAGTACAATACAGAGTCACAGGAAGGAGGGGTGATGTATGGAAAGCCAGGCGGGTCAAAAACGCGCGAATTTTAACACGTCAACAACGCGTAAAGTACGTGTTGTTTGCGCGTAGAGTACGTGTTGTTTGCGTGTAGAATAAGTGTTGTTTGCGCGTAGAATACGCGTCGATTTTTCACGCGTAAACTACACGTACTCTACGCGCAAACAACACGTACTCTACGCGCAAACAACACGTACTTTACGCGTTGTTGACGTGTTAAAATTCGCGCGTTTTTGACCCGCCTGGCTTTCCATAGTGATGCACACGTGTCTGTGAATGTCTTGCTATAAGACAGTATTTACGTGTGTTGTGCAGTCTATGTGGCTGAAAACGGGGGATTGTCACAAAGCACAATATGGCGGCAAACATACGAACATAGGTGAATTTAGAGAAAGCATCAGACATTATCATTATTTTTAGCTTTGCAAAACATTCTTTCTCACCTGTTTATTTTTATAGTAGCCTGTGACTGTTGCTACTGTGCCAGACCCATAAATTTAATGTGTATGTGTGCTCGCATGCCTGTTTGTCCATTGTGGTGTTCACGGAACGTGTGTTTGGTTTCCAATTAAAGTGTGACATTTGAGATGATCCTATTGAGGCATAAGAGTAAGATCTCTCTCTCTCAATTAGCAATTAGCCTATATCCCCACACAATTGCCAAATAAACCCAAACACAGACACAGACTCTTAAAATTCACCGGCCTGTGCTAAAAACATCTTGATTACAACAATTATTGTCTGGGATCATGGCTCGATAATAACAAAGACATCAGTGATATGACTCAGCACACAAGCACACACCGCTCTCTCCCACCTTCCATTATGCCATTCGGTGTATAAGTGAGCGAGAAGGCAAAAAGTAGAAAGTTACGACACGTACACGCACCTCGACACACCCACTCACTACTGAAAGCACAGTGTGGAATTCTCCCCTAAAATGCCATTGAAATGACAGCGAAAACACATTAGCACTTCTGCAGAAACAGCACTACCACACACACACACACAGGCACGCACGCACGCACGCACGCACGCACGCACACACACACACAGGCGCGCACACACACACACACACACACAGTGTTTGGGCTCAGATAAGCATGAAGGACACTCTTTACTCGGCAGACACATTTGTGTAATTATAGAATATCTGCTTGGAAAGACCTGGTGTGTGTGTCTGTTACGTACTTAATTTGTATTTCTCATGGTAGGGGTGTTTACAATTAAATGACTGGTCATAGTTTAATTCACTCTGCTTGATGTCATTGTGTCCCTCTGATTACCCCCGCACACATACATACATACATACATGAATTTGCTTGCTGGTAAAGAGCTTCCTGTATACATCAGAAGACACAAGGAGGCAGTAGAGAGCAGCCGTACAAGTACACGCACACACGGACTGACAGACAGACACCCATTCGAGGCATAAATGTAATATGACATCTTGATCAAGTGAATAATCTGCCATCAACACTTCTAAAAAGTCTAAAGGTCAGGAGGCCAGTGACCAACTAAGAAAAATTAGATGTTTAAAACTGAGTTGTTCCCATGAATCCACCCACGTTTCTGCTAACATGCTGTTGAATGTGTGCTTGCGCTCCCTTGTGTGTAGTGCATGTATGTGTGTGTGTGTTGGACTCAGCCACCTGTCAGCCCATTCTGCTGTAGATGTTTAAGGTTCCAGAACCGTGGGAGTGATCCACAAACTCAGCCCCCGAGTCCAGCGTCTTTCACACATGCTGCCGATACTATGAGACATGTAGGAAAAAGTGAGCAGACTAATGCTTCAAATAAGAAATCGCAGATAATTAAATACACACATGTGCCTTTTTATCTGCATCTCTCTCATCTGCTTCATAATTCACAGTCTCTCTATCTCTTTTTATAGCTCCTCTACCGTGAACATCTCTCTTTCATTTAGCTTTTTTTTCACTTTTTTTCCACTTCCCTTTAAGAGAGAGCCAACATGTTGTGTGTGTGTGTGTGTGTGTGTGTGTGTGTGTGTGTGTGAGAGAGAGAGAGAGAGAGAGAGATAGAGTGGCTGTTTTTATAGGACGAGAGAAAACACTTAAAGAAACTATAAATAATAAAAGGCCTCCATATCAAATCTGTTCTTTTCTTAAGTCAGCACCACAGAGACCTAATAATACTGGAACATAACCAGAATGCCCTGAAATATAAGGTATAAAAAATAATTGAAAGAATAATTACTGGATGAGAAATCATGTTTACATGATATAAAAAATGACATTAGTCAACAGCCAAATACCAGCTTGAGAATTGTAGGCACCTGTTGCAAGTAGACTTACAAATAAGTTTTGAAAGTAAATCGTTTTATTCAAAGTCATTTTATTTTATATAATTTTTCCAGAACCCCAAAAAATATATTTTGAGGAATGTTGTTAACTGGCACTCATTCACTTGCATTGGTTTTGTGTCCATACAATAGAAGTGAATGGGGTCCAGTGCTGTTCTGTTACCAACTTTCTTCAAAATATCTTCTTTTGTGTTCTGCGGAAGAAAGAAAGTCATACAGGTTTGAAATGACAAGATGGTGAGTAAATGATGACCGAAATTTCATTTTTGGGTTAACTATCACTTTTACTTTAACTTAATAAATGTCAGGCAAAATCAGCAAGCAATAATTTAAAAGCATTACCATTTTTGGAATCAAGAAGTTCTTAAAGATGAACTTGACCTTGCCCCAGTTACCATCTCGGATCACAGCAGGCAGAAGCTACAGTACATTGCAGTTTTTTAAACAACAGCAGATGGGAAGAGTGTTGGACCCATTTTGAAAACAATGTTTTTACAATTTGGTTTGGTGCCACTTTTGTCAACTTCAGTACATGCAACACATAAGGGCAAATGCAGAACTACACTCGTAGACTTTATGGAAACCTATTAACATTCTCAGAAAAATGACATTTTATGTATAATAGGACATTTGACATTGACATAAGTGACCTAATGCATCATTTATTTTTTGTGAAAAAAATCTATTCTGATCTTTCTGAAAGGCACCATCCTCTGTCAAATCGTTTATTTAAAGCAAAATAGTAAAAAGATGAATCTGTTCTTTATGATACATTCGAACAATGACTAGTCTTTTTGTTTGCAGAGAGTAACATGACAAGAGCTGACAGCTTTTCACAAACCCTGCAGTCATTTCCCTCTGAATAGTGTTCAAAATCGATGTTATTTGGCATAAAATATGCCTGACATTTCTACAAGTACACTACTTTTAGTACATCTCATTTCATTGTCAGAGCATTGAGCCATTTTGCAGAGAGTGAATTTCACTGAAGCGTACAAATCACTGAAAATTCCAAGTCAATTGCTTAATTCCATATAAAGTGTATACTGTTTACACAAACTTAGGGACGTAAAAAGAAAAACAAAAGGAGAGTAAGAAATTGAGCACGAGTTTGGGTTAATGTTTGAGAAATCTGTGAAACAAAAGAAAGATAAATTTTACTATCTTATCCTTTCATGCATAGAGGTCACATACAGTTGCACATTAACCACTTAAGAGGACACTATAGTGGACCATCCTCATTTACTTTGACCTTTCAGATGTCCACTCATGTATAAAAAAGTGAAAATGTGTGTAAAAACATTAAGAGCAATTAAAAGACGAGGTTGTGAGGCGAACATAAAAAAAAGAGGGCAAAAAAAGGACAATTAGCACTAACTTATGATAACCCCATTTCTTCCACAGGGTTTCACAGGGTTGAATGTTTGTTCTCTCACCATCCACACCAGACCTTCACGATTATCATCCAACCCAACAGCCTCATATTGCTGCTACATTCATGCCACCCTTCTTTCTGCTTATCTCAGATCTTTGTATTCCACTCTAGGTGCATCTGAATACCACTCATCACCCTCAAGCTCAGGCTTTTCCTTCCTCTCCCGGCTGCACTGCAGTCGTATTTCACTTTGACAAGACCCTCTGACTCATTCCTAATGACTAGCATTATCTGACAGGTTTGTTTATCTTGGTATCATTCTTGGTACTGGGGGGCTAAATTTAGCACTTGACTTGTACCTGCCCTGGGGGGCTGTTACTTATATAAGCATGTTCTGGTAGCATCTGCAAGGAACATAAACGTAATCATACTGTATGAGCATTGTGTGAATAAATGCATGTAGAGGGAAAGTTTAAGTAGACCAAAATTAGCATCATGAATTGCAAGATTTTCTGATCTAAAGGGATAGTTCACCCAAAAATATAAATTTTGTCATCATTTACTCACCCCTTTGTCATTTCAAACCTCTATGACTTTCTTTCTTCCACAGAACAAGATATTTTGAAAATTGTTGTTAACTGGACGGTGTTAGCTGTTCGATACCAAGTTTCTTCAAAATATCTTCTTTTGTGTTCTGCAGAAGAAAGAAAGTCATAAAGTTTTAAATGACAAGAGGGTGAGTAAATGATGACAACATTTTCATTTTGGGGTTAATTCTCACTTTAAGCTTCTCAGACATTTGGGACATTAATTCATCCAAAAACGAAAAATCTGTCATCATTTATTCACCCTCAGGTTGTTTCAAACATGTATAAATGTCTTTGTTCCAATGAACACAGAGAAAGATATTTGGAAGAATGTTAGCAATTTTCAGCTCTGGGACATCATCCACTACCATAGTAGGAAAAAAATATTGTATTTTTTTGTTCTGTTGAACACATAATAAGAATTTAGAAAAACAAAGAGTTCTCGGGCACCTTTGACTACCATTTAATTCTTCCTACTATGTTAGTCAATGATGTCCCAGAACTGAAAATTACTAACATTCTTCCAAATATCTTTCTCTGTGTTCATCAGAACAAAGTAACTTATACAGGTATGAAATTACATAATGGTGAGTAAATGATGACATCTGATGACAATGATGAATATTTATTTTTGGGTGAACTATCCCTTTAAGAATACGATTTTTAGCCTTCCAGTGTTATTTTTACACCAAATAATGTGTAGGAGATTAGCAGAGTATATTTTACCTCATTGGGGGAATATTCAGTAGTCGCTCTCAATCAGTAACCTGCTTGTTTAGTCCGTAATACATCCACATAGATTCTGTCTGAACACCAAATAGTTGTCAAAATGCTATGAGTTTGTGAAAAATGTCAAACCTAGGGCTGTTCGATTCAGATTTTTTAAAAGTAGATTCCAATTCCTGGTTTGGGAATCGAAAGAATCTATTCCAAGAATCGATATCTAGCTGCTGTTTTTGATTCCATTTTTATTTGTAATTAAAAAATGTACACATTTTTAATGCAATACAATTTTCTAATCTGTCACTTTTTACATTTATTAATCGTTTATTGTTTCTATACCCCAAACCTTAACCAAATATGTCGATCTTGTCCTGCAATTCCAATGTATCATAATATCATTAATAAGCTTTCTCAGTTTTTTTATTTACTAGCTGTTTTCAAAAAGCACAGGTCAAATTACTATTAACTATTTTTAAAGTTATTCAGCAGTGTACACAAAAATATTTGCAGAATCTAGATAGACAGATCGATAATCAGTAAATTGTATTAAGAATGCTGTGCACATACTGTAAGTGTAAATGACAGACAGATTTCTAGAGATCATGCAGATCTATGCAGATCTTTCCGCTCTGCATACAGTGGATTTGCGCTGAAAATGACTTAGGTTTAAATTAATAAATAGATAAATGTGCCAATAAACAAACAAATTAATCAGTAAATGAATGAATAAATGAATGAAACAATAGAAATAAATAAAAAATATTAAAGAAATTACACGGTCACGATGGCTGATGTTATTGTAAGGATGGATGATATATCTGCATTGTGTGTGCAAACAAAGCTTTTGCTTTTATGAATGCAGAACATTATGTTATGCAGCTCTAGACTTCATCCATTAGTTTTTTTTTCTGAAGTCTGTAATTTTTTAGACAAGAAACTAATGTGATTTAGTCAAGGCGGGGCTTGTGCTTATAAAGGCTCTTAAAGAGGAGTCGATTCCTTTCTTGATTCTCAACGCCTTGGAATCAAGGAATCGATTCTTTTTGGAATCAATTCCCAGCCCTAGTCAAACCCCCTCAGGAGACGAGAAAAATCAAACTGCCTCTCTTTCCCTCACACACATTGTTCTATGGGTCGGCATTGATCTTAAGCTCTGTGTGAAGCTAAACATGCTTAAATGTGGAGATACTGGTTTGTGCATTACTGGTTTTCTTAATTGGATGGTACAGTTCAAACCAACTAATTTACTCATCATGATCCATACATGTTTCTTGCATGAAGCACAACAAGGGAAATTTTAGAGATTCTCATTGCAAATTTCTTTACATACACTGAAAGTACATCATAGCATTGGTGTGTGTCAGACGAGAAAAAAATCACAGGGGCTCGGAACAACATAAGCGTGTGTGAAATACGAAAGAATTATAGTTTTGGGGTAAAATATTACTTTAAGATGTTTGTTGCTAACTTGCATGCATGAGACCTGCACCGTATACAAGTTTGTTCACCTAAAAATGAAAAATCTGTCATCATTTACTCACCTTCGAGTTGTTCCAAATGTGTATACATTTCTTTGTTCTGATGAATATCTTTCTCTGTGTTCATCAGATTCAGAACAAAGAAATTTGTACACATTTGGAACAACTCGAAGGTGAGTAAATGATGACAGAATTTTCATTTTTGGGTGAAGTATCAATTCAATTCAATTCAATTTTATTTATATAGCGCTTTTCACAATGTGCATTGTTCCAAAGCAGCTTTACAGGAGCAAATAAGAAAAACACAGAAAGGTAAAACACAGCACAGTGCATGGTGTTTATAGACCAAGCAAGATCATCATAATAAATAATATCTAATGAATAAATAAATAAATGCAGTCTCCCGGTGAGCAAGCCAACACTGCACTGCTGTGGCGAGGAACCCAAACTCTAATGATGAATAAATGGAGAAAAAAATACCTCGGGAGAAACCAGGCTCAGCCGGGAGGGCCAGATCTCCTCTGACGTGTCATAGCTGCACTCAGTGACCCCGACCAAAGCCACCGAGCAACGTCCACGAAGAACAGGGAGAGCCCACGAGCCGCGACCCAGGAAGCCCCACCCGCCGAAACCGTGCAGGTCCAACCCGGTCCCATTCCGTGATCAACAACAGACAACAGAGGAACAACCAGGGAAAAGTAGTAATGGCATAATTAACTTTATTCCTCTGTTGTCCGACATCGACCACAAAACAAGACCAACCAGACCAGATCCACACAGTCCCAACAAATGAAACGCCCCGAACCACAACCAACAAGCCCCCCCACTCCCTACAACACCCACCCAGCTACCTCCAATCAAAGTCACTGAGTGCAGCCATAACTTCAAACTGCTGTCGTGTGATGTAAGTTTAGCATTAAATACCAAGTATTGTAAATTTAGCATTTATGTGACAGGTAGTCCGTCTTTGCTCTCGGTTGGGGATGGAATTGTCTGAGCTGGGCCGGCCAGATGGTCGCCTTTTTCTTGGGTGGTGATGGAATTGCCTTGGATGGAGCTGGATGGTCAGTCAGTCCGCAGGCTCTCGCAGGAGGATGGCACGGGATTTTCCGATGTAGCTGGCGTAATCTCTAGTTGTGGATGGGCATATGACGTTCATCTGGGCCTGGCGGAATCTCTCCCTACCTCGGGATGGGCATCCCGAGGCGAGGGCAGAAACAGAAAGAGAATAATTAGCGTAGCTGCTGTTCATTAGCTATGTATTAGTGAATGCTTGGCTGAAAAGATGTGTCTTTAATCTAGATTTAAATTGGGAGAGTGTGTCTGACCCTCGAATAGTATCGGGGAGGCTATTCCAGAGTTTAGGTGCTACGTATGAGAAAGCTCTACCCCCTTTGGTGGATTTAGTTATTCTAGGTGTTATCAAAAGTCTGGAGTTTTGAGATCTTAGAGAGCGTGATGGGTTGTAGTGTGGTAGAAGCTCTGTTATGTAGGTAGGGGCTAAACCGTTTAAGGCTTTATAAGTAATTAAAAGAACTTTAAAGTCAATACGATACTTAATGGGTAACCAGTGAAGGGTTGATAACATTGGGGTTATGTGATCGTATTTTCTGGACCTGGTTAGAACTCTGGCAGCTGCATTCTGAACTAACTGTAGTTTGTTTATTGATGCTGCAGGACAACCACTAAGCAGTGCATTACAGTAGTCAAGTCTTGAGGTCACAAATGCATGAATAAGCTTCTCTGCGTCAGCCACACATAAAATATTTCGCAATTTGGCAACATTTCTAAGGTGGAAGAAGGCTGTTTTTGTGACATTTGAGATGTGATTTTTAAATGACAGGTTGCTGTCTAATATAACGCCAAGGTCTTTAACTGTATTTGTTGGAGTAACAGTGCAGCCTTCAATTTGCAGGTCATAATCCGAAATATTCTGCTCACGTGTCTTTGGTCCGATAAGTAATATTTCTGTTTTATTAGAATTTAAAAGAAGGAAATTACAAGTCATCCAATGCTTTATATCGTCGATGCACTCTGCCAATTTGGATAGTTGGAAGGAATCATCTGGTCTTGATGAGATATATTATAGCTGAGTATCAACTGCATAACAGTGGAAGCTAATTCCATGTTTTCTAATAATGTTTCCAAGGGGCAGCATGTATATGGAGAATAGCAAGGGTCCTAAAACGGATCCCTGAGGTAATCCATAATTTATTTGCGTTAGATTTGATGATTCCCCATTTAAATGGACAAATTGATGTCTGTCTGATAAGTAAGATCTGAACCATTGTAGTGCCTGTCCCTGAATACCGGTATAATTGTGTAAGCGATCTAGAAGTATTTTATGGTCTACAGTATCGAACGAGTATCGTATCCCTTTAATCTCATTAACAAACATTATTACATTCAGCTTTTTACAGTAACTAATTCATGGTGGACAAAATTGATTTTACGTCTCTCTAATGAGTCTAAGCTGATATAATAATTGAACTATAAGGGAATAATAAAAATAAAGATTATACAAGAATTAAGGAAATGTTGCCTAAAATATTTTAGAGGCTGGGCTGCAATACACATCTTTAGATTATTGAGTGCAATAATCAGTTAACTGCAGCACTTTACTGAATGACAATACCAGCTTCCTATGCACATACAGCTAAACCATCATGCTCAATCAATCATGCTCATGTTCTGCAGTACCACCATAATCAATGAGGCAGAAAATGTGTGTGTGAGTGTTGGTGTGCAAACCACAGATTTGATAAGAGATTACTGAAGAAATAGGATTATTCAGGCAGCATTTCAGTAATAATTATGTATGTGTTTCATGCAACTATAGTCTCACTCCAGTATGTTGCAATTTAGTTAAACATTAAAAACACTGTAAAATTACACAGAATTGTGGGCACATGTGTGTCTGTTTTAGCAGATGCTTGGATAAAATAGAGCTTAATCACACCCAATTCCTGTGAAGCAAAGGTCTTTATCTGTGTATTTGGTCCTCTCTCTCTCTCTCTCTCTCTCTCTCTCTCTCTCTCTCTCTCTCTCTCTCACACACACACACACAGTACACACAAACAGAGGCCCTCATAGTTTAGGCAGCTGGAATGGTTTATCCTAATATAATCCAGTTATACAGAGGAGGTCTGTCACAGGCAGACATTACATGCATCACATTGTGACTACTGCAAATGATTTGATTCTGACTGGTTTGATATGTACAGTAGTAAGTGACAGGTTTATGTAATAAGACATGATATTAGGTTCTGATCAGGTCAGAAATGCAGGTTTTAATATTCTCTTGTTCTCATACAGTACAATTTTTCATTGACTAGCTCTAAACATAACCCTCACACAAACCTGTAGGACGTTATTAGATTGAAACATGGTTTAGACAATTTATGAGAATATAATTTTACTAGGGTATTGCGATACAGTTTACTCATCATGAAAGGAATTTGTTATTCTTAATGTATATACAACTAATGAATGTCATCACAATGAAAATGAGTATTTAAGACTTGCTTTTATTACCTCATTTTTAAAAAATGTTACTACTTAGTGTATTGTTGGGGTTATGAATGCTGACATTTCAGATAAGACTTCTTTATTTGCTAATCATATTGTTCAGTTTTGTCACGATAATAATTTTGGATTGTCAAGTAAAGTGCTGTTGCCTGTGGATAGTTTTACTTATGTAAGTGAGGCTTGGAATACCACATCATGCTATCATCTGCTTATGCTCATGCCTCTTTGGAGTGTATGAGTATTTTATATGGCACAGTATCTTCTATGATTATAAATGTTGGTCGTATCACTCTGGTATCTAATAATGAGATTGACATAAATACTGCAAAAATGGATTGGTCAGCAAGTACAAAGGAAGATCTTGTGGCTTATTATGATAGATAACAGATAAGCTTCTGAGTAATATTATACCCAAAGATGCATTAATGTGTAGTGATGTTAATTGTAAGGATGTACAGCATCACACACACATTTGCTCAACGTACAATGATATAGTGAATGCTGTTTACAATTGTAGCAAGTTATATCGCACAAGAATAAGAGAAATAATATCAGGCCTGGATGGAGTAGGCATGTAGCTGTGTATCATGCTGAAGCTCGGGAAGCTACTAATACATGGATTATGGCAGGGAGACCCAGACAAGGGCCTGATCTTGAACACAAGAAGATTACCAAAGCAAGATATAAGTATGTTATTCGTTTGTTTGTAAAAATTAGCAAGCTTTGAGAGCGGACTCTAAATAGTAATATTACAGACTTTTGGAAAGAAGCGAGATCTCTTAAAGGGGTCATATGACACGGCTAAAACAAATATTATCGTTTGTTTTAAATGTAATGCAATGTGTATACACGATTTAAGGTTCAAAAACGCTGTATTTTTCACACTCCGTGCATGTTTGTTTCTCCTCTTTGCACTGCCTCTCTGAAACACGCAGATTTTTTATAAAGCTCATCGCTCTGAAAAGCGAGGTGTGCTATGATTGGCCAGTTAACCAGTGCGTAGTGATTGGTCGAATACTGCAAGGGTGTGACGGAAATGTGACGCCTCTTACCATATTTGGATTTGTGGGGGTGTGGTGACGAGGTGTTTCAGGCAGGTCTGGGTGAGCATTCGCTTTTAGATAGAATGCATCTTTTGTTCTGGCACTTTAATTTTTGCAATTTTACTTATAACACACCAAAGACAGAAAAACACGTAATTCGTGCCATATGACCCCTTTAACAATTGCATATCATCTCTCCCTTGTACTGTTGACAGTGTTTCCGGAACAGATAATATTGCAGACTTATGGAGGCATTACTATTGTAATTTAACTATGTTCAAAATAACCCTCATGATGTGGGGAATATAAAAGTAAATGATCCAATATTGATAACAACACACGAGGTGCATCATGCCATAAGTAAGTCTGATGACAAAGCTAGTGGTCTAGATCATATCTCTGCTGAACATCTAGGAGGAACATCAAGTAGGAGGATAGTCCCTCTTTTAGCTGTCTGTTTTACTGGTTTTTTGATTCTTGGTTTATCACCAGACTCGATGTTGTCTGTTTTATTAGTGCCAGTTATTAAAGATAAAGCTGGTAAAGCTCATAGCCTTAGTCAGTATTTTATCTAAAGTTTTAGAAATTATTTTGTTGGATAGGATAAGTGTGCTTATTAACTCTGCAGATAATCCCTGTTGAAAAAACAGCATATGCTGGTTTGAAGCATGGTAGCTGGTTTGTGCTGGTTTAAGATGGTTGTGTGCTAAAATGGTCACAAGCTGGTCCTAAACTGGTCATGTGCTGGTTTAGGACCATCTTAAACCAGCACATGACCAGCTAAGGACCATCTTAAACCAGCACATGACCATCTTAAACCAGCACAAACCAGTTACCATGTTTCAAAACCTACCTAACCAGCATTTGCTGGTTTTTTCAACAGGGAATCAGTTTGGGTTTAAAGCAAAACATGGCACTGACTTGTATATGCTCTTGTATATGCTTATTAGGCCCACCAGACAATGCAAGGAAAGAGGGGCAATAAAATCTCTACTCCTTTTGGGGTTAGTAATGGTGTGAGACAAGGAGGAATTTTGTCCCCAGTCTGGTTCAACCTCTATATCTATGATTTATCTAAATAGCTTGCAAAACGGGTTGTATGATAGGGAATATTTTAGTGAATCACATCATGTATGCAGATGAACTTGTTGTGTTCAGTCCCAGTAGTGATGGTCTTCAGCAGCTCTTGAACATATGTTCTTTTTATGGCTTTGAAGATGATATTATATTAGAATGCTAACAAGAGTACTGTTATGATTTGTAGACCTAATGAGGAAAAGAGTTTAAATTTCCCAGTTTTCAGTCTGATAAGAATCTATGGTGGGTGTGAAAGTAAAATATCTTGGGCATTTTATTACTGAGCATTTTACAGATGATGAGGATATAGAGAGGCTACGTCGAATGATGTATATACAGGCTAACATACTTTTACGTAAGTTTGGTTTCTGTTCAGATGAAGAGAAAATATTATTGTTTATAGTATACTGCACTCCATTATATACTGCTCACTTATGGCCAAAGTATACTGCTGCAAGCTTGCAAAGACTCCAAGTAGACTATAATGATGATGCAATGAGGATTGTGCTGTGGAGATAGGTGGCATAGTGCAAGAGAAATGTTTGTGGGACTACAAGTAAATACTTTTCAGGCTCTTTTACAAAATCTTATGTATAAATGTATCTGTTGGCTCGAGTCAAAATATTAAATTATTGAGGGCCTAACTAATATTAGTGTCAGTTCTACACGTATCAGCAGGCTGTGGAGACATTGGTATCACTGTACAGTTATGCATTTATGTATTTGTTTGTTTGTAATTTTTAAATTGGACTTCGAGTCTGTAATAAAAAAAAGTGATGATGATGACTCGTGAAAAAATACATAAAATATATTTTTGGATCATATTTTGTACGGGATGTGTATTTTTGAGGGCAATTTTAAAAGTTAAAAAGTTGTTCCTCACGAGGAATACACACTTCATTAACCCACATATTAAATTGGGAATGCCCTAATCATTTTAGTCGCTCGGTTTTAGGGGAAATTCCAAAATTTCAGACCTTAAAATAAAAACCCACTAAGTATTGAAATAAAACAAATTAGCAACAAAAAACGTCCTCTCTCCTTCCTACCTGTGTCTGCTTTTTTCAGACACGCGCACGCTGCGCGTCCTTTCCTGCTGGCGCGCGACTCTGACTTCCGTGTCTCGACGTCACGCGAGTGTGAAGCAGGGTAGGAAACACGGATGTGTTGCGCTTAATCCACCATCTACAGGTATTCACACTTAACTCTCTTTCTTTACTTCATCATATTTTAACCCAGAGGCTGTGTGAGTATTTCTGTACGTTTGATGGTGTGTGTTTATAGTCGTTGGCTAAATCTCGGTGATGTTAACGGAAAGTGATCGGGTTCGTTTAATCCGTGTGTGTGTGTGTGTGTGTGTGCGTGCGTGTGTGTGTGCGTGTGTGTGTGTGTGTGTGTCTGTCTGTCTGTCTGTCTGTCTGTCTGTCTGTCTGTCTGTGTATTTGTGTGTGCTCCAGCCGTGTTCTCATCCATATGTCGAAGCCAAACCTCCATTCACGCTGATCTAATCCAGGCGCAGTGCAGCGGACAAAGGTTGGACGGAACCGAGTGAAGGAATGCCTGCCGGTAAGTACCCGACCTACAGACCCCAATTTGAAACTATTGACAGGCTGTGTGTGTGTGTGTGTGTGTGTGTGCGCGCGCGCGCGTGTGCGTAGGGTAAACCCTACGGTATGTCCCCACAAAGATGGCAATATCCAAAATCCTTGTCCTTGTGGGGACATTTTTTGGTCCCCATGAGGAAACAAGTTTATAAATCATACAGAATTAACTTTTTTGAAAATCTAAAAGAGCAGAAAGTTTAGTGTGATTGTTAGGGTTAGGGGGTGGGTTAGGGGTAGGGAATATGATATACAGTTTGTACAGTATAAAACCATTGCGTCTATGGAATGTCCCCATAAAACATGGAAACCCAAACATGTGTGTGTGCAAAAAGTTTTCTATGATCTTTGGGTTTAGGGGTAGGAGATAAAATATACAGTTGGTACAGTATAAAAAACATTACGCCTGTGGGCTGTCCCCACGGAGATAGTAAACCAGACACGTGTGTGTGCGTGCGCGCGTGGAATTGTGTGGTTTAAATCGAAACTATAATAGTGTCTGAGTCTTTACTGGTAATGAGTTGGTCTCTTTATCAGTGGGATGTTATCTGACAGATAGAAACCAATGAAACACCATTAAAGAATTAAAGCGGCAGTCTGCAAGTTCTTTTGAGTAAAAATGAGCTAAAACCAATTATTGAGCAAGTACATGAAAGAACGGTGTTTAAAACTGTGTCACTACCCTTGCTGGATTCCCCACCAACGCTTGTAATAATGGTTTGTAATTTGCCCTGTCGGGTCGTCTTTCCCGGAGATCCTTATGTGGTGTCTTTCGTCTATGCGTCATTTCGTCACATTCGTACACAGAACGAAGAGGATCCGGCTGCTAGCCAGGGCGTGTATGCTGCGAGTGACAGGCGGTTTGTAGCGTGTACTCACAACTGTTGGGTAGGATTTCATACAACGTTTAGTATTATCTATGGCGGCGTTTAGTACTTTTACTTTTAAACGCCAAGCAGTGTTGACATCTGGGGATTCATCATTTGTGAAAAACAAGAAAGAACGAACTGAAGACGGTTTACAAAGAAACAGGGAATGTGATCGGACTCGTGCGAAAATTAATATTGGCAAGGCATTTCAAAGGTGGCGTGAATGCGGATGCAGACATCGCTTTATTGCTTCTGAACAGGTAAGACACATTTTTAATATTTCAACAGATAACACAAAAACCGTAGCACACTTGTTGTGTTAATTATAGACGGGTACAGTTTCATCGATTGTTATTTCTCTCGTTATGTTCATTATGATAAATGTAATTTAAGCCCTATTTGCCCAGGATTAGTATTATCTGGGGACCTCGTGTGATTTAGAAATGACCTCTCAACATCTGTATTTCATGTTGCGCGAATTAACACGGACAAGTGAAGCCTGTGATTTTACTCAAATTTACGGACTTATATCGCGGATATGATGGCAAGGCTTTGCATATAGTATATATAGTTGTATGGTGTATAATGATTTATGACCGTGCCTGTCAGCATTTGAGACCCGCGTTCGGGGAACTTCTGTCCGGTTCGCGTTACGGGAGTTTCCATGAGAAATAACAAAATGACCCAGCACCCGAAATAATATCAAAACACTTCAACACAGCCTCCATTTGCGCTATTTGTGTCTGTTTATGTTCTTATTTGTTTCGTCTTATATCATCCGCCATGTTATCTGTGTTTATTATGCGCTACTGATGTACAGTGAAGATTCTCACCGCTGCACTGTCACAGGCCACGACTCAAAACATCAGACTCATCCGCGCAGTTGAGCAGTGCCGAATCACAACTCACGTAAAGAAATATCTCCGCACATCACCTGCAGTAGCAATTACAAACTGAGATGGCGACAAAGAGGCCAATCCTACGGATTGCCGCTTTAAATGGAAGACGCTACATAAATGAATATTGTGAAGGTTTTAATTGTACATAGGTTTCTGGTGGTATTTGTAATGGGAACCACTAGAATTTGCATTGTTTTTTTTCTAACAGGGATGTTTTTTTTTCAGAACTATGGTTATGATCATTCTGTACCATAGCATTACCATGGTACTCACGATCATTGCAGTCTGTTTCTTCTATGATCCCATGCAGGAGATTAGAATGGTGTCTCATGTCAGATTCAGTTGAGGTATTGGCACCAGTGCCAAAAAGCTTGACAGCAGGTGGACAGGCAGGTGATTTAGTGTCAGCATAAAATCTGACTGTGCACTGCAGCATCTAAGACAGCTGTCTTACATAATGTATTTGGATGTCTCTGTTTTTAGAGTTTTTGAAGAGCTTGTGAGTAAAGAGAGATTTCTGTGAGTAAAGAGAGATTTCTGTGCCTCATTCTTACTGTATAATAAACAACTCTCAACTGATGCTCAGGCAAACTCTTCCTATATGACTCATGTGTGCTTTACTTTGGGCTTTGTGATAGTGTTTTGCAATAGTTTAGTGTGGTGGTTGAGGCATGTCTTGTTTAGTTTCATGTTTGACATGCATGAGTGTTTAGGTGTTTCGTTTGTTGGTGTTGTTTGGTACTTGTTGTGACATTGTTTAGTTAAGTGTTTATGATATTTTTAAATGTTGTTTAGTTTAAATTTTGTGATAATTTGAGTGCTATTTAGTTTAGTGTTTAATAAATATAGGCCATATAGCTTTTTGTGGCAATGTTCATCAAACTGTGTAGCTTGATGCAGTAGACCAGACATCCCTGAGGGTTATTGCTGCTGACGTTGTACACGCCAAAGAGAGGTTCAACACACACACAATCTGTGAGAGTAGGGTGACATCTCTACTAAAGTACAAACACAACTCCCATACCCCTCCGAGGGAGTATGATAACCTCTCTGCTCTCTCTCTCTCTCTCTCTCTCTCTCACACACACACACACACACACGCACAGGCGCACACGCACACACACACACACACACACACACGCGCACACACACAAACAGCCTATTCTAGGCAGCCAGGGCCCTGTAAGACAAGCCCTTCATCCTTGAAATAGGATGAGAAAGGAAAATAGAGAGAAAAGGTGATCCTCTAAATTTTGTGATTGCTGTTGACGTGACAAAAAACAGTATGTTCGTTTAGCAAAGTGCTTGCAGAATTGCAGCCTACAATGAGAATTTGTGCAATGAACAGTATAACATTGCACAATTTCAAACAAGTAAAGGAAATAAAATGGAACACCAGCAGTACATTTCATAAACAAAGATGAATATATTAAAGCAGGGTGTCAGCTCCGGGCCACAGGTTAAATGCACACCTGTTTTAACTAATCCAGGTGTTCATGAAAATTGCAGCCAGGTGTGAAGCAGGGCTGGAAATAAGATGCATTTAAATGAAGTCAGAAATATCGTAATTCTGAGTTCTGAGCACATGCACGACCAAGCAAAGTTGTTTTTGTTTTGTGGGAATTATAGATGATTTATGAGTTGTGGCGTTGTATGGGTTGTGTAAATTTCCAACATGATGCAAAGCAAATTTGTTAATGGTAATAGATGATTTTGCAAAGATATTTCAATTTGACAAGTTTGTTTTCCAGTCATTATGAATGCGTGATATGGAAAACCAAATATTTATACTCGATATTATATTATACGATAAATATTATACCTAATATTTATATGTGACTGGAAAAAAGAATAAAAACTACTACTATAGTATTCCCATGACTTTTGTTATGAGCTAACTGTGTGGCACTTTATAGTTTAATTATTGTGGAAAAAAGTGTTATTCATAAAGTTTACAAGTAGGGCTGTCACGATTATGAAATTTGATTGACGATTAATTGTCTAATAAATCATTGCGATTATGGCGATTAATTGTCTGTTTTAGGGCTTTGACGATTATGCCGATTAATTGTCTGTTTTAGAGCTTTGACATTAAATTCTCATACAGTTTTGATTCAGCGATTGTAACGACCATATTGTTCTGAATACAAGACTATGTTTTTTTCTTGGAAATACATTGGAAAAAATTGGGTCATCATATATTTAAGGTTTAGGCTTTTACCTTTTACAATAATACAACCACCAAATACTTGTAAATTAAGTAAATTGATCAGGTGTGAATTGAAGCCACCATTAAAATACTATCAGTCATAGAAAAGCTTCTAGTCTGTTTTTTTCTCACTTGCAAGACTACAATAAAATTTTACTTGTGTGTTAATGGAATTTTGGTAGACTGGTTTTCACACTGAGATTTGCTTAAATTATATTAAATTGTACTGCAGGTAATTTGTATATGTTTTAGTTTTTTTTTTTAAGTGATTGTGTTGTGGTGGTACATTTTACAAGTATTACCATGCTTTAGTTACAATATATACACTAAAATATGCAATATGCAGATGCAGCTCCCCCTAGTGTCTTCTATAGAGATGTGCAATAATTGCGATGATCTGAAACCATCGCGATGAGGTCAAACAATCGCGATGAGACGATTATTTAATAATCGTGAACAGCCCTAAACACACGACAAACTCTTTGTTGCATTCTCATTTATGATACTTCCATGTTATATTCAGACCTGAACACGTTACTGTCTTAATAATGAATGCCTGACTCAGGTGTACAAGTCTTCCAGATGCACTTAAAGGCAGCAGTAATTTATGCATTACATTTACATTTATTTATTTGGCATACGCTTTTATCCAAAGCGACTTATAAGTTGGAGAGCATATAAACATTTTGTCAACACGCTAAACAGTACCATTAGTTTACATGCTACTAGGAGGATTAAAGCTGGAGTAAGCAAAGGAGATTTAACAAGTTATTATAAAATATAACTAAATATAGAGAATAACACTACGCCTAGTGTTAATGAGCATAAGTTTGTTGTAGGAGAAACAGACTGGAGTCAGATCTCTCACTGTCTCATACTGTGGCAGACAGACACATACTGTGCTGCTATCACACAGCAGTCCTTGTGTTCTCCTAATACCACATGAATCTCTCTCTCTTAAGGATCTCTCTGTGTGTTTACCTCTCTTTCTCTCTCTCTCTCTCTCTTAAGGATCTCTCTTGCTCTCTCTCGTGGCTTTGAGATGATAATGTGCTTGTTCGCAAAGCAAAGTTTGATCTTTCCTTTGCCGTTTGAGTGTGTGCACGAGAGTTTGATCTGTGTGTGTTTGATGTGTCGCCTGTTTTGTGTTGATCACTTTCCTTTCGGCAGAGTCCCATTTATATGTACGGGGGAAAACGTGTTAGTGAAGATCCTGAGTGAGGGGAAAAATCAAGGGGAACGCCGGCGCATGTGTTATGCGTAGGTCGGGTGGCGATATTCAGGCAGATGCTTGTGTTGACACTGCAGGGAAATTTTCAATGTGCCAAAACATCAGATTCATCAGAATTGAATACCGCTCTGTGTGTGTGTGTGTGTGTGTGTGTGTGTGTGTGTGTGTGTGTGTGTGTGTGTGTTGGAGAATATGGTTACACTTTCTGCACTGTATAGCATCTATTGAGAGAGAGAGAGGGAGAGGGAGAGGGAGAGGGAGGGAGGAAGATAGACAGACAGAGGACAAGGACAAGGACAAGACAGACAGGGAGAGAGAGATAGTGTCACAGGTCCAGTTAGCAGACAGAGATGGACTCCGAGAGCTCTAGTGCTGGTAGGTCTTGATGGAGTGTGTTTCTGCTTGTTTTTTGGTGGTTTTGTGTTTTAAATTACATTATGTATAATCTTTACAAGTACAGTCTGTATCTTTATTAATATACCTCTGAAATAGTTGGAAATGTCAATTTATACGAGGTATGAACCAATATACCGAGCAGGCCGATTCATAGGCCAATATTTAGCCATTTTGAGAGTATCAGCCAATAACCATGACTGTTTGGCTGGTTTATAGAAGCTGTGGTTCTACTGGTGTCTACTGACCTTGTTATTCAATAATATTTTCTTTTGGTCTGAATTTGAAATACATGTAAATATTTTAAATTAGAAATGCATTGATACATAAATTATTCAGAGTGCTATTCCGATCGCAATAACTAAATCCTGAAGATGAAATTATTATTTCTTAACTTTCTGAATGTTATTGATTCAAGTAATGACTATTAATATTTGAACATCAAACTGGTGATGTTTCTCAACATTTTCTATGTACAAAGCACAAAGTTATTGCATTTTCCTGTTCTCTTTTGATTGACAGGATAAGTCGGCCCTGATCATCAGCTCGTTTTAAACTTTATTTAGCTGAAAAATTGCTTTTATCGACCGATACAGATTATTAGCCGATATATTGGTGCATTTCTATTTCAAATTGTACAAATATATTATTCATAGATACGCACTATAGGCCTCAATCTATAGGAACAGAGCGATTTTCAATGCAAGTTGTTTGCTAAAGCATTTTTACTTAAATTAATACGTTGAATTAAAAATAAATATCTGCTAATGGTTTCACAAGATTTTTGCGTACAAATTTGTTATGCTCATGATTCATTAAAATAAGCTCCTATTTGTGTAAATATTGTATAAATTGTTACATAAGGGATAATGTACAGGCAGCCGGTTGTTATAGCTGAAATAAGCCCCGAAAGTGTGATCTTTTATCACACTGAAGGGGCTTATTTCGCGATTACAGCCGGCTGCATACATTATCCCGGTTATTACACGGCTACTTGCCACATGAGAAAAAAATAGACATGAAATGTGAATTTGAAATATTTGATTAGCTCATTTTTACCGAATGCAGACCTTCCATGAGCATCTGGGTTACCGTGTGTTATTAGTTTTGAGAGGTTGTTATCTGGGAATAACGAACCTGCAAATGTTGCGACTGGCCAATCAGAATCAAGCATTCCAAAGAGCCGTGTAATAAGTAAGGGACAATGTACAGGCAGCCGGTTGTTATTGCAGAAATAAGCCCCGACAGTGTGATCAGGACCCGACGCTAAGCGGCTACTTGCCACATGAGAAAAAAATAGACATGAAATGTGAATTTGAAATATTTGATTAGCTCATTTTAACCGAATGCGGACCTTCCGTGAGAAATGAACCTGCAAATGTCGCGACTGGCCAATCAGAATCAAGCATTCCAATGAGCCGTGTAATAAAGTTTAATATCATGAAATGATATTAAAGCAAAGCATTAAAGCAAAGCATTCACTTAATGCAAAATATGCTAAATAAACCACCGGGAGGCTGCATTTATTAGATATTATTTACTAGAATAATCTTGCTTGTTCTATAAACACCATGCACTGTGCTGTGTTTTACCTTTTTTGTGTTTTTCTTATTTTCTCCTGTAAAGCTGCTTTGGAACAATTCACATTGTGAAAAGCGCTATATAAATAAAATTGAATTGAATTGAATATCACTAGCCTATGGTAGCTCGCATGTTATCGGTAACGGCATAAGCCACTGAAATATTCAGTCGTCAACCACAATTTGGGGGAACAAAGAACATGAAAACAGAGAGACTGTATTTGAAACTAAATATTCACATACTGCCAAAGTAAATACCATCACGCTGTCATACCATCACACTTCATGCTGTAAAATCAAACCTAGTGTGCTGACAAGCATGATTTCAGTTTTAGTAAACCTAATTTGTCATTGCTTATAAAAAGCTACAGTCAAGCTTTCGAGACAGTTGCATTATGGGAAATAGTAGTCTAACAAGCTCATGAGTGTAGTGATGTGCAGGCTGTGTGTGGTTTGATGTGCTGAATTTCTTTCAAATGTAAAACCGGTGGGATGGCAGGAAGAGATAAAGGAATCATTCCATTTCTGTCTCCATCTCTCCTCGTCTCCTTTTTCTTTCTGTATTGACTTGCTCTGTGCATATTTTGTTATCTTCCCTCCATTCCATCAACCTATACCGGTAAATTTAGCATAGCTTGTGTATCAGTGTGTGTGAGTGTGTATTTGTATAGACTCTACCTGTGCTCTGTTGGACTTCAAAGGATTATGGGCGTTTGTGTTTCATGGACTTTGGTTGTCCGCTTGAAATTACAACAAAGAGTCATACGCACCCACACTAAAGCGAACAGAAAATCGCACACAAATGAGAGGTTAGAAACTTTTTGGTAGAACGTGGACTGTATTTCAAATTTTAAAGGCAGATTAAAACAGGCCAGTTGTAATCTTAGAAAAATGAGGTTTTACATAAAGCACATTGATGCTTTATGTATGGCCAAAATATATTTTTTTGGTTTAGATCGTGTGGTAAGTAACAGACGCAGGTGAAGTAACTTTTTTATTTTTATGCATTGTGGTCTCTGGGATAGATGGTAATTCTGTTATGGCGGCTTACTCTCGAGCTCTGCTCTTCAAACTCTTAAGCTATTTCAGGTCCTCATAAGGTTAAGAGGATTTTCTCCCCAGGCACTGAATCAATCTCTTCATTTCCTCAGACGCTCTCGTGTTGGCGGTAATGGGGATTCAACAGGCACCAGTGGGAAGTCAAGTGGGATTTGCACCCAGCTCCAGGGTCGGCTGCACGGGGCGAGCGCCCCCTGCTGGCTGTGGCTGCATTTCTTCTGTTATGAAACAAAACTCTATTGTACAGTAACATATTAAAGAGAAATGAACAATCAGATAAAATTGTTCATTTTAAATTAGCCTACCTACTATTTCAGATTTTCACACTAGGTTTTTTAAAGGGACAATTCACCCAAAAATGAAAATTCATTCATCATTTACTCACCATCATGTCATTGTAAACCTGTATGACATTCTTTCTTTTGCAGAACACAAAAGAAGATATTTTAAAGAACTTTGGTAACCAAACAACACTGCCTCCCATTGACTTCCATTGTACAGACACAAAACCGCTGAGACATTTCTCAAAATATCAAAATTCTCAAAAAAAATAATAAGAGGGAATAAGTTTTGACTTTTTTTGAACTAATGAACTATCGCTTTAACTGCCACCTAACAGACACACAGTTGGGTGGAACTTCCTGTCTATCTGTAATTGGACGGTTTAACTCCCAATCGCAGTGGAGGGTGAGTCTTTGTGGAGGTATTCAGTACAGGTGTGGCTGGGTTTCAGTCCAGGGTTGGGATAGGAGGCAGAAAGGTCACTGTTTGGACCCGGTTGGAGGTTCCAGAGCAAAGAAGACATCAAGGGTCAGAGATCATGATGAGGAGGTACAGACAGGTGCCGCGCTCAGAAGCTGACGGAACCTTCCGCTATAGACACACCTGGGAGAGGAGATCATTCCTCAGCAGGCTTGGTATCTGTGTGTGCGTGTGTTTCTGATAGATCCAGTTGAGATGATTCATATAAGCCTGTTGAACTCCTTGTCATAATAACATGGTTGCTGTGTTTGTCAGTTGCGGTAGAGCTCGCTCGCTCTTTCTCTCTCTCCACTGCAACATCTCTCGCGTTTTCCATCTTCTAAAGGTGGATCAGGTGTTTCAGCTGATAATGGCGGCTTCTTTTCCACGTCTCACTTTACAATCCCTGCACACACACGCACTTGCTGGTTGGAATATACATACACGCATGCACATGCAATTCTAATTTGCATGCACGATGACATGTATGAATGAGCAATTTCAGCGTAGATGTTGAAAGACTGTCAGAGCAACGTGTGTGTGTTTGTTCCTATGTTTGTGAGGGTGTGTGTACCGCTCTGCTGCTCTCAGATTTCTTCTTTGACTTTTTTAATAATTAATCGGCCCATTAAACCGTGTGGCATCACACACGCTTGCTCTTTGCATTGTGCCTTGCCTCAGTACATACACGCACTTCATTCTGACTCATTTTAATATCATGCATATGTAGATTCTAAAGTTCTCATTGAGTTGAATGGGTGATGTGTACTGTAAATGTATGGCGCGAGAGTGCTTTTCTTTGTATATTTGCAATATCTCATTAGACCCATCTGTCTGATTCAATGCATAGACTATCCTGGCTGTATTCTGAACAGTAAGTGCAAAACGTTGATTAAAAATGAAGTGCTTTTCTCTCATCGCAGGTGTGTGTGGATGTTGCGGTCCTCTGCGGCCACGCTACAAGCGTCTAGTGGACAACATTTTCCCGGAGGACCCCAAGGTAACACTATGAGCAACATTTTGAAACCAGCATTTTCAGTGAATATAATGAGTTTGAGTTTGGGAGTTTGCATTTTTGGTTTGGGCATAAACTGAGCATTATTTTACAGAAGTGTATGTTAAAAAAGGTGTGTAGGTTGCTTTAATGTATTTACATTTATGAAATAATTCAAATTAGATCATTTAATTTAAATAAATAAATATATTATTTTCAGTTTTTTCTGTTTGTAGGCATGCGTTTAGGTAAAATTATCATTTTTGTTTCATTCTGTGAATTTATATAACTGGTAAAAAGGGAAAACGGCACCTCCTGTTAATCTCAAAATCTCAAAATGGACATTCGCTAATTTAGATTTAAAGTTCAAGAGCACACAAGGGATTTCTGTAGTCAAGCTAATCTTAAATAACACAAGACATTAGACAAGGTTGTGACACACACTTCAAATAAAAAAACTTCCTTTGCTTCTTTAAATATCATCTTTATATAGTTCATACATTTGAATTCAAACTCATTGAAGGTCAAGTGCTCTGATCAAAATATATTCTTATCAGCTCTTATTGTCCCTCAGAGACCCGCTGAAGTAAATGCCACTGCATAATAAAATAGCAGCTGCTTGGGCGATAAATCTCAATTTTAGGCACAGATGACTAGCAGCTGTCACTTGTTATTCATAATGTTGAAAAGAAACGTCCTGCATTTTATTATATATATGAATGTGAATTGTTACTCTTTTATTATGACCTTTGGCCTGCTGGACCGTATTTGAGGATGTGAAATATGCAGACACACACACACACGCACGCACGCACGCACGCACGCACACACACACACACACACACACCGGGACAGTTCTTAACCTTACGTCACACTACATTAGCATTCAGCTAGAATGACACACACAGTTGTTTTCTCTGAAGGGTAAGTGTGAGTAATATTCTTATGGGTGGATGTGATAGTTTTTCCAATGACACACACACAGATTCCCCAGGGTTATGTTATGTGTTGTAGTTTAAATCCTGTTAAGTTGATTATCACTTTAAAAGCCTCAGGACCGTCCAAAGGGGTTCTGGATAAAAATGATTTTCAATGGTGTCTAAAAGTAGGCAGCAGAAATAACACTTTGTCCAAAATATTCAGCTCAGTTCGTTCATTTCATGCAAATATTCAACACAATTATTAGCAATCAACACAGTAATGCGTCTTCACTGTGGCCCTCTGTTCTGTAGATCTTAATATAGATTCTTAAACTGCGTGCTTGTTTCTCAGGATGGATTGGTGAAGTCCGATATGGAGAAGTTGACGTTTTATGCTGTGTCTGCTCCAGAGAAACTGGACCGCATCGGCGCGTACCTTGCTGAGCGTCTCACCAGAGATGTGGTACGACATCGCTATGGGTACGAGACACACACTCTGCTTTCTTGAAATTGCTTTACATTACACTTACATATTTGTTACATTGATATACAGTACAGTATGTTGTATATTAATCTATACAGTTCAGTATACTTGATAAGAAACCTTCCGATCTGATGCGTGTCTGTGTGCAGGTATGTGGTTATAGCGATGGAGGCCTTGGATCAGCTGTTGATGGCTTGTCATTCTCAGAGCATCAAGCCTTTCGTGGAAAGCTTCTTACACATGGTGGCCAAATTGCTGGAGTCCAGAGAGCCAGATTTACAAGTGCTGGGCACCAATTCAGTAAGTGTGTGACAGAACTAATCAAAGGATGCAGTCACAAATCTCAGCAGCAGGCGATGGCGGAAAAGGGAGAGAGAGGGATAAAGTTAGAACATGACAAACGGCTTTGACTCTGTAGTCTTTGTTATGTTGCTTTTTTTGGCTCACGACTCAATGATCCTTCCGTTTTTGTTCCCAATATGCGGATGTGAAGTTTCTGAGCTGAGAACAACAACTAAAAATCAACAGTTTGTGAATCAAAGTGATCATTTTTACTGACATGGTCAACCGAAGCTAAATAATAATAAAAATTCACGAAATACAGTAAGTATTGTTTTAAAGCTTATAAACTGGAATTCATAATGTGGAAAGAAATCTGACCGACCCTTGTATAATGTTATTTATTGACAAATTAGAAGTAATTAGTTTCCTAATTCATAAAACTTAATAAAAAAGAATTGTCTAAAATTCAATAGTCATCTGCTATATATTGTTGAGAAGGCCTCACCAAATATAATACAAGAAAATATAGAGCAAGTGAGGGTTATGTTCTGTGTAAAAGGCCCCGCAGCCTTCTACTTTGCCTGTTTATGAAGCGTAAAGAGAATGTGGTAGATGGCATATGGTAACATAAAGCGCATGATCACAATTAAGAGTCAACACATTTGTGCCTGAATTTACACATCAACACAAATTCATTATTTAGCAACGTTCCCTGCCGTAATGAATGTAAACTACGCTAGCATAGAGGATAGTCAGTCATAACAAAGGTCCTTAACTGTATAGAAATCTTAAATGTCCTGTGTTTGAAATGTAGCGCCATCTAGTGGTGAGGTTGCGAATTGTAACCAATGGCTCACTCCACCCCTCCTTTTCAAAGCACTACGGTGGCTGACACAGCAGTAAGCTGTCGTCACGTTTTAGGTTCTTTGCCTAAGGAGATAACGTATTTATGAAACATGCTCTGTGGAGCAGTTTGTCCGTTTAGGGCTACTGTAGAAACAACATGGCGATTTCCATGCGAGGGGACCCGCAGTGTATGTAGATAGAAATGGCTCATTCTAAGGTAATAAAAATGTGATTGGGCCTGTGTGTGTGTTTGTCTAACGTTGTGCAACATTTGAATCCTAGTTTGTGAAGTTTGCAAACATTGAGGAGGACACGCCGTCTTACCACCGCAGATACGACTTCTTCGTCTCTCAGTTCAGTGCCATGTGCCACTCCACGCATGAGGACCTCGAAACCCGCAACAGGTGCGCGCCTGAGCGTATAATATAAAATAGAATATTGGTCACCTGGTGTTATAAATTTAATCAATCATGAACATTGTAAACAAATGTACGTGACTGTTTCAATCATTTTATTAACTTTTGAAAAAAATCTGTTTTATCTGAAATAAAAAAACTTTTCTTTTTTTAACCAAGCAATAAACCATTTTAAATTGCTTTTATTATGCATTTCTTATCCTAATTTCACATTGGGCAGTGGTTCAGTCAGTGCTTTCTGATCAGTCTTCAAAACTCACGGCCAAGCAGGAAAAACATTCATTAAACAAATTAAAAGTAACGCTGCTAACCAAACGTAATTCATTTCAAAAGCTTTAACACATTCATTTGGCTGATCAAGCGTAATGAGTGCGTCTCATGTGTTGAACATGTTTCCTACTGTAGGATCCGTGTGGCGGGTATTAAGGGTCTCCAGGGTGTCGTCAGAAAGACTGTTAATGATGAACTTCAGGCGATCATCTGGGAACCTCAGCACATGGATAAGCTCATCCCCTCCATGCTGTTCAACATGCAAGATAATGAGGACTCGGAGAGGTACGCGTACACACCGTAGCGCAAGAAAATCATGGAAATTGTTCCTGCTATTTCCTGCTAGGTGATATCTGCTGCTCAATTTGCGCTTGATGTGTTTTCTTCTGTACCGAGCAGAATACTACCACCAAACCCAGAGAGAGATAGATGGGGGGACAACAGGAGAGATGTTCTTGATAAGAGAGGAGTGAAGGTCCGCTTGTAGAGGGCAATCAAGGATATCTGATTTCTTTAATGATGTGCATGGTGTGAGAATAAAGTGTGAATGTGTGTCAGAGAAGTGAACCTGTGTGCACAGAATATTTAAGTGTAATTGGCTGTTTGTGTTTGTCAGTATGGAAACGTCAATTGTTCCTCTCCGGCCTATAATCAGGAGCTGGAATCTGATCAGGTGTATCGATCGTGATTAAGGTTGTAAACAAAACCTTGGATGCTTTTGATTGACGTGTAAACTAGTCGGGAGTTACACTTGACCTTGAAATGTTACAGCGGACAAACCTTTTGGAAGACATTACATCTGCTTTTTTTAGAAATACATATTTAAGTATGTGCTTAAATTTTGTTTGTGTTTATTGTCGTAAAGGGTATGTTCAAAATAGCACTATACACCATACCACTTTCTTTGTGTTTTTTTCAGCATATTGAGTATAGTACACACATTTTCTGTAGGTATTGAATACCTTGGCGACATGCTATAACCCACAATGCAATGAACTTGGCTTGACTTTGTTTTTCCAGTGTGATGAATGAACTATTGGTCACTATTAAAAATAGCATTCTCTCTCTCTAATTGAGTTTACTTACTATAAACTGGTCAATGACATGGAAATGTTTAAACATAAATGGGCTGTAAACCAGTGTTTTTGTGATGTGAATGATGATGGCGTCTTGGAAATGTATGTCTAGGTGTTAACTGTTAATATTATTTTTTATCTTTATAATTTACCTTTTTCTTTTTTTTCTTTTTTATTAAATTATTAATATGATTTTGAATTAATGTATTTTAAACTTTTTTGTAATAAATGGACTCTTAAAAGTCAAAGTCTCTCTCTCTCTCTCTCTCTCTCTCTCTCTCTCTCTCTCTCGCTCTCTCTCGCCCTCTCTCGCTCTCTCTCGCCCTCTCTCGCCCATTCCCACTACTGGTGGCGTTCACTGCATGACGCTCACGTTAGCTCCCATCTTCTCTCCTATTGGCTGTCGCTCCCAAAGTCATTTGCATAAAGATAAACATTTCTCAACTTTGTCACGTCGTTAGAAACGCCCCATCCAGTCTCCAACGGTTGGTTTTGCTTGTGTCGCCGGACGTTGCCAGCAGATCAGATCAGATCAGATTTGACCTGTAACCGTTACAGAAAGAAAAATTGGGTGGTGGTCTAATAAATTTGTTAAGCACTCAATATATTCTAGCGTTTGGTTTCTTTTTGCTGTTACTGTGCTGTATGTGACAGCACGCTGAACAGGTTGAATAATAGGCTGTTATTGGCTCTGACACACACACACACACACACACACACACACACACACACATGCAGCTGAATTGTGTGTACATACTTGTGTGGTTCAGCTTCTCAAGGTCGTCGGATTCTGTTAAGTGCTTTCCAGGGGCTGTCCGTGAGCTGAAAGAGAAAATGTTTGTGCATGTGTGTCACGTCTTAATGCATCTTTTAACACACTTTTTATATAATTTGATAAAAGAATGCAGAGGCTGACTGAGGCATTACAAACCTTAACTATCGAGATTAGAGCGTGCATGTGCTACTATTCATCTCTCCTTTTCTCTCTCGGTCTCCTTCACAGGGCTGGAGAGGAGAACCCAGCTTCATTGGCCGAGAGCTGCTTTCGAGAGCTGCTGGGTCGCGCTGCTTATGGCAACATGAACAACGCTGTGCGTCCTGTACTGGTGTAAGTAACGTTTCTAGTTTTGTCACTATTGCAAAGACTTCATTGCTACGTCCAAATAGTGTCACACAGTATATGAGGAGCAATAATTGGTCGTGGCATGACAACATTATTGGATGTAATTCCTACATCGAAGATGCCAAAGGAGCACATGCAGGAAGATGTTTTCAGACAAACACAGAGTTTACATTTTGTGTCATTTGTTATTTTAAATGTAGACATGTGGCAGGCGCGCACAATTTTTTAGGCATCGAGATGGAAATAGTTCAACTTTTCAGAGTGCCACGCGCGCACTGCCACGTGTCATTTGACAAGAGAAAGCGGTGCGGTTTTAGACGCGAAATGTGAATCGCCATTTGCAAGCATAGAGACTAATAATGATGATTTGCGTCCAAAAATAAAAATCACGAAATATGGAGATACGATGTTTCAGAAGGACAGCCGTATGTATGTATTTTGAGTATATACTGTACATTGTTATAAACAATTTGATTTCAACTTTTTTTATTGTAGCTTTAGTCTTTGTATCCCTGTATTTGTGTGTAAATGAGCAGTTTTGAGTGACCTGTCTAACCTGCTCTCCATCTGCAGCCTATTAGCACACAATTCGGACACATCTAGCCGAATGCAGCGTGCACGTGTTTGCGTAGACTCTCAGGGCTCATTAATGAGACCGTTTTGGCTCATCTCAGTCATTGGCCAATTACCTTTGAGTGATGTGTCTGAGATGAGAGAGTATCAAAGAACAGAGGGGCTCTCGACCATGTCTTTAAAGCCGGGTGCACAGTGGGCATTTTTGCTGTTTTGGGATTGTAGAAGATTTAAAGTACTATAGTAGAGATTTAAGGAAGTTTTAGTTCACGCAAATATATAAATTCTCTCATAATTTACTTACCTCGCTTATTTAGCGGTTAATACACGATATGTCGTGCATGCATAGAAATGTACAGATCAGCTAAATAGGTTGAAATATGACATCACTCTGATCATGTCAACTCGCATTAGTTTTTGTGTGTTACAAGATTAAACACAAATATGACCACCTAGTCACGAGACATTCGAGAACCAATAAGATTTAACAATATTGACCACCATATTTAAATGCTGATTTGTACAATATGTTGTAATGTATATGCGATGGATTGATCACTAAATAACCTCAAAATCGTATTCATTGTCTCTGACAAATGTATCGTTTCGCTTCAGAAGACATTTGTTAACCCACTGGAGTTGTTTGGATTATTTGAATACTGGACGTTTGTGCTTTTTGGAGCGTCGCCGTGTTGAACCCTACAGTGAATAAGAAGATACCATCACAGCTTTTTTAATAAATAAAATGTAATCATTTAAGAAAATTATTTGTTTGTGTGGTTAACTGAAATAAAGTCTGGGATGGTAAATTATGAGAGAATTTTAATATTTTGTTTGATTTTTTTTGTGTTTGTAGACTAGCGCCTCCTGGCAGTGCTCTGTAGTTCCTGCATATGGTCTGAATCATCATCATCCTTTTATATTAATGTTTTTTATTTCATATTGTATTGTTCTAAGCAGAGTTGCATATATAAAACACAAGGGTTTTTTACACACGTAATTTACTTAAGCCTGCCGCACACTGAACAGTTTTACCCTGGGTTTGTCTGTCTGAGGTCAATTTTGTGAAAGATTTATGATCGAAGTCGTGGAGTGAAACTGTGTATAATTGCCTTGCGTGACATGCTCACTGATGGCCGAATAATTGCCTTTCAATGAATCTGAGCCTCTGACGGGTTTCTGGCAGTATCATAAATTTGGGCTCTCAGCGTGTCTAAAAAGAACCAGTAGCAGTGCAGATAATGTGTGTTGATGGGGGCCATTCAGTTCAAAATTTTGTTTCCTGTCTGTTTGATATACAACGGTAATCTCGGTTATGACTACTATTAAAGACCCCTAGGAGGATTGAGCACTTTGTGACCTCTTTAACTGTCTTCTGACCATCCCACATCACATTTTTTTGTCATTTTATTGTACCAGAAAAACATTATCAGTATTAGCTCATATATGCAAATGTAAAAGTCAGAATCAACATTGTGTAAATGTAAAAGTCAGAATTGGCTGTTTTTCTCCTCCTCTTCTGGTTTGAGCTTATTAAACTGTTCTCTGTGTCCTTGTGGCTCGGTTTATGAAACGTGTGTGTGTGCGGTGGAGTTTGTGAGATTTTGCGAGAACATTGAGCTCCGGTGCAAATAGCTGTACCACTGATAAAACATAAGGCTGGTGTTGGTGGAGACAGACGGGGAGAGAGAGGGTTTTTTTTGGGTTGTGGGGCATTTCAGACGTTCTAAAAATAGCTCGGATCGGATGGGGGTGAGATCAGATTGACGTTACCATGGCGACAGCAGGAAGGGAGACGATGATGACGTAGAGGTTTAGAGCTGCGGAAAAGAGGAGAGATGAAGGTGCGGAGAGGAGGATTTGTGTCGCAGCGCAGGAATGCTCTTGCGCTGCTGTTGAGCGGGGCCGCTACACCCAACATTGCATTGACTCCTCCGGTTATAAAATCACTGACTGTGAATGTTGCCTCACACCTGAGCAGACAGCTTATTGATGGAAGCTGTCTTGTGTAAGTGTAGCTTATTTATTGGTTACTTTTTTTTCTTCAAAACACCTAATCCTAGGTAGTAAACTTGTACATGAATTAACTAAATTGACTAAAGCAAAATAACGTTTCACCACAAGGACGATAAAGCTGAAACTAAAGAAGGGACCTAAATCCTATCTTAAAAAAGTATGTCATATATATATTATTGTAAAATCTATTGTTGGAATGAAACATTATTTTGTTCATCCTAAGTGGTTTTGATAAACTGTGTCATTCCCCTACAGGCATTTAGACAACCATCGTCTGTGGGACCCGAACGATTTTGCAGTTTCTTGTTTCAGAATTATCATGTACTCAATACAGGTGAAATGCAACTCTCACTTTGTGTTAATCTTCTGTGGCTGGATGTACACTTCTGCAGAATGTGTTATGAGACGTGTGTGTTCTTGTGTGTTTCAGGCCCAGCATTCTCACCACGTGATCCAGCAAGTGTTGTCTCACCTTGACACCCACAGTAAGAACACACCACGTGTGAGGGCAGGTATCGTTCAGGTGCTGCTGGAGACGGTTGCCATAGCAGCCAAGGGCTCCATCGGTAAGAGTATCTAATGCAAGAATTACTATTTTTGATGCTAATACTTGGGAGTTAGGTGTTTAAAACAATCTCCATCCCTAAGCATTAAAGGAACAGTTCACCCAAAAATGGAAATTCTGTCATCATTTACTCACCGTCAAGTTGTTCCAAGTCTGTATAAAATTTTGTTCTGTTGAAAACACAGAAGAAAGTTATTTGGAAGAATGCTTGTAACCACTACCATGGATGTCTTTGTTCTGTTGAACACAAAATATGATATTTTGAAGAATTTAGGAAAGCAGTTTTGGGGCACTTTTGACTTCCCCTGGTCATTTTTTCTACTATGGTAGTCAACGGTGGCCAAGAACTGTTTGGTTACAAGCATTCTTCCAAAAATCTTTCTCTGTGTTCATCAGAACAAAGAAATGTATACAGATTTGTATGAACTGTCCCTTTAAACGTTTGTTAATGACTCATCCTGTCCTGTTGTTTTTTCTCCTCTTTCTCATTATGTGTTCATTTGTTTTGTCATTCTGTTTCCTTGTATGTGTGTAAATCACTCCAAGTAAGAACAGATTCTAAAAATAACAAACCATTTGCATTTACTGCAAATTTTTCCTTTTATTTGTCTTCCATTTTCTCCCTCCTACGCCCCCTTCAATTCTCTATTTTCTTTCTGCATCTTCCCCAATTTTTATCTATAAAACCTGTTTTCTCTCACAGGTCATATTGCCCCCAATGAAAACAATGCTTACACATTTCTCAGCCCCGTCTTTACGCCACCCAATCTATGGTTGGGTACGTTAACAAACAGGGTTCTCCCCCATTTAGAGTCTTCAGCCGCTCTCTAAGTCTGTGTAGGGTGAAATAATCCTCTATTTAAGGTCCTGTTATGCAGTATTGACCGAGTATTGATTAGTCAAGGTTGTGAATTTGATGAGCGGCTGGAGGTTTTGTTTGGTTTGCTGTGTAGAATAACTACAGCGCCCCCTAGCTGTGATCTGTAGTTCCTGCATCTACTCTGAGTCACATTGTCTGTTATACATGTAGGAAATGAGTCACATTTTTAAATGTGGTTAGTGATATCAAATAGTGCTGCAAGGTGTTGCACCGTGTTCTAACCAAGAACAAAGTGACGAGCAGATTATTGAATTTGGTTTGTAATATCTTTTATTTACTTAACTTCCGTGGGTGGGGCTATACAAACAGAAATACAAGCCAAGTGGTTCACAAAAAGACCTAAAGCATCATTAATATAGAAATAGCATTTTGTTTTGTCGCGCATTGTGCCTGGTTAGGACACGGTGTTATGAACATAAACCAGAAGCTGCTTTTTAACACAAACATCGGTCTGAGTTTGTTGCGTCTTTGTGTGGCTTCTTCTGTAATATTTATTTGCATTCAGGTCCCACAGTCCTAGAGGTGTTCAACACCCTACTAAAACATCTGCGTATGAGTGTGGATTTCGAACTAGGCGACAGTTCCCGCAGGAACTCGGCGAGCAGTCTGTCCTCCACCCGTACTAAAGAGAGCGAGGAACGGATCGTTCAGAACGCCATAATACAAACCATCGGTGAGGGAACTCTCATCTTATCTTCACCTGTGAAATCTGAGCCGCTGTGATGTTCAGATGCTGTATTTAACTGGGAATGCTTAATATCATTGATTTATATGTGTGTCTAGGTTTCTTTGGAGGGAATCTTCCTGATTATCAGAGAGCGGAAGTCATGATGTTCGTCATGGGAAAGGTTCCTGTTTATGGCACGCCCTGCCACACGCTGGACACCGTCAAGATTGGGTACGACTATTATAGCGGACTCACGTTTAGACGTTTAAGTAGTTCGTTTTCTTGATGGATCGAACCCATGATCCTGGTTGCTAGCACTACATTTGACCTTTTATTTTGTGTTTTTGTTTAATGCATACAGTATTCTTTTTTAGTTCAAACAATAATTGTCAGAACCCCTGCGGTACAGCTGCAAGACCCCCTGTTGGTGATTCCTGTATTCAGTTATTTATATTAGCATGTATTCAACATGGAAATTGCTTGTTGTGTGCATGTTTTTACGGTTTATGCTCTTTTTTTTTGGCTTTGCATTGAGAGAAGGACGTAAATATTTAAAATGTGTGTGTGATGGGTTTCTTTGTTTGATTTGCAGTTTGCATACTTGTAAGTATGAAAAAGTATTGAACTGGAAATGCTTAATAAGTACAAAGGGTTGAGTATGAATGAAGCTACAGTAGTTTGGCTAATTTGGACATGCTATCACATCACACAATTTCTTTTTGACATAGCGTTTTTTTTCTTAAACTATTTGTAACGCACTATAATGCCAATCTTCCATTGTTTCCCAACCATAATTGTTTTACAGACTTTTACATTTACACCAGTTAAATGGATAGCTCACACAAAAATAAAAAATTCTATCATCACCGAATCACTTTCATGTCGTTCAAAACGTGTGTATGACTCTTATCTGTGGAACTCAAAAGAAGATATTTTGTGAAATGTCCACACAATGGAAGTCAATGGGGTTCAGTGTTGTTTAGTGACCAACGTTCTTCAAAATATCTTCTTTTGTGTTCTGCAGATTTGGAACTACTTGTGGGATAAGTACAGTATATGAAAGAATTTTCATTTTTCGGTGAACTATCCCTTTAAGATCGAGCAGACCTTCATAAACACCTGAAATGTGTTGCCTATACCTATAAATATCATAATGTATCATTTAGCATTATCATATAATCCAAACCAATTTAAATGGTTTACACATTGTCAAGTCATCATTCTGATCATTTCTTTTAATTTTAGTCAAATAAATAGTTAATAGTAAATCTTTCCAAGTACGTCCCAGAATCACTTGCGCTTGGTTAGGAATCAATGGTTTGTGATTTCGGATAAAGAGGGTTTTTTTTAATGTAAAAATGTCAATAAGATGATAATGATACTGATGCAGTGTTTAAATTCTCCTCTTTCAGGCATCAGGGCACCAAGAGAATCCAGATGATGCTCCTCAGTTCTCTCATTATGGTAAAGCTCTTTTCTTTATCCCTCTATGAGCGGGTGTGTTGTAGAAAGCACACTTAAGCTTTTGTCATGTACCGCATCAAGTCTAAGGTCACGACTGGTGAGATATCAGGCTTACATGCATTCTGGGCGTGTGTAGAACCCATTCACACGCTCGCACTCCTGGAGGGACCACACAGATCATAACACCAGTTTACTTCCGCCTGTGGCTTTTTATGTCCTTTGTGAATGTCCAATTATGCCTCCTAAAATTCTGTGTGGTTCACGGCCGGTTTTAGACAGGGCAACTTTTCCGGCCTCGTTGCCCAGCAACAGGCAGGAAGAGGGCCGCAGGTTGAGACATTAGACGGTTATTTTCGATGTCAACAGCTTCTGCTTACTGTCTTCCCCTGCTGCTCCCATCCTAGACTGATGTCTAACACACTTTACTATCTCTTGACGTGTGGATTACGACAGTAAAGTTGATATTTGATGGGTTTTGCGTGTGTGTAGGTCACATCGGGGTTTAAGTGTAAGACGATGTGTGCTGGTTTACCCGCTGCGTTTCTGGAACCGTTGTGCTCCATTTGTCTGATGGAAGACAGTGAGCTTCGTCAGCTCGTCCTCGAGATCCTGCACAACATCATTGATCGCCATGACAACAGAGCCAAACTCCGGGGGATACGGTATAGATATTCAAACGCTTAACATACTTGTATGTGATCAAGTAGAAATTTTGTCTTTGAGTAAATGTGTATTGAACCGTGTGTGTGTGTAGGATTATCCCCAATGTAGCTGCTCTGAAGATCAAGAGAGAAAAAATGTCCAGACAGGATGTGGGTTTCATGAAAAAGGTACATGTCACATGATCGCCGACAGCACAAATACACTTATGTAGAACCTCAGTCTCGGACTTTTGTTCTCTCTCTCTCTCTCTCTCTCTACAGCATGGGCAGCAGTTATACAGACACATCTATCTGGGATGTAAGGAGGAAGACAATGTGCAGAAGAACTTTGAGCTCCTCTTTACCGCTCTGGCTCTGATCACTATTGAACTGGCCAATGAGGAGGTGGTGATAGACCTCATGCGCCTGTCTCTCGCCTTGCAGGTGTGTTTATTGGCCCTGGTACTCGATACCAAAGTCACACCAAATAATTTAATCTAGTGTGAAACTTCCTTAGTCAAGCAGAGTTCTGATTCATAATCTCTGTGTTCTGATTGGTTAAAGGACATGGCCCTGACCAATGAGGAGAACACGCCCATGTTTATTCGCTGTGGCATGATGGCGTTGGTTGCCGCCTATCTCAACTTTCTCAGTCAGATGATTGCAAATCCTTCTTTCTGCCAACACGTCAGTAAGGTAAACACACAGACTAAACACACACACACACACACACACACACAAATATACAGTATATAACCCTTCCACTTCCTGTCAGGTGATTGAGCTGAGGAATCTAGAAGCTCCATACCTGCTGCCTGAACACGTGTTCAGAGAAAAGTGTGTGTGAGTATTTCTGTGCAAGTACTTGACAGTTAACTACGTTAAATGTAATAAATAAAACCTTGGAGGAAATTCAGGCATGTCAATGACAAAATGTTTTATTAAAAAAAGGAAAAAACTGATTTGAAGATGTTTTCTTTTAGGCTTATAGTACGATTAGTCTGTGGTATTTTCTTATAAATAAATGAAAAATCTATGGTATAACACCATTTAAACAGCTAGGTAAATGTGTGTTTATGTGACTGTGTGTATTGATCAGGCTCCCAGACTCTCTGGATCGCGACGATACCGGTCTGTATTTTCAGACGGCTGATCTGGCTGAGGCTTTGTCTTTACCTGGATATAACGTAGAGAGGCTGGCGATACCTTACATTCCACAGGTTACAGGTAAACACACGGTATTCTGTACTGCACAGAAATAAACATTCAAGAATTATTACTCCAATTCTGAATCTTCACATCAGAGGTTTTGGGCTTTCTTTAAGCTGCAGTCGGTAACTGTTACAAAATAGGTCAGACTAATATTTCCCATGAAATCATACCCATCGGTTCAACTTAAATAATTTTTCTAAAATTACCATTTCAAATCAGGGTTACATTAGTGAATGCATTAGTTAACATGAACTAGCAATGAACAATAATGGTTTCTCAGCTTTTATTAATTTTTTTTATTAATCACTTTCAAATTGTAAACACTGACTCGGTACTTCCGCCTACGTCAAGCGTGACCTTTTCAACGTAATTACTTAGTACGTGAAGTCATGAACGCACATCGCAGAACAGAGCAAAGCGAGCGTTTGTGTTTATAAAGCATATACATTTAATTTTTTTTAGAAAATGACTGATCGTTTCGCTATTCATCTTCTGGTATCGTTTAAAGCCCTTTGAAGCTGGACTGAAACTGTAATTTTGACCTTCAACCTTTTGGAGTCCATTGAAGTCCACTATATGGAGAAAAATCCTGGAATGTTTTCATCAAAAACCTTCATTTCTTTTCGACTAAAGACACATATACATTAACATCTTGGATGACATGGGGGTGATTAAATTATCATGAACATTTATTTTGAAAATGAACTACTCCTTTAATGCCAATACAATTTTTGATGTTAGTTCAATGTACATTTCCTAATGTTAACAGATAAACCTTTTGATTTTAAAAATGTATTAGTAAATGCAAAAATTAACACAAACTTAAGGTACGTACAGACCGGGACGTTAATCGCACGTGCTTATCGCCAGCGTTTTTCGAGATGTTTTTCATACCCAAACGATTTTCACTGGCGATGAGCCGAGGGAACGTGCAAATTCACTCCCTGACATAGATGGCGCTTAATGAAAAACAGAAACACCCCGGTACACAAGGTGGCGCTGCGCAACTTTATGCGTTCTGACACTCTCTTGTCACACAGAAGACGAATTCATCTTGCTTCCTCTTCGTCAATGTGTGCTCAGCAAGACCGTTTTGTGCTTGAGCACCACCAAGTCATGTTTTAATGTAACTTCAGCAGCTCCAGGCACATGAACAAAATTTCCAATCTCATTGGAAGGCCAGTTTTTAACGCGGTGCGTCAAACCCAAAAAAACGAGTGTTTAAAAAAGAATGACGCTTGTATGCCTGCCGTTTTCCACGTCGGTGTGGACACTCACATTGGCACACTTCATTTAGTCACGAGGCATTAAACATAAACGTGCAAGATTATCGTTCCGGTGTGGACGGGCCATAAGACTTCAGTTCAGTGTTAGTTTGCATTAGCTAATGCATTAACTAATATTAACAAATACAACCTTATTGTGAAGTGTTACCTGTTTATTTTTCACAAAAAAAGTTACGGATTGCTGCTTTAATAAATGTTTCCAAATGAAAGTCCCGCCCCTACTTTTATTTTCCAGCTGCTAAAAATAACCCCTAATATCCTTGCAACAGTAATGCTCAAATTTAATCCTCTTAAATAATTGTTTTACTTTTTAACTTCTGAACTGAACATCTTCCTCAATCACATGTGAATTCATCCGGTCTTTTTGCTCAGCCTTGCCATGTCTGTGTTTCTCTGTGTCTGCACTGTAGTTCTGTACACGGTAGGAAAGATTCTGAACAGATGCAAACAAACGTCCAGAGGTACAATTATCCAGTTAGTGAGGTCACCAGTCTGTGCGTGTGTTTAGTAAGTTCAGTGAATAGTAATAATATGTAGTTAGCTTCTCCCCAGCAGAGCTCCATCAGAACTCCACCTGTTACTATGACTACAGATGTAGACTTCTTCCTCTCTGTAGCTGCCGTGACAGATTCTTGTAGGTCTTAATTGTGTTGAATGACTCTCAGCAGTGGACTGAAGAGTAAATATATGTTGTACTGTTATAAATTAGCTTTGTTTAACTGGTTTGGTGTTTCGTACTCTGCTGTCGTCTGGACTGTGGAACCGGTAGGTTAAAGGTTCTGGTAGTAGTTTGGGTTTTAGGGAGAGTGCTGATGTAGCATTTTTGATCAGGTTAAACAGAATTAAAATTATTTTTTTGAAAGTAATTAAAAAAAGTAAATAGTAATCATATATAAAAATGATATAAATATAGTTAAATATAATTGTATGTATTGATGTAACTGCTGAGTTAGTTTACATCACTTTTAAACGACATCAGCTCTCCTAATCCTAAAACACTTGCTTTTTTCTTTTCAAAACTTGTTTTTGTGATTTCTGCCCTTGTTTCTGTGACCTGCATTCCTTCTGTTTGATTATTTGCCCTGCTTTCGCTCTTCTTTTGCCAAACCTGACATTCATTAAACATGAACATTTTACCAAGGTTATGTGTTTCACCAAGGCCGAATGAATGGATATCGCTCTGCTCAATTCTACGCCGTTTCCCTGAATGATCTGAAATATATGAGTGTGCAGAGCATCGTATATTTATACCGCTGTCTTCTGACCCACAGATGAAGACCGGCTGCCTCGAAGGAAGAGTTTCGTGGACACCATTTCCCTCCAAGTTGACATTCTTTCCAACAGCTTACCTGATGAGGTATGCATTATACACCTGCTCATGCCTGAATTGTTTAGTATGATAAATACGTTTTTTTAATGTTTGTGTTTATCCCACAGTCTCATCTAGCAGAGGAAATTACATTTGAGACCCTGAAGAAGGCCATCGGTATGTGTGGATTGGCTTGTACTCTGTGTGCATATTTCTGCATGTGCGTTAGCGAGATATTTTTCTGCAAATTTCTGCATGTGCGTTAGCGAGATATTTTTCCATCTTTTTCAGACACCACCGGTCTAGAGGAACAGGAGAGAGAGAGGAGACGACAGGTGATGGAGAAGTTCCAGAAAGCTCCGTTTGAAGAGATAGCGGCCCACTGCGAGTCCAAGGTATCGTGTGTGTTATGTTAACCCGTGTGTTGTGTCATTGGTTATTCATGTGCCATTATGTTGACAAAAGCATGCAGATCAATAGATTTTTAAATTTCAGATCCCAAATGTAGCCCTTTTACAACATGTAATATAAATCTTAGGAGTCCAGAGAATGTGTCTGTGAAGTTTCAGCTCAAAAGACATCACAGATCTTGTATTATACTGTGCCCTACATGTCCATTTTTGCCTGTTAGGAAAAACAGGCTGTTTTGGTGTGCGTCTCTTTAAATGCAAATGAGCTGCTGGTCTCCGCCCCCTTTCCAGCAGAAAGCGCAGGGCTGTGTGAGCCGGTGCTTCCAACAACAAAACAGAATGGTCACTAAGCGAATGAGAAACACTGTCTCATCTTTAAAAACCAAACACATTGTTTTGTATAAGTGAGAGTATATAAGACAAACGTGTTATTTGTTTAAAAACTTGGGACGCTGTTTTCTGAGTGAATGCACAAACGCGTTACGTCTTTAAATCCGGCACATTGCTCTAATAAGTGAACGTTCACATGATAAACGCATCATATCTATAAAAACTGAAAACATGCTCTCTATGAGTGAATGCACAAACGCGTCATGTCTTTACAACGTGCACATTGTTTTTATACGTGACAATACACGGGACAAACGCATTATATGTTTAAAAACTGAAAACATGACCCATTATGAATCCAGCATTTTACTAACATTCGTTTGTGAAGCATCCCGGTGTAAAGTGACTTCCCAGCAAACACAGAACGTTCCCCTAACGTTAGTTTTTGGTTCCCTTTGCTTTGTCATTTTTTTGGGAACCAAAATATAACGTTCTAAGAATGTTCTTTTCAGTTATAACGTTCCCAGAACGTTGCAGGCTGTTTTTTTTTTAAATAACCAGAAAATAACGTTCCCTGATGGTTATTTATTGGTTATTTTTTGCAACCAGAAAATAACGTTCCATTTCCGTAAAGAAAACTTTCCTGGAGAACCAAAAAACTAACCTTAGAAAATAACGTTCTGGGAACCAAAAACTAACGTTACGGGAACGTTCTGGGAACCAAAAATTGTTAGCTGGGTCACCTGATGTCTTCTGAACATTCCGTTGAGAAATGAAACTAATCCACAGCGTCTTCAGAGGCTCGATGTCTGGAGTAACGTTAAATGAAGACTTACTGTATGTTCAGTCTTGCATCCAACAACAGAACACCTTGTTTGTTTACAAAACATTCTTGTAGCTCACTGTAAGTAGTCCAGACAGTGTACAAGACAGTGTGACAATGCCAACAGCTCGTTCAAGAGGACAGTTAAGGTTTATTGGGGATTTCAAAAAAATGAATGGGTGGATTTTTATCATTCTAGGGTGGTTCTGTACACACACTCCTGACACACGTATATATTAAAACAACATTTAAAAGTGCATTTTCTGGATCAGGGGGGCTTTAAAAGCAAAAACAAATGTTACTGTGCATGCACGCTTTTGTGGCCCAAACTTAACTTCCAGGACACATCAGCAAAGAATATAGAGTCCCTGAAGATTATTTCTGAACACAAGCAAAATAAATAAGTAAATCCACCTGATGGCAACTGAAGCCACAACCTAGGATCCCGAGGGCACCAGAAGTCGTCAGTCCAAGTTCCGGTTCTGGCCTGATGCTCTTCCCAGTCCAGCCAGACGCTCGTGATAATGGGCAATTCACACGATGATGACTACAGCCACAACCTACAGTCATCCAGAACCAGAATAATATTGGACAGACCTAAATATCTCCTTTTGTTCTATCCTCACTAGTTCTTTCCTCTTTTCACTAACCAGCCCGGCGAACTATTTCCGATGAATCTCACAGTTTACAGTAATTATTCTCTCTGTAGTTGCAGCAGTGCTATTTTAATATGCCAGAGGAGAACTGGCTCTCCCGGTCAGAGGTGGGTAGAGTAGCCAAAATCTTTACTCAAGTTAAAGTACAAGTAACTAGAGAAATTGTTACTCAAGTAAAAGTAAAAGTCACTATTTTAAAAATTACTTGAGTAAAAGTAAAAAAGTATGCAATGAAAAAACTACTCAAGTAGTTAGTTACTTAGTTACTTTGTATCTGATTATATAGGCCTACTACAAACGATTCCAAAAAAGTTGGGACACTGTACAAATTGTGAATAAAAACAGAATGCAATGATGTGGAAGTTTCAAATTTCAATATTTTATTCAGAATACAACATAGATGACATATCAAATGTTTAAACTGAGAGAATGTATCATTTTAAGGGAAAAATAAGTTGATTTTAAATTTCATGGCATCAACACATCTCAAAAAAGTTGGGACAAGGCCATGTTTACCACTGTGTGGCATCCCCTCTTCTTTTTATAACAGTCTGCAAACGTCTGGGGACTGAGGAGACAAGTTGCTCAAGTTTAGGAATAGGAATGTTGTCCCATTCTTGTCTAATACAGGCTTCTAGTTGCTCGACTGTCTTAGGTCTTCTTTGTCGCATCTTCCTCTTTATGATGCGCCAAATGTTTTCTATGGGTGAAAGATCTGGACTGCAGGCTGGCCATTTCAGTACCCGGATCCTTCTTCTACGCAGCCATGATGTTGTAATTGATGCAGTATGTGGTCTGGCATTGTCATGTTGGAAAATGCAAGGTCTTCCCTGAAAGAGACGACGTCTGGATGGGAGCATATGTTGTTCTAGAACTTGGATATACCTTTCAGCATTGATGGTGCCTTTCCAGATGTGTAAGCTGCCCATGCCACACGCACTCATGCAACCCCATACCATCAGAGATGCAGGCTTCTGAACTGAGCGCTGATAACAACTTGGGTTGTCCTTGTCCTCTTTAGTCCGGATGACATGGCGTCCCAGTTTTCCAAAAAGAACTTCAAATTTTGATTCGTCTGACCACAGAACAGTTTTCCACTTTGCCACAGTCCATTTTAAATGAGCCTTGGCCCAGAGAAAACGCCTGCGCTTCTGGATCATGTTTAGATATGGCTTCTTTTTTGACCTATAGAGTTTTAGCCGGCAACGGCGAATGGCACGGTGGATTGTGTTCACCGACAATGTTTTCTGGAAGTATTCCTGAGCCCATGTTGTGATTTCCATTACAGTAGCATTCCTGTATGTGATGCAGTGCCGTCTAAGGGCCCGAAGATCACGGGCATCCAGTATGGTTTTCCGGCCTTGACCCTTACGCACAGAGATTGTTCCAGATTCTCTGAATCTTTGGATGATATTATGCACTGTAGATGATGATAACTTCAAACTCTTTGCAATTTTTCTCTGAGAAACTCCTTTCTGATATTGCTCCACTATTTTTCGCCGCAGCATTGGGGGAATTGGTGATCCTCTGCCCATCTTGACTTCTGAGAGACACTGCCACTCTGAGAGGCTCTTTTTATACCCAATCATGTTGCCAATTGACCTAATAAGTTGCAAATTGGTCCTCCAGCTGTTCCTTATATGTACATTTAACTTTTCCGGCCTCTTATTGCTACCTGTCCCAACTTTTTTGGAATGTGTAGCTCTCATGAAATCCAAAATGAGCCAATATTTGGCATGACATTTCAAAATGTCTCACTTTCAACATTTGATATGTTATCTATATTCTATTGTGAATAAAATATAAGTTTATGAGATTCGTAAATTATTGCATTCCTTTTTTATTCACAATTTGTACAGTGTCCCAACTTTTTTGGAATCGGGTTTGTACAATAACGTATGAATAAAAATAAAATGTAAATATTTATATTATCAGCCACTAGCCAGACCGATCAACAAACAGACAGGAAGTTAACCTCGGCCAGGTGTGTGTGTCCAATGAAACCGCCTATAAATGTTTTGAATGTTTTCTAATGTGTTGCATTTTGTTTCTTAGGCCAACATGCTGCATGATCGCTTGGCTCAGATATTTGAACTCACTATTCGGTAAGTTCACATTGCTTACTCACTACTTTATCAATAACAAGTTATTTTCCATTACTTTCTTCAGATAAAATATTGTTAAGAGCTTTTATTTGATTGGTGTTTCTGTTCATTTTTGTTCAGCCCGCCTCCGAGCCCGTCGGGCAATGTAACCGTGACATCGGGCCACGCCCAGTACCAGTCTGTGCCAGTCTACGAAATGAAGTTTCCTGACCTTTGCGTGTACTGAACCGTGACCTCTCACCTTTACTGTATCACACAAACTCTACACTTTTATATGACATCTGTCCCTTTGACACCTCACATGACCGCATACTTGATTCTGTGACCTTCCACTCACCCAAATCACTCACTTTCACTTTTGACCTTTAATGTCAGTCTTCCGTTGATTTCACCTACTAAACATAAACATCTCGTAAATCCATAATGAGACACCTTCACACGTCCAGGTGAAAAAAGGGAACTGGACTGAACAGGCACTTCACCTTTGCATTTTGCACGCAGAGTTTACAACCAGCTATCCAATCTTGCACCAGCTCTATAATGTAATGTGAATTTAATGTATGGGTTTGATAATAGAGGGCCGCTCCGAATGAGTCATTTGAAAACTCGATCCTTCAGCTCTTTGATATGTTGACTCATGAATCATTTTGAAAATGAGTGCACCTTAAATGCTGCGATTAGTTTAAATACACGTTTTCATTCTCTCGCGTTCTCTTTTGCACATTAAGCCATCATCAGCAGAGAGATTTTAACAAGTTAAAGACTTCTGCTTGCTTACGCCTCTCTTATATAGAAATATCTGTACAGTATAGTATAGGCTATTTTTGATGATTAGAAATATATATACTTTTAGATGAAATAACAGTTACTTGTGTTCACTTTGCATGGCTTAATTATTTTCCACAGTAAGTTAATGTGAGTTTAAGCCTTTATTAATGTACGATTAGCCTTTAACTTCGATGTTGTTGATGTCGATGGGGAATTCATTTAGTTTTGAGGGTATCACTACTCTGCATTTTGCCTTCACTGTGTAGAAGAACCAAAACATCTGCTTTTCATTACCAAAGAGCTCCGCCCACACCCTTCTTTATACCTAGACACTGCTGCCAATTGAAAAGTATATTCTGTGGTGAGAATACTACAGTATTTTCTCTTTGTATTGGCAAGATTTACTAGACCAGTTGCAAGCAGAATGAGATTAGAAAAGTTTGGAGATAATACAATTCTTAAAGTGATCTGCATTCATCAGTCAGGGCATTGTAATGCTATTTTTGTTTAGTACTGTAGATCATATTAATCTACTAAAGGACAAAAAAAACTTTGTGACTGTTAGCTGAAATACATTGCTGGAGATGTTTTACTTTGATCTGAGCTTCCTGTGGTAAGACAAGTGAACAATTTCTGTTTTTCCGGTAGAAATGTGTGTGCGATTTTAAGACTTTTTTGGGTGAATCTGAGGTGCTTTTGGTCTTAAAGAGGTTCAGAACGTTTGCTGTAGTATGACTGGCTTGGCTTTGTTTTTGTGAATGTACTTGCTATGTGGACAGGAGTGCAAGTTGAGCAGACAGGTGTTTTCTGCAGGTGCTGGATATTTAGGGGTTTCTGGCTTTGAAATGATGGGAAATGTTTCAGTGGTTTGGCTGTTTATGGGATTTGTATGCACAGAAGGTAAAAATGGCTATTACTGTACTTATTAAAAAAACAAACCTAGAGGTCAAAGATGCTCAGTGGGTTTTTCCTCCGATTTTCATCAAATTTAAATGGATAAAAGCAAGACAGAGTTTTTTATGCCTTGATGAGGCATTTAGTCTGTTATCAATTAAGGGATGGAGAGCATCTCAAGGATCTTGACAGGATGGTTTACAGAGAGAAATGTTGGTGGTCAAGATACAGCCGGTAATGGACATTTGGTGTTTGTGTATTTCTTTAAGTAAGTTGCTGCATTTAGCTAGAGGTTGCTTTACGACAATAAGTGTAAAAAACTATTTTCAATGCTGTGATGAAATCAGGCATATAATGTCTGTAGAAATAGAAATCGCAACTAATGTAGATCCATGCAATATATTTTTGGTGTAACATAAAATAGATGAAATAAATGTGTTTTATAATGTGAGACATTTTAGACACATCTCTAATGCACTTGTAGAGATTACTGTGTGTGTTGTGCGTTTCGAACGGGACGTCATACTTTTCTGCATGCTTGTGTTTTGTTAAAATTTTACAAATAAAGGGAAATCATTCATACTGTAACTGCTTATTTCACTTTAGAGTAATTCACAATATTTTTCATCTGCAGTTTAGTTTTACGGTACAGTGGCGTTTGTCTGAAACAAATATCGTTGGGTTTGTTTTATTTATAACTTGACTGTTTTTTTTCTTAGTTAATTCTTAGAGAAACAAGGAATGAGTTAGCGTTTCAGTTTAGGGGTTATGTGTTGTTATGGGATAGTATGTCTACGTGTGAATGTGGTTCTGATATGACAACATGCATCATGTTAGATTTTGAATGTGTAACGTCATGTGCAATACAAACCACTGAAGTGTTGCGATTATAAGAGTTCATATGAAATCTTCTAGGTGTTATTTAGCCACATCCAGGTTCTGCCATGTTAATGTGCAATGAGATTTTATGTACGAGGTAATGAAGACTTAAATAAAGAGTTTGTATTAAAATGTTCTCTGTCTCTGCTTTTTGTAGGTAGTGGACATTTTTTATGACTTCATTCCTAATTTTTTTAGGGTCTTAGTGGAACTGGAATTGAGAAACACTACTGTAATGCAAAAAATGTAGTATAGTAAATATGTATAGACCACTTTGCAAGATGTACACAGTGGTCCAGAAGCACTTCGGTTTCATTTTTATTTATTTTTAAATCTAAAATATATAAATAAATCTTGAAGATATTAGTTTAACATTTGATTTGGTTATAAATGTTCTGTTGGTTGAATTTTGTGTAGCGTTAAAAAACTGAAACGGGGAAGTTCTGGACAAATGTTGAATCAGCTTTGCTTGCATTTTCCGAAGGGGTCTATAATAATGAAAACAATCCTGTCATTAAGCTATTTTGGTACCACTTTACAATAAGGTGCTATTATTTAACATTAGTAGATGCATTAGCTAACAATGAACAATTTAGTTTTTCAGCATTTATTAATCCTTGTTAATGTTCTTGTCAATACTAGATTATTCATGTTAGTTTAATGGTGCATTAATTAATGTTAAAAGTGACAACATTTGATTTTAACGATGTATTCGTAAATGCTGAAATGAAAATGAATTAATATTAATAAATACTGTAGAAGTATTGTTCATTGTTAGTTCATGTTAGCTAATGCATTAACTAATTGTAAATAGCACCTTATTGTAAAGTGTTACTGCTATTTTTGAATAAAATCCAAGTAAATGTGCTTTTGTTGTGAAAATGTAAAACATTGATCATAAAAATTGGCTTTATTTCTTTAAATATGACCCAAACATTTCAGGACAGTGTTTATAAAATTCCCAGAAAAAAATTAAGAAAGTTTCAGGAAACACTACAGCATTTTCCTAACTTCTATTAATCTGTAAGGATTTAGGCAGCAATTTCACCACGACAAATGTTTTTATTTTTTTATTACATTTGAAAAAAAAATCTATTATTAAAAGGATAGTTAAACCAAAAATAAAAATTGTCATCATTTACTCACCCTTTTGTCATTTCAAACCTGTATGACTTTCTTCCGCAGAACACAAAATAAGATAAATGTTGTTAACTGAACCCCATTCACTTGCATTGGTTTTGTGTCCATACAATAGAAGTAAATGGGGTTCAGTGCTGTTGGGTTACCTACTTTCTTCTAAATATCTTCTTTTGTGTTCTGCAGAAGAAAGTCATGAAGGTTTTGACAAGTGGGTGAGTAAATGATTACAGAATTTTTGTGTGAACTATCACTTTAAGTGGATTAAACAAGATGTTCAGAAATATAAAAATACAAAAAAAAAAATACAAATACAATGATTACAGACAATACAATACAATATTTTGTTCAGTGGTCCTAGAAGAGAGCTTTTTAATGGAGATGGATGGCATCTCTTATTTCTGTCAGAAAGATTTGCTTATACAAGAGTGCTCAAATGACCTGTAACAGGTGTGCTTTTTACCTGTACAGTTGCTCACTTCTATCAGATCCATGCAATTTTTTATGGATCGAACCTTATCTGATGAGGAATAGCTGATCTTAATTTTTTGAAGTCTGTTATATTTTTTTGCTGATGCCTCTATAATTTAGAGCTCCCGGACAATAAAAAATATAGAAAGAGCTCATTCTACTGTTCCAATTCTTCTTCCTCTTCTTTTCCTGGCTCCTCCTCTTCCTCCTCCTCCTCCTGTTTGTTGCCTCCTTCTGTTTTACTGTGTGTGGGGTTCTTTCCACTTGTCGATATTTGTGGCCGGACTTGTATGTTTGACTGGTTTTGTGTGTTTAGTTGTGGACGTTGTGGGCTCATCTCATTGCTCTCCTCACTAGAGTCCTGATTGGCCGATTGCATTGAAGAATGTGGATTGCGGTGACATGGTGGGCGGGGCCCAGAACATGATGAGGTGACTGATTGATTGAAGAAGGAGGCAGCCATGCACTCAGCGGTGGAACGGTCACAGACACACTGCAGACGGTTGCACACGCTTGTACCCACACCTGTTTTGTGTCGTTCACATCGAAACAGCTTACATCAGTTACATTAGTTTATGAGTGCTATATGTTTGTAAGTAAATGTTTTGGGTATGTGTTTAATTGAGTGTGTCTTACATTGTGGCTTTCCTTTTTGACAGCTGATCTGAGCATTGAGTTTTCTGTTTCTCCTGCAGCCCAGAGCACTCAGCTGTTCCAAACAACACTGATGCAGAAAACAGCACCTGATACAAAGCGTCAAAAACAGTCAGCCATGCAAGTTTTTGTTCTGTGTTCAGATTCATGTGTGCATATTTCAGTGCTCAAATCTGATTGGATGAGAGGCGTTCAGAGAGAACGTTTAACAAAATTGAAACAACATTCCAACAAACTTTAAGATTTTCTCAGAAGACATCGCGGCAGGTAATAATATACACTTTTTTCTCGCTCTGTCACTCTTACACATCGTGCTGTTATGACTGCACATCAACTTGCTGTGAAAGCCCACAGCAGTCTGTCACTGTGACTAGTGTCATAAAATCATCAACCATGTTTCTGAAAAATTATATTCAATTTAATTTTTATCTTGTGTTCTGAAGAGCTAGTATACCCTGTTACTTTTGCCTGGTATCAGTGCAAAGACTGTGCCATTACAAGGGATCATAGTCAGGGGTGGTTCACAAAAACAAAATTCATCATCAGTTATTAATACTCGTATTGTTCAAATCTGTATGAATTTCATTAAAGGAGGCATGAATGAACAACGGTATCAGTATTTTTTTATTTGTGAATGATGACAGAATTATGTGAAAATGTGTGTGTGTATTCTGACCGGTCCAGCTGGTCTACTGGTTTTCCTCTTCCCTGCTGTCCACAGTAGCAGCCGTAGTGTTGATATTCGTGAGGACATCGTCCTGTCAGACAGTTGAGCATTTCTCCCAAAGCAGACATATCCTTTAGCACCTGTCCAGCGGTATCATACTGGAAGAGAGACATGCTACATTCTACACACACACACACACCCACACACACACGTTAGTTACCATTGCAGTACAAAGATCTTCCAGTAACTTAATGGTTTTTAGACTGAGTTAAAAAAAAATCTCTCCCAATGCGCTAAACATATTACTAATCCCATCATTAACAAAAATAAGTGTAGTTTGGCAACTTTATTAAGTATACTTAAAAAGTTTAAGTATACTTTATATGATGAATATGCCTATCAAAATATCAATGTAGTATTATTCTTGTAAATGTACCATTTCAATACTACTTTGGACTAAATTGGCCAATTTAAGTGTAAAATAGTATAAAAGTATAAGTATTTTGTGTGTTTAAACTTATGATAGGTATACTGATAGTTTACTAAATAACACATTTTTTGTTTGTTTATGAAACTACACTTACTGTATATAGTATAGCCTAAGGATAGCCTATATACTCTCAGTAAACCACTAGTGTAATAATGTTTATACTGTTATATTTGTATACATTTTCTTTAAGCAATCTTAACATTATACTTTTTACTTACTATTTATATTGCATTTATATTATCTATTATATTGTTACTATATAAACTTAAACTGTAAAACTGTGAAAAAATATTTAAGAGGCCATTCAATCAAAATAGTGAACATAACTACAAATCAGGTATTTTAATGCTGGGTTCGCACCAAAAGCGAACAATTGCTACGCTCTTGCTGCATTCCCACCAAACGCGAATGAAGCGTTAAGCGCGAGTGATTTACATGTTAAGTCAATGCAAAGACGCGATAGGACATCCTGCAGCGCGATTCGCGCGAATTGAGCGAATTGAGCGTTTCGACCGAGTTGAAAAATCTGAACTTTGGCGAAAATTCGCGCCGCGTTAACCAATCAGGAGCTAGCTCTAGTAGTGACGTGTTATGACGTAGAGAGCGGAGGCAGAAATCCAAAACAACAATGGCAGACAAAATCATCCGTGCTGTATGTGGATACCCGGAGCTGTACGATACATCTTACTTTTATCGAAACAGGAATAAAAAGAATCTTGCTAGGAAGAAAGTGAGTGAGGAGGTCGGACAATCTGGTAAATTGTAAAAAACGATCTTTACTCAATTTGAGCTATACGAGACTGGAGCCGCCTGGCAGAAGCCCCTCCCATGACGCGAATTCGCGTCTGTTCTGAAGCGAATTTCACACGCGAATTAAGCAAGTAAACTCAAAATGTTCAAGCGCAACGCGTTTGGTGGGAACAGTTTCTCGCGGAAAAAAGTTCTTTATTTTCGCGTGACTGACGCGAAAAACATCACGCAACGGGGAGTGTCTTAACGCGTCCGGACCTGTCAAACAGTGGGTGTCAATGAGCTCAGGGGCGTAGCAAGCTTTTCAAAAGTGCGGGGGATGGATGTGGTTTGTTTGTTAACAATAAAAACGATGAATACAATGACAGAAGGGTACAAAAGGTATAACATACAAGATATTAAAAGCTTCTCATTTAAATGAGTGATACTAGAAAAGTATAAAAACACACTCGGTGGTAAGCTTGATAGTGACATGGGTCTGACAGGACTGTGACTGAGACTTCTAAATTTAGCTTACTTGCGCCTTGAGAAGGGGAGATATAAAAAACGCCCACACAAAGCTTTTTCTCTGGTGGTTTAAATAATGTAACAATTTGCTGTTTTTAAACATTAAAATAATGTACACTTTTCTTTCATAGTTCTTCAACAGGTATGCAAACAATGACATCATTTCTCACTTTTTCCTCCTCAACAGGTACAATCAAACACAACAGGTAATCATCCACAAAAGTATTCAGCTAATCAACAAACAATGCTCAACATATCAAAATCAATTGCACTGGCAATAAACCCATAAATACACTGCTTAACAATGACAATTTGTCCCTCCTCCTGCTGCATTCTTCATCACAGTTACTTTATACATTGCATGCCACATACATAACCGAATTTAGATAGCTGCTGAACAATAGAGGTCACATTTCGTTGCCTTGTACATGTGCAATGACAATAAATTGAATCTAAATCTAAAAATCTAAAAAAAAATATCCCAGTTAGCAATTAGCATTAGTCTAAAAAACTAAATATAATACAGAAAACACTCGACATGTCAACAAAACATAAACAGAACATCTTCCCAAACACATATCAAGCTTATATAAAAACCTCGAAAGCATAAACACTCATTCAAAGTACCTGGAAAAGGGAGATGTAAATGACCATAAGTTCGACATGTCCTCAGCACGAGCACTAGCTTACCGATAAATCTAACACACCAAGAGAGGCGGGACTTAAGGCAGAACAGCCAATCATCAGCCGGTCACACTCAAAGCCGGTGTCATGTTTGAGAAGGAGGGTAGAGGAGGCAGCCGCAGCGAGCGCAGACACAGAGCGGCCAGAGAAACGGAGGAGCGACTGCTGTAAGGCGTTTGTGCAAAACTGCGGAAAAACTGCAGAAAAAGTGCGGGTGTTGAACCCTCTCACCGGGAAAAGTGTGGGTGTTTCCACGGGTGCGACGCCACTGAATGAGCTCTTCTCGCGAATTTCTCGCTCGAGTTGAACATTTTCCAACCTGCGCATGCATCATTCGCATCGCCTGACGCGAGTTTGCGTCTATACGCGTCTTTGCATTGACTTTGTATGTAATTTACTGTGTGAACCCAGCATTAAGTGCAATTTTAAATATAATTCAATAAAAAGTATAGTGTGATAAAAAGTAGAATAATAGTACACTTTTATACTTCATTTATTGTTTAAAATAAGTATACTAATAATAGCATACTTGAATAAACTTCTTTTGTAAGGGTAAATGTAACAGTGTTAAAAAGAACATTTAATTTGACTAGTTGTGTGAATTTCATAAAATTAAGCAATTGGTTGTATTCATTAGTGTTTGAAGGCCCCCCCCCCTGTGGCTGTTAATGGTACTGCAAACATTGTATTTAGTCCCTTCTGTCTTGCCGTACCCCAGCAGTTTTGAGTGTCACTGCTGCGGTTATGTATGGTTTCTCAAGCTCTTACTCATTATCGAATTAATTGTTAAAATGATATGTTTTAAGTTAATCTTTTTGACTCAATAGATTACGTATATGTTTTTGAACATGTATATAATGTGTTTAGCACTTTAACATGGTTGTTGAGATCGCTATACATGTATTGTATTTCCTCGTGCATCACACGAGTTAATAGGAGTTCATTTCATGTCATTGTGTTATGTTGTAAATGGGCTGCAACTAACGATTATTTTGATAATCGATTAGTTTGGCGATTATTTTTTCGATTAATCGATTAATCGGATAAAATGTTTAATTAGATCTTTTGCTTATAATGACTAAACCAGAGATGGGAAAAGTATACACAACTGAACTCATTTGCCTTCTCCCAAAATGTTGTGGATGTCTCCCTAATTAACACACCAAGGCTGAGTTGATTCAGGTGTGTCATATTATAAGCAGCCAACAATAGTCTCTCCCAAACGTGGGAGGGATGGGGCGGTTGGTCAAAGAAATATATTTTTGTATCATTTAAAGTGAGATATTTGTCATTCAAATGTAGTGAAGTACAGTAAAGTATGCAGAAAAAATAATACGTAAGTATAGTACAAAAAGTGTAACTTCCTTACTTCCCACCTCTGATATAAATAAACCCCCAAATCAGGGTATTTCACCTATTATGTACTTTGCAAAGTGCAAACGCCACAAATTGGGTTTTACAAATATAATCTTTAATTTAGTAATTTAAAACTCCCCTTTAAACATTAAAACTGCGCGGCTTTAAAAGATGCATACAAAACACGTTTGACTTTAAAACTGCGCACTTCGTGGCTGCACGAGGAGACGCGCGCACGGAGAGACAAGTTTGACTTTAAAACTGCGCACCTCGCGCTGCACGGAGAGACGCGCGCACGGAGAGACAAGTTGATTTAAAACTGCGCACCTCGCGCTGCACGGAGAGACGCGCGCACGGAGAGACAAGTTTGACTTTAAAACTGCGCATCTTGTGCTGCACGGAGAGACACGTTAAAACTGCGCACCTCGCGCTGCACGGAGAGACCGCGCGCACGGAGAGACACGCAGACTTTAAAACTGCGCATCTTGTGCTGCACGGAGAGACGCGCGCACGGAGAGACAAGTTTGACTTTAAAACTGCGCATCTTGTGCTGCACGGAGAGACACGTTAAAACTGCGCACCTCGCGCTGCACGGAGAGACGCGACTTTAAAACTGCGCACCTCGCGCTGCACGGAGAGACGCACGCGACTTTAAAACTGCGCATCTTGTGCTGCACGGAGAGAGAAGTTTAACTTTAAAACTGTGCAGTTCATGCTGCACGGAGGGACATTTAAAAGTGAAGAAGACGTGCTTGATTTATAACTGCGCAGCTCGCAAGTGAGTGACGTCACAGACCAACTAATCGATAATGAAATTCGTTGACAACTAATTTCATTATCGATAATTATCGATTTTATCGATTAGTTGTTGCAGCCCTAGTTGTAAACTTAAGACGATTGATTGTAATATGAGATGAGTGAGAGTGTAATTTCTATTTCTTTTAGTTGTAAACTATGTCTGCAGTGTTTCGTTTCAGCCAAGCAGATTTGTGTTTCTTTTTCTTCCTAAAAAGGTATGGTTTTCATGTTGTTTTCATGTTGATTTCATGTTTATGTATTATTATACGGTGTTCTATTTGAGTACTTAATTCTGTTATAACAGCAGTTTTGAGTATCGCTGCTGCGGTTGTAAACTGCAGTGTTTCGATTCAGCCAAGCTGATTTGTGTTTATTTTTCTTCCTAAAAAGATAAACCGAATGTGAAAGAATCCTATGTGTGAATGTGTGTCCTTTCACCCATCTGCTACATAAACCTTATGGAAACCTATCTGCAAATGTCTGGTTTTCATTCATTGTGAGGTTTTCTTTTACAAATGTGAATTCTCTTTGTGTATCTTACCTTCACTTTCTTTCTGCTCTTCTAGATCTGAAAGTCCTGCAGCCTCCAGCAGAGACCAGGCAGAGAATGGCAGCGCCCGCCTCTGAATCCGGGCAGAACCTGTGAAACACCCATCTCGTGCTCAGTTTTTCAAATCAAGACGTGCAACAGTGTTTGTTGAATTTGGGTATTGCTGTAAATAAAACCTCTTACCTCTCTTCTCTGATTCCTGTGAGCTGTCAGACGGCTCTTTCATTTCCTCTTTCTCCTGCTCCTCTTCCTCAGCAGACTCTTCCTGAGCTGTGGGAGTCACCAGAGCGGCAGGTGGCGGGTGCAGGGGTAGATGGGTAGGTTTCTGATGTTGAGGAATATTTTCAGGAATGCTGATGGGCTTGTGGAGAGCTGTAGATGTTGTTATGTGGTTCATTGTTGGTTTTAAAGTTGTGTGTGCAGTTGGTTTTGGGGATGCGTTCTGTACAGAAGGTTTAGGGAACGGCGCTGGATTGATCCAATTGGAAACTTTGGCCGTGAAACCTGGTGTCATGATGGTGGGCATTGAAGAGCTAGCAGTGGTTCGGTTATTCAAAGAGAAAATGTTATTGTGCCCCACAACACTTGTTTTATCACCGTCTTCACTACTCTGTTGATCTTCATCACTTTCTTGGTTTTCTTTAGATGTGGATCCATGTGAGTTTGCATTGGCTGGTGTGAAGTGTGATGTTGGTTTTGTTGTGCTGTCCATGCCCATGTCTTCTTCACTATCTTTCTCTGTTTTTTCAACTGATATCTCTTCCTCCTCACCGTCTCGTTCTGCTGCATTTTCATTGGTTGCTTTGGATGTGGTTATTCTGTGATGAGAGTATTGATTGGTTATGGTTTGAGTGGGTGTGGTCATCAGAAGAGTATAAGGGCTTTGGCTGGTTTGTGTTTTCTGTTCTGTTTCTTGTTCTTCTTCTGTGTCCTCTACTTACTCATCCTCCTTTTCTTCAGTGTTTTCTCTGAGAAGAGTTGTTTTGTGTGTACCTGTAATATGTGCAGATATGTGTGTAAGAGGTTTTACAGTGTGTGTTGTGTGTGCTGTTGTGTACGCAGAGGGTTTTAACGTGTTGTCTTCAGCTTCTTCATCGCTTTCCTCCTCTTCTTCACTTGAGTGGTGATCAGGGTGTGAGTCAGTGTGTGTTTGAGAGGTTGGTGATATTGTGTGTGATGTAGAATGAAGTGTGTTTGCGTGTGGTGAGAATGTGACCGTTTCTGTTGTTAAGGTTAGCACCGTGCTACCTGTCAGTTCACCTGTCAAAGAACATTAAGATACTGAGTCTAACCAAATGAAAAACACACATTAAATCGGATGGTTACGGACTGTACTTTCTAATGTACAGTTTTTAGTTTGTGTTTTTAGTATAGTAAGGCATGCTCACTATTTGCGCTTATGTCCGTAGCATTGTGGGTAGGAAAAAAAACGTTTTCCTCTGTGACTCCGTCCCATTTTTCTGTTGTCAGCACAGCAGTCACTAAAACACAAACAGATCATCTCTTATCCAAAGAAAATATGGAATTTTCCTATATATTAAATGATTAAATATACAGTTATGGAAAAAAATGAAGAGACCATTTCAAAATTATTTTCTTTTTTCTAGAATTTACTATTAAGTATACTGTATGTGTTTAGGTAGAATGATGATTTTAGTTTCATTCTGTGAACTACAAACAATATTTTCCCCAAATTTCATATAAAAATGTTTTTTTCTACTTGCATTTTATTTGCAGAAAATGAAACTTGAAACTAGAAAAACAGGTCAAAATAACAGAAAAGATGCTCTGTATTTTTTCAGACCTCAAATACCGCAATGAAAACAAGTTCATATTCACTTTTAAGCAATACAACAGTATTTGTACATGTATTTAGGAAAAGGAAAAAATTATATGTGAATTTTATCACAGTTTTCATGCGTTTTGTCATGCTGTCAGTCTTTCACATAGCTGTTTGAAGACTTTGTCACTCCCGAGGTTTGATTATGTTAAAATTTAACAGACACTGGACTGGAATGGACACAATACATCTAGAAATGCTGATTAAATGAAAATTTGGAATGGTTTCTTAATTTCTTCCGCGGCTGTCCATATTTTAAATGAAAAGCACGCAGCATGTTTGTTGTGAAATCAAACACCACTGGTCTCACCATTGAAGACATCATCTTCATATTCCATCCCCTCCTCTTCCTCTCTCTCTACATCACTTCCTCTTTCTGAGTTTCTGTCTAGCTCCTGTGTTTTATTCTCCTCTGGACCTGAGGTGAAGATTAATGAAGTTTTAAGCTAGTGAGAATGAAAATGATCCTCTGGCCTATACAGAAAAGAGATTAAAAGAAGAAAAAAAAATTCACCAGTCTGATATATCCCAGGGTTCTCTGTGCTGTGGATATTGCTGGTTTGAGAGCCGTTGACCAACATCAGCTCAGTGGTGGAGTTGCTCATAGTCTCATTTAGTGTGTCATTGACTCCTAAAAGAAACAAAAAGAAAGATAAGAAATATATAATTGTATATTATATATAATATAATATATAATTTTTGTAAATGTATATGTACTGTGCCTTTTCTGTTACATTACCATACATGTCGAAGTCTGATGGATAAAGCTCCAGCCTGTCTGATACACATAACACATTGACAGTTGATAAGCAAGTACTGTGATTCTCTCTCATGTTGGGCGAACTGTTGCAAGCAAGTGGGTGAGTCCCTTGGTGACAGTCTAAAAATGTCTGTGGATGTGATTGATAGGTTTATAGTCTCACCTGTTACATTAAACATCTCGCTGGTGTAAGTGTCATTATCAAGAAGATCTGTCACAGAGGAAGTGAGTGAGGAGAACATTAAAACAGACAGAAAAAATGCACACACACACACACGGATTTAATCCTGTGTTACCTGTCTGTAATGTGATTGGTTGGTTATTTCCATCCTGTTTGTTAGGATAGTTAGAGCTGATGCAGTCTATAACTGACTGATCACAACGGCAGAATCCCTCATCGCAGAAATCCAGCATGTCTGTAACATCGTTTACATAATCTTTCAGATCCTACAATCGCACATTTATAAAACATTCAAATAGGTTTTTTTATGTTCACTAAGTGATATGAGTATTATTCATCATTTTATTATGGAATAAATTATAAAGTTAATATTTAAGCGTGAATAAAATCTGCAAACAATGCAATATAGCTTTCTACACAATAGAGGCATTTCTTTAAAGGTCCAATGTGTAATTTTTTGGAGGATCTATTGAAAGAAATGCAATATAATATTCATAACTATGTCTTAACTAAGGTGTATAAAGACCATACATAATGAAGCATTATGTTTTTATTACCTTAGAACGAGCTATTTCTATCTACATGCACCGCGGGTCCTCTTACATGGAATTCGCCATGTCGTTTCTACAGTAGCCCTAAACGGACAAACTGCTCTACAGAGTGCATTTCGTAAATATGTTATTTCCTTCAACGAAGAGGCGAAAACGTGACGGCATCTTAGGCCTGTGTCAGCCACCGTAATTCTTCAAAAGGGAGGGGTGGAGTGAGCCGTTGGTTGCAATTCGCAATCTCACCCCTAGATGCCGCTAAATTCCATACACTGGACCTTTAAGGCACAACAGCTAAAAATAACTTTGTGTTTAACTTTAAGGGTCAGAGAGAGACAGTGAAGATGGTCATGAAGTGGGCCTTGGGGAAAAAGGAATATTTGGTCACACTTCCGTATAGGGGGCAATTCTTGCTTTTAACAAACCATTAACTACGACTTTTTCCCCAATAAACTCTTAATTTGTTTCTTATTAATAGTTAGTAAGGTAGTTGTTAGGTTTAGGTATTGGGTAGGATAGGCATGTAGAGTATGGTCATGCAGAATATGTGCTTTATAAGTACTAATAAACAGCCAATATGCCAATAATAGGCATGCTAATAGCAACTAGTTATTAGTGAGAATTGCCCCCTATACTGAAGTGTTACCGAATATTTTATAAAAAGTTTAATTTGACCCCTTATTATGGCTCTATTATGTCTTGACAAAGCTCCATGTCTGAAAATAACATTTAAAAGGTAACAGTATGCCAAGAAATTGTTTAAAAATCTGCCAGAAATTCTGTGTACCACAGCTGGAGTTGTAGCCGCAGGTGTAGTTGGTGTGTGTTGGGATCCTTCGACTGCAGTTTCTCTCCTTTAGACCCTGATAACATCTCCAGTGGGTAAGACAACAACTGAAAGTGCACACACACAGATTAATGTCCCGAACTCACTATCTATAAATTGTTCTCGCACAGGATGTGTGGGATGTTAGTACGTGCGTGCATTTATATTCATGTATTCATATATTAACTGCTTGTTAATCTTTGTTTCCCCAATTGCACACAGAGCTAGATAACGTAGAGTAAGCAGGGTCAGAACACACACTGAGTGTGCCTGTGGACTCCACTGTGAAGTTAATGCATCAATTAAAAATCTTTCCACCCCCTCTGAGTCTAATTTCATCTCCTCCGCTCAGTGTATTCTCTCACCTGTCGAGTGTGTTGGCTGGCTGTATGTGTGTGTGTGCTTTGTCCCATGTGTTTGCATTACTGCAGTAATGCCCATGGTTTAGGATGTCCGCGGGACAAAGTCCGGTCTCACAATGCAGATGAACAGCAAACTCCAGCACTGACAGCAGGTCATCAAATACAGCATACAGCCAGGAGAACTGCACACCCAGACAACCTGTTTGTCACACAGATATACACGTAGGCTACATGATTTATTATTTCAATACAGTATGCACCTGTATGTACATTTGTGTTTTGTGGGTGTGGTTTAACAGTTCTTTTACTGTTTATGAAAAGGTATTACTTACAAAGGTACTGTATTTCATGTTCAGCATGTTAGAAATTTGTTGCACAAATATTCAAAAGCAAATTTATGTGACTGGGACACTCACCAATCAGAAGCTGATCAGAACCAAGGTCACTAGTTTCTGGGCAGAAAATAGGAGTGCTTTGAACTGCACAAAGAAAGTACAAATGTTATTTGTCGTGAATTCATGTGATGGAAATATTTTAACACCACCATATAAGAGAAACCTCAAAGCAAAATTGAAATGGAGATGCATTTTGAATTAAATTTGGCACTAAATCATGATTCCCTTTCTATGATTTTACATTAAAAACATTTTGTACTTGGTTATTTCCCGAAACCCCATAGTTAAATTTATTTTACAATTTCGTTACTTAACAACTTGCACAGTATTATTATAGTAACAATAGTATTATAAATGCACTTTTAGTCATTTAGCAGACGCTTTTATCCAAAGCGACTTACAAAGTAGGGGAAAACAATAGAAGCAATTTGTGCAACAAAACTGGTCTCAGTTAGCCTATTTTTTGGGGGGGTGGGGGGTGGGGGGGATAGGAAAGTAGAAAAGAAGTAGAAGACTGTGGGTCAGATGTTGATGGAAGAGATGTGTTTTTAGCCGATTCTTAAAGACAACTACAGAGTCGTGGAACACATCCGGAGAAAGTGCGTGAGAAATTACTGTAATGAAATACAGTACAGTATAGTAGAAATAATGTAATGTAGAAATACTGTAGAAACGATGGCATTTTAGCTGAAACCAAAGTTACAGTATATGAAGAATGAACAGCGGTACCCATTGACTTCTGGACACAAAACCAACGCAAGTCAATGGGTACCAGTGATGTTCAGTTACCAACATTCATTAAAATATCTTCTTTTGTGTTCTGCAGAAGAAAGCCATGAAGAAACATGCCAATGTTTACTGTTTTTGTACTAATGTAAATTTAAAAATGAAGAGTTTGTTTCCAAAATGAGATAACTCTGTTTTTAAAATGTTTCAAAAATCATGTTTTATAATGTTATCATAATAATACATCATATTATGTTATATTATGGCTTAATTCAAAACAAACCAACTGCAGTTTGATTGATATTAATTGGAATGCACAATAAAAAAAACATGATTTTTGACATTTTTAAAAACTGAGTCGTCTCATTTTGGAAATAAACTCTTCAAATGTACTTTAAGATTTTGTTACTAAACAATTTGCATAGTATTATTATAGTAACAATAGTATTACATTCTAGAAACAATGGCATTTTTACTGAAACTAAAGTTACGGTTTTGGCCAATATTAAATAAATGTTTTATGACAATAAACTAATAATTGGTCTCACTACATCTTGGCAGTTCTATTAATGGCAAAAAAGCTCATTTTATAAATTTCAACTGGTACAAAACCTGATACAAAGGGCTTTTTTTGTCCTTCACAGCAAATATATTTCAAATAATTTTTTTATGAATTCCTTTCCACTGTCACACAGTGTTGCAGCTGCACAGCCAAATATGCCATTAAGCAAATAAATGATTAATATAAAATAATATTTGAAAATTTGTACATTTTAGTAATGAGATCCATTTAATGCAATGAGGTTTTTTACATTTCTGTCATAGTAAGTACAATGGCTGGCTATTGGTTAATTAACTTTGGGAGTTACTTGCAAAAATTAAAATGTGTTTTCATAAATCAGATGATTTTCAGATAAACATATAAAAGTTTTTTGTGGTATATTTCTTATGAATGTTGCCCCGATCACAAGAAACCCTTTAAAAATGGAGTAAAATACATATAAAGGTGTTAAGAGCTGATGTGCCCTTTGTTTAAAATGTCATCTTCAAGATTTATGAGCCCACTCTCAAATGCAGACAAAATACCCAGAATAGGCAGGTGCCCAATCAAACAGTTCCCTGGAAGTGAACAAAAATCTGCACATTGCCATGCACTGCTCCCACCATTATTATATAACAGAAGATTTATCTTACCTTTCTGCAGGGTGAACAGAAGAATAATCAGTAGTTTCATCTTTATTCCTCTACAGATGATCCGATCACACCATCAGATTGGGGGATTCAATTCAATGGAAGGTGTACGGAGGGTTTTAAAGATCAGACATGCACATCCAAACTCTTCACTTCAGAACCTGAGCTCTGCATGCAGGAGACTTATAATGCAGGTGTGTGTCAGAGAAAAGAACAGAATCCCAAAATGAACAAAGGCCCATTAAGACTCTCTGAAAGGTCAAAGGGCAAAAGACAGAGCGGTTGTCATAGTAACTGAACTTCAGGAGGTACATAGTCTTCTATAACTACCTTTTATCCAGGGCAGAGGTCCTGAACCGATCTGGTAATTTGCCTTCACAAACAACTGGCCGTTGTGTGTGTTTGTGTGGACAGGAACTCGGGTGAAGATCAAACAGGAAGTGGGGGTTGTAAAGGATTCTTTGTGTTTTGAATTGAGTGGGTGAAGTTAAAGAAATGAAAAATCAGACATGGGCATTTATGTTTGGTTTTATTTATATGCATTAAAAAGCAAGGACAATCTGGAAACTACAGATTCTTCCAGCGCTTACACACATTATTTTTTATGCATTTGATCTCTCTCTCTCTCTCTCTCTCTCTCTCTCACACACACACACACACACACACTAAGTTTAGATGGTTCAGATGCCTGTTGCCCGTTCTCTTCTCACATCTTCACGCACATTCTTGTGAGACACTTCTGTTTCAGATCTGTGTGTGTGTTTGAGAAAGAGAGAGACTTTATCAGATAAGGGTTAAAAAGTCAACATGAAATCAATATTGATGTGGTAAATTTTATACTTTTATACTGTTGTTTTCCAAACTCATATTTGATATTCTTATATTGATAAAATCCCTGTTTTACAGGGATTTAACAGCATATGCTGGTTAGGTAGGTTTTGAAGCATGGTAGCTGGTTTGTGCTGGTTTAAGCTGGTCCTTACTTAAACCAGCAATAACCAGCTACCATGCTTCAAAACCTACCTAACCAGCATATGCTGGGTTTTTCAACAGGGATAAGATAATTGATCAAAAATATAATTTTATTTATTATCCTTTTTTCCCCTGTTATGTACGATAATTCAATTATTTTTAACGCACATATAGAGGCTGCCAATTTTGTTGTGTTTGTGCAATGACGATAAAGTTCTTCTATTCTATTTTTCGATTCTTCTATTCAACTATTGTGCACAAATCATCAGCAGAGAAAAACGCTTTCTTGGAACTAAATATCAACCAACTAACCTAAATTCAGGCCTGGCTTCATTCTGGGTTAAACTTTTGTAAATAATCAATCAACTGCAAGAATCAAACTTATTTAGAAAAATTATATTAATCTTGATTATCCAATTCTGTACATTTTTTGGTGATTTGATTAATGAATAAAGAATGACTTTCCAATAAAGCTTTTGCACTTTATCAGGCCACAGTGTGAATTTCTCATGCTGGATGTTAAAGCAGTCCGACTAAACACTAGGTAGAAACCTAGCAACCTTGCTTCGTTCCTCATGTCTTATTCTCTATAGTTTCAAATCAGGAATGCCATGAAATGACTGTCTGTCTGCACTCTGCCTTTTATCTCATTCTGTCTGTGTCTTAATTGATGACATATACATGCACACCTCACCATCATTATGGCAGACCTTAAACATCATTAGACCTGTAGGAAGAGTGTGTTTTTTAAATAAGATCACACACACGCACGCACACTTGAATATAACTTTATAACGCTATTGATAATGATGACAACTCTCTAAAGCGATAACATAAACTTGAAACGGAGCAGGATTTGGAGATGCTGTGTGTTGTTTTATTACTGCACGTATTTAATGTTGTATTTTTGTTACAGTGTGCTGTGTTTTTGTGCCAGTTAGGCTGGATGTACAGCAGTTGTGGATGTGAGCTTGTATAACATACTTTTAGAAAAAGTGACTCTCCTCACACGACTGCAGACTTCTGCTGTGTGTTTCTCATACCAGCGATTGCTGTCCACACAGTACCTATACATTTTATGAAAGCATGTTCATTATGGACTGCTCATAGTAGATCTCAGTCATATTACTGTATTACTGTAGCCTACCTCTGAGATGCCGTGGCTCTATGGCTGTATCCTCTGCACACTCACTGAGAGTAAAACTTGCACAGCTCAAACACACAAGGCTGAAGCTTCACTGAGCTGATGGTCACTCTGACCCAGCTTAGCTCCTCCTCGTGGGTCTCTGTCAGGACCTCTTTCTCACCTTCTTTAGCAATGAACTCTTTTCTCCATGGGCATCCTGTCAAAGCCAATAATGACATCAGGTAAAAAAAGAATAAAACAGTAACAATTAAAACTACATCTACTATCAATTAAGAAATTGAAAGTAGATCATTTTCTAATGAAAATGAATGCAACAAATTTTAAAGTCTTATTAAAATATTAAAAATAACTATTATTAGTCTGGAAATGAAATCGATGATAGTATTTTATTTATTTATCTTGAAATTATATAAATTATCTTGCTCATACCATGTTTTTGGGATGCAAATGGTTAGTTTAACTACATATCTCAGTAGCTAACTTTTATTTAGTAAAGTGGTTTCATTTAAAATTGTAACACGCTACAATGTTACATTTAACTGACACATTTTTGACAGTTCTAGACGCACATGATTCTCATCACGCAAATTCTTTTGAGTTCCAGTCTTTTCAACGAATTCGTCGTCCAATCATTTGGCAAATCGCTTTGAGTCGGCTCGCGATTTAGTTTGTATCGTTCGGGCAAGTGGCTCATATGCCGAATTGTTTGGTTCGGGCAAGTGGCTCATATGCCGAATTGTTTGGTTCGGGCAAGTGACTCATATATGCCGAATTGTTTGGTTACTTTGTATGGATAGCCTAAGCCTACTATGGAAACGCTTGATTCATCTCGAACAACCTGTTATTTGTCATCAAGGATTCGAAATTAAGTTCAGCACATCAAATTAAGGTAAACATGTTTTCCGAAAGAGTTTCATCCTGTTGAAAAAGTAGCTTAAACCAGCAAAGTTTGGTGGTCTTAGCTACCCTTGTCAGACTGACCTTTTGGCTGGTTTCGGGCCAACTCACTCAACTAACTCACACCAGCAAATCAACATAGCTGTTTTCACCCTTTTTCAGCCCGACAAACGCTTACATGTTTTCATCTACACATTTTTACTCTGGCGGTCATGGTTTTGGACATGTAGGACATTACACAAACGGCACACGGTAGTTCAACACAGAGCCCCACATCTCATTATCTTTTGGTGCTCTCTGGTGGTCGTCTTTATTTTCACGTATTGACAAATACGTCCACTAAAGGGGTCGTTGAGGGCTCTCATTCTTTCTCTATTTCTCCCTCTCTCAGTGAGGGCACCTGTATGACATGAGAGCTGTTGACACGAACAGCATCTCTTACACAAACAGCAGGTAAGCTGCTTGATGTCTATGATTCATAGCACGCTCAAGTACAATAAGTCCCTGTGTGTTGAGTCAGCGAGGCGGGATTAAGTGTGTATATGGATTTTTAATGTGCTTTTAACCCTACCTGACCCAGCCAATCAAAACAATCTCTTACATATAAATAAATAAAGGCCGGTTACTATGGCTACTATCAGTGGCTCCATTCAAATCGAATCATTGTCATGGCAACAATTAAATGAACCTGCCAGGTTTCTGCCGTGCCACCATTACTGCTTTGTCTGAACAAGAGGTCAAACATCTAGATTCCATCATGTGTTTTGTGCCTTGCCTGGCTTTTCTGTGTAGGACAATTGCGGGTTGCTTGTCGGTGTTGTTCTTCTTTGACTTGGCAGCGGAACGGTATGTGATGCGGTCGCCATGGGAATGATGGCGGGTGTTGTTACTGTGGTAACAACAGGGTGTAAGATTTGCACAGGCCATGTTTTTGGCTGTGTTGCTATGGTGTCAGCTTTGGTCTGAGTCACGACAGCGGTTGCCAGGTTTGTTGTGAGATCACTAATAGGTGTGGTTGTCATTAAAGCAGATGTTGGCATAGAAACAGTTGGAGTGGTTGGCACAATATCAGCAGTTGCCGTGGTTGATGGAGCTACACTGGGTGCAGTAGAAGGTGATGATGTCATAGTAGCCCTAGTGTGTGGCACGGTTGTCTTTGATTCTGTATTGCTGGTTGTTTCTGTGGAAAGAGCAGAAAATCAAGTTTTTGAGTATCTGTCACTATAAGCAGCACACTTAGAAATGTATTAATATCTTTGCATTACATAATAAAATATACTGTAAAATAAAGTAATTTTTAAGTCTTGTAAGATACTATTTAAAATCCATAGTTACAAATATGCAATAAATTGTATACTTATATAATTATTATTACTAACACTGTCTGCTTCAGCACACCTAAATTATACACATACCCTTACTGGGGGTCGAATGAGAATCTGTACTGGGTTTATGCCATAGTACCAGTTCACTGTTGTTTGGAAGGTCATGCCACACTAGTGTTGGAGTGTAAATTTCGGTTAGTCAGACTCAGTAGTATACATTAAAGAACAATGAACACCTCCAGTGCTAGTAGACCATAGACATTAATGGCACACACGATAATATGACGTCTAAATTTACTTACCAAAAGGCACCAGTGGAAATGTGATATTAGCTAGAGGTACCAGGAATAAGGAAATTAGACCATCTTGTTTTCTTCCATAATATAAGATATATAAAAAGTATGTCAAATTAGGATTTGTGTGTGTACCTCTGGATCTATCTTCTGTGATGGTTTGGTTAAACAGAGGTGTGACTGAGCCCAAGTCCCACAGCTGAGAGAGATCACTGTCTAAAACACAAATTTCTTAACTTCTTAAAAATTACTATGCTTTTGTCAGATTTATCCAAAGAGTCTTACAATGCATTTAATGCAGACATTGATCAATATTTTGCCATAGACAAAAATGTTGCTTTTTTTTTTTAAGCGGACCTATCATGCTGTCATGCATTCTGACTTCTTTACAATGTTAAACGTGCTGGCTTCTCATGCTTAACATTGTCAACTTCTCAAAAAACGAGTTGGACGTATAACGTAGTATTTCTGTACTTGATACACTCTCCCAGCACTCCAACTTGTTTCGGAAAGTTTTTTCTAATTCTGGATCCCTGTCAAAGGGATCCTATTCCTTTTATTGGCCAAAAGTACGGCAAGGCGAAAGAGCCCGCCCATGAGCCAACCGACGAGTGAGAGTTGCTTAACATCAGGGTTATCTTCGCTGCGTCAAGAACGCGATGCATGGGCCAGAGATGGACGGATTAGAAGTGTGAATTGGGCGCGTATGCACGGAACACGAATGCAATTGCGAATCGGACATGTATGCAGGAACGGCAATGACAGCAGCACAACCAACACATTCTCACTCCCGACTCGTCACATATTTACACTCGGTCAGCGTCCTTCGGCGTCACTTTTGAACGCGCAGGGTACCCCTTTGGCGTCGTTTTTCGACGTGAAGGGAACGCGAATTTTACCGTCATTATGAAAATGTATATTAGATATAATTTGCAATGATGATGTTTCGGGGTTTTAATTTAAGTTTAATGGCAAGGATAATTGCGTTTACATGACGCTATTCAGACAGTTTCACAGTTTGAGCAAGTAATGTAACAGTTTATTTATCGTAATATAAAACACATAAAACAAGCAGTCACAATGTCGTTCAAAAATACAGATATTCCAAGGGTACCAACGCGAAACGATCGATTTGTATGAGGAACAGATGCGAAAGCGATCACCGTCCGCCATAGATCTCAAATCCAGCGAAGAACGACTTTCAAATATTGCCGCCAGAGGAAGTTACGCCACCTTCGGTGCCATTGGCTCTCCCATGTCTCGTGACCGATCGCGTCATTTCGTTGGCTTTTAACGTGAAACGGTATTGGCTCCCGCGACCGACTGCATGTAGCTGTTCCGTTTTATCTTTTGAATGGGGGAGCCGACCTCATGCATTCATGTTATATTTTGTAATGCTTTTGGTCAGTTTAAGCAATAAATACCTGTGACTGTACTTTTATTCGACCTCATGCATTCATGTTATATTTTTTAATGCTTTTGGTCAGTTTATGCAATAAATACCTGTGACTGTACTTTTATTCGCGTGTTGTGTTTTAAATGGCTGAGAAGTGGTTAGGTTTAGGGTGAGGTTCGGGTTAGGTGCTACAAAATATTAAAACCATAAATAATTATGAAATGCTAAGAATTGCACGCATCTTGGCCTGGAGCATTTAGCAAATAGCAACGCAGTTCCCTGTTCGTCGAAAAACGATGCCAAAGGGGTACCCTGCGCATTCAAAAGTGACGCCGTGGGGCGCTGACCGAGCGTAAATATGTGACGAGCCGGGAGTGAGAACGTATGGAATGATTTTGCGGACTAAATTAAAAAGGAATTGCAAACTGCATTTGCAAATGCGTTTTCTATTTGTTCGTGTCAAAATCGTGACATAATTTAAACGCAAATGCAAACCGTTTGCATTTGCATTTACGCGAACGTACAGTGTCTGCCAAATTTCAAAAGGAAAAGCAAAGTCTATTTGCAAATGAATTACCTCTGTCTTACGAGTTACGACCCTGCCATATTTAAATCGCATAGCAATTCCCCATATGCTATTTCATTTCCTCTGGCGTCACGTATTAAGCCTGCCAAAACTCAAATGAAATCGCAAATCCCTTTGCATTTGCGTTTTCTCTGACTTGTACAGAAACCTGTCAATCAATGGTGGGGGTGGGCTTATTCAACGGGGCGTGTTTGTATCGGGAAGTGACGTCATTCACCGTCGCAGTGGTGGCAGTCAGTCCAACACCAAGGTGACACCGTCAGTGCGACACCGGTTGTGGCGAAAAGGGATTCAGCTACAGCTAAAAGCCAAAATAACAATAATGGAACAAACGAGGATCAGATGCAAAGTTTCGTATAGAGAAAATCTTTACAATGAATCACAATTGCGGTACTTAACAAGTATAATTTAAAGAAGTTCAACGGGCTCGATAAACAGATGAACACAAACAGTGGTCTGGTGATCTCAATGAGCTACCAATAAAAGTCATGTTGAAGCCGTGTGGATTCATCATAATTAATACATTAATTACACTAATTTGTAGCTCAGTGGTAAGAGCATTGCTTTAACAACGCAAGGTTGTGGGTTCGATCCCAGGGGATTGTACATACCTATGTTTAAATGTATAGGATAATGCAATGTAAGTCGCTTTGGATAAAAGCGTCTGCCAAATGCGTAAATGTAAAATGTACTTCTGTGTCCAGCAAACTCACTAAAACACTGGAGCACAAGTTTGTCTTTGTCTCACAATGTTATGATACACAAATAAAGATATGTAGAATTCACGTACTCTTGTAATTTATTATTAACTTGTTATATGCATAATGAACAACAATGATAATGCAGGATGCTGTTTATTCATACAAAGTGAACATGTTTTGTTATGGTTTACAACACGTATTAATCATGATGCAAAATACGGTCACAGTGTTGTCAAGAAATGTCATGTCCTCACTTTGACTTCGGAGTACTGTGAAAACGAATACCATAAACAAACAAACAAACATGTGTAGAGGAATGTTGCAGAAGGTGATGATTATCCATCCTGCACCGAAGTTTCACATGCTAAGTGATGCCTCTCTGAGCCCAGAGTTCCAGCGCGATTTATTTCCAAACAAACAAAAACTGCACTGTTTTCAACGCCAATTGTAAGTGCAGTTGTAACTTCACTCCTAATGTGTTTAGCTGTATCACATGTATCTACTTAAGTTCCAGTCGACGGTGAATGATGTCACTTCCCGATACAAACACACCCCGTTGAATAAGCCCACCCCTGCCGTTGATTGACAGGTTTCTGTACAAGTCAGAGGAAACGCAAATGCAAAGGGATTTGCGATTTCATTTGAGTTTTGGCAGGCTTAAAACGCGATGCCAGAGTAAGTGAAATAGCATATGGGGAATTGCTATTGCGATTTAAATATGGCAGGGTCGTAACTCGTAAGACAGAGGTAATTCATTTGCAAATAGAATTTGCGCATTTGCAGTTTGCAATACCTTTCTAATTTAGTCAGCAAAATCATTCCATAAGAACGGGTTGCAACAGCACAACCTAACACTCGCAAACACCACCCCCCACCCCCCCCTCCCCCCGTCGAAAAAAATAGTGGAGGGCCGAAGCTGGTCAAAAATGCCAGAGCCAAATTAAAGTCCCAGTCCAGCCCTGCTGTACGCGGTAAGTGAAACTAAGTCACATGTATGTGTTTTGTTGGCAATCGGTGTGTACGTAATGTACAAAACACGCAGGGATGATGTGTTGCTTGCTCGTGCTGTAGTTCCATCCCACTCTCCCCACTATTCCCACCTCTAGCAGCTTGTGTTTTTCTGGAAATAATTGTACATCTGTATCTCTTTTTTATTTATAAATTAAATACTCTTCGAAGATACGACGTGTGCAATAGTACTGTATAGGCACTCAAGAAAAATATGAGATTGACAGAAACTGCCTGTGATACGCGATCTTTAATAAACTCACCTGTCTTTCCAGCCATGACACAGATGTAGATGCAGTCAGAGCTGTTCTTCTGACTGACTAAAACACACATACACAATAACTCTGATATCTGTATATGTTGTGATAAGTGATCACAGTAGTACATGGTTTTGTATGTTGCTGCTTTACCAGAGAGGATGGAGTTAGATTTAAACAACTCCTGCAGGTAACTAGTAGAATTTCCCATCACATCGAAGAGAACAGCTGTGAAATCTGAAACACACAAAAGTGCTTAATTTATGTATAAATCAAGCAATCAAGTGATGTTCTTGTCTTTTACTGGAAGGAGGTTTTGTTTACCTGTGAGGTCATTGGTGCTGTTTGTCAGACAGTAACAGTATTTCGAGGAAAACAAACTGGTCTCAATGTCCTGAAAGTTTGAGACTTTGCATGCCAATGCCACACACGCACGCACACACACACACACACACACAAATACATGCTAAATTAATATCCATACTATATTAGTTATAAGTTAAGTAGTTACAGTACTATATGCAAACTTAGCTGAATGAATGAGGGTAGTTACTGTTGTAGACCAGTAGCGTGAGTTTATGGAGAGAGAGGGAACTGTGTGATGTCACACTCAGTAAGGAGAAAAGATTTTGTGAGTCTGTAAACACACACGCACATTTAGATATTTGTGGATGTGTGTTTTTGTATCTGTATTTTTACGCTCTTAAAACACTTTTCACACTCTTACTGGTTTATTTAAAGTGGAAGTTCACCCAAAAAGTGCTCTCGTGAATGCGCCCCATACACTGACAAGACAAAGGAGAATATATCGATTAAAGTCGGTATTTTGGTTTGTTTTTTGCACATAAAGCATTCTCGTCGCTTCAAAAAAATTCAACTGATGCGCGGATCGACCAATTTAACGATGTCTTTACTTTTCTGGACCTTGGCAAAAACTGATACCATGGTTTCAATGAGGAGGCCTGGAAAGCTCTCGGATGTCACCTAAATATCTTTATTTGTGCCCCAAAGACGCCGGAAGTTCTCTAAACATGTTTAACGTCATGTGGGTGAGTAAAAAATAACACAAAGTTGATTTTCGGATGAACTATCCCTTTAATTCATTCAAAAAGTGTCTGACAGTGTCAAAGTAAAATAAATTGTATTTTGTTATCCCCTGTGTTCAATATTTACTAAAAATTAGTAAGTACTTGTTTTTAACAACAGACATTTATATTTATTCAACAGAAAAGTGCCTTTTTTACCCATATTATATAGTTTTATTTATTACATTTTGTACAAAAAAGATGGGGTAAATGAGGTACAGTAAATGAAAGATATTAACACATTATACTGTCTGTGTTGCTTACATTTGGGATAAAGTAAACATATGTATAGTATTTTACTTAAATTTTAGAGCTGTTTTAATGCTGTGGGTCCATCCGCAAACAAGGGTTTAAATTAGTGCTGTCAATCGATTAAAAAAATTAATCAGATTAATCACACATTTTTTCTGTGATTAATCACGATTAATCGCACATAACTATTATATTTTAATATATACTTTTACATTTTAATAATTTTACATTTAATCTTCAAATTGATGTAGAAACAACATATTTCTTTAACAGCATCATTTTATGAAAGCTAGCATTTTGATATTAGTATTGTAACTGATGTCTCTATTAAATTGATTATTTTAACATGAATTATAGCCATTCAACAGTATAATTGAGAGCTCATGTAGGAAATTGAAGGACACTTTACAGTCTTTAATGCTAAATTATAAATTAAATGCAGAAGAATTCTCATTAAAGCTACAAAATCACATTGATTTCTTCTTTTATTTTGTTCTTTGATTAACATTAGTGACAGGAGTCACAGCAGCACGTTTAAGATCGCGGCCCCTTTAAGAGCTGTCTCAGTACACAGATCTGACCGTCACCGCACTCCCATTTTCACAACTCTTTGCATTCATTTAAGATTTTATTTTACACTTTGAAGTCTGTGCTTAAGAAAATGCTAGACAAAACGGGCTTTCTGACATAATCTTGTGTGGTTTTATCCATTCAAGCAGGAAAGAGCAGTTAACACGGATGCGCTGTCTGACAGAGATTCACCGACGCAGCCCTTAGCAGGTGACTGTTTACACCAGACTGGACCTCGCGTTGCGTTTTGCCGCGTCCCACAGTTTAGAAGCTGTCTATTTTTATTGAACGCTTCAAAGCAACTGTTTCAAATCGCGCTTAAGTGGTTTAAAAGCCTGTACACGAATAAGAGCGTGATTACATAATGTAACGCTAGACAAAGGATGTCAAAACAAACGGATGCTGCGTTAATTGCGATAAATATTTTCTCACGCGTTAATTTGAAAAAATTAATCGCATGCGTTAACGCGTTAACGTTGACAGCCCTAGTTTAAATATGTTATGCGTAATCTGGCAAGTATGGTGTTTGGAGCTGGTGTAAGAGTGTATCTAAATCTATACATAATTACTAAGAAATTAAAAAATAACTTAAGAGGAACTCTTATTATCTTCATAAAATAAGTGTATGCACTTTGTGTGTGTACTGTATATACAGTGTAATATCACCTGGTTGTGAAGCATTGATGAGCGTGTTGACTAGTGCGGTAAGATCTATGGAAGTAGGGTCGATGTGTTCAGCTGGAATCTCTGGGTAAAGATTAGAGGAACGTTTCAGCCTGTGTGTGTCCTTCTGATGTGACCATCTCACCATCGTTGCACTCTGATTGGTGTTTGTCCTTCATGCAAAAGATTTTGATTGGTTACCTGTGGAAGTCAGCAGCTCACGTTTTTCTGTTTGTATCAGCTTGTTTTGTCTGGAAACTGGAAAATAGACATCATTCACTCATTTGACTAACATGTATATAAATACAAGAGTTTTTCATTTATTCTTATTGATGATTCATGTTTCTGTATTCATGGTTTATAGAGATATGAACACTGAAAATCAAAGTTTGTTTGATAACCATGAACCTGATATTTTTGGTTACTAACCTTGTACATAAATAAAGAACAGAGTTACTATGACAACACAAAATCGGATGCTGATCCAGGGTTTGAGTTTAGCCATCTCTGCAAAACAAAAACGTTTGTCAAATCAGTGCATACCCAACAAAGCACCACAGTCTTCTGAAAGCAACAACACCATGCAGAACAAAATAGGCTAAAATCTTAAACTCAGTCTTCGCATTTGACTTTATTACAATAATGTGCATTTAATGAATACATGTAATAATAAATTAATATAAAACCGTGGACACTTCTGAAGTAATGTCTCTAAGTGTTTCCACAAAATTTCCACAAAAGTGGCTCGGTCAGAATAAACTCTGTCCTGCTCCAGCTCTGTACACACATCATGATATTCAGAAGTTAAAATGACTCTTGTACCGCTAAACAAATATAATTCATGATGAAAGACTTCATTAATAATGCCACAACAGCTCTTTATAGCAGCACTTTGCTCAGTCCTCAGCTACAAAAATACTTTTAACAGCGGCCTTTGGTAAGAATGGCTGTTTAAATCATTCAAAAACATCAGCGAGAGCAGAGTCAGATAATGATCAAATAAAAGAATTAAGGAAATGACCCCATAAACAATAAAAAAGCTTTATCTACTGTATCCCAGGGAGAGATGTTCTCTGAGCAATATAGTGCTGTGAATTACACACAGAGCAAAAAACAAGCTTTTTTATAATACCTTGATGACACAACAGTTAATTTTGTCTATATAAAAATGTCTGCTTAAATTCCAACATAAACGAGTGAATAGACAGAAAAAAATACAGTTAACTCTTATTGTTAAATCTTTCGGTATCTGTAAGCATTTAATTTACACTTTGTGTGAAGTTGGTCTGAATGCCGTAATAATACCTTTCTTTTTGTTTATTTGCATGCATTTATATGTTTACCTCTGAACTAAAAAAGACTAACTGTTCTGATAAAAAAATACACAACAAATTAAGCAAATAAATTAACAATAAATCTGATAAGTCAAGCAAAGATTAAATCATATCTTTACATCAAAATCACAATTGCACTAAGCATGAAAAAAACAGCAAGCTACAGAACATCAGCAAAATACTAAACAAATAAAATGACCCTGTATTTAAACATATTTTAATGTCAGAATATAAATCCTTATTATAAAAATGTCATTATTAAATGAAAATATTATAATGATAATTATGGTGGCGTATGTGAGAGTTGATACGCAAAGCGAGTGTGAATCAAACCATTAAAAACCACACTCACCTGCTGAAGAGACCCACGGACACTCCAAGACACAGACAGCCGTCTGCTCACTGTCCGGCTGTCTCACACACTCACACACAGAACTAGCAGAGCATCATGGTCCCTAGAGAGGCTAACAAACTGTAATAGCCCTCTAGTGTGTCACCTGAGATCAGCTGGCAAGACAGAGGCCTTACTCTGAGTCAAGCTCACGCGCACACACACACATACACAGATATAGAGTCGTTCTCACACAATCACACACAAAGAAACTCTCACAGATATAGATTCTCACCCTCTTGTGAACCGTAACACACACAATCATACACACAAATGTAGCTAGTCTTTCTCCTTTCTGCCCCCACTTTCACACACACTGAACATTTTTCACACACATACAATCGTACCACCACCACATTTCCATTTAAATGTCAACGCCGCTCGATATTAGCCTATTTTTATGTCACCACAGAAATTCAAATTTTCTGTTTTTGCATTCCCTCATCACCAATATAGACAAAGTGACAAAATTGTCACTTGTGCATACTTAACTCTTAATATAAATGTCATGTTGTGTATGCTTTCATGTATCTTTGCCTCTAATGCACTCTGTTCTGTTGGCAGGGTATGGATTCTGGGACAACACAAGGCCTGGAAAACCCTGTTGTCATGGCAACCAAGAACTAGGTAATGGGCCATTCCCACAACAACCCCTTTACTTGTGTTCTTCCTGAAATTTTCATCTGTACTTGGTTAGCATGGCACCACTGAACTCTGAACTCAGTGTAGGCTATTTGGTGAACAGTGGATGATCTGATGCGCTGTTTTCATGCACAACCCCGTGTTCTGAGTAGGGCTGCTAAACGATTCATTGCAATTAATTGCATCCAGAATAAAAGTTTGTGTTTACATAATAATATATCTGTGTACTGTGTATATTAATTTTGTATTTATGAACACATACTTTACATGCAAATATTTACAAAAACATAAAAATGAATAAACGTTTATATAATTTACATTATTGGTAAATACAAATAAATACATCTAAATATTTCCTAAATATAAACATGTATGTGTATGTTTTTATAAATACAAAATTAATATACACAGTACACGGACATGTATTATGTAAACACAAACATTTATTCTGGATGCGATTAAACGCATTTAATCGTTTGGCACTCCTAGTTCCGAGCTTTGAAACACACACGTTCAAATGTTCATTTTGTGTTTAAAGTCATTTTATTGATTTATAATGAAACCAGAACATATCTTGATTCTTCTTTGAACATATCTTTATTACTAACTGGTGCAATTTGAAGATTTAACAAAACAAATCAAGTTAGTCATAACATTTGCATATTAATTCATCAAATGAAACCCTTAAAACTGGCCTCAGCCAGAATGTAAATAAAGATTATTATTAAAAAACTGGAACGAATATAAGAGCTTAGAAGGCCACTAGTGTGAAATCATTTCTTCTGAAACCAAGAAGAAACGAAACATTATTTGTTGGGTCTCAAAAAGGAAAATCAGTACTAGTAAAAGGAACGAAAGCAAAGTTTATACTGTACCACTAAGAGTGAAAGGATTATGGATGGCCTAAAAAGCAAAGTAATGGCAGTTTGGACAAATGCTAAAGAGCACGAGAAGATGCCAGCGGTTGTGAGGGACTGCTGCTTTTAAAGACCAAGGCACAAACAATAAACAGCAGTGTGTCTCAGTGGTCTGAGATCAGAGACATCGGCCATTAGTCATGAGGAAAATCAGACAGCAGTTATCAGTTTCAGATAGCAGGTTCTGGGAAATTGTGTTTAGCCTGAGGTATAGGCAGTTTTGTTAGACTGAGATTGTGATAGACAGCAGTAGTCTAAGAGAAATTGTATACCAGGGTTTAGACTGTTCTTAAATCTATAGCCAAAACTGACTATTAAATAAATGCTAGATACATGTAAATAGGACTAAGAATAATTGTACATTTTTCTATTATGGCTTTCGTTCTCTCTTTTTTCTCTGAATTCATTAAAAGTCACTTCTTTAAAAAGAGAGCACTTATATCTTTTGATTCCAAAAATGAAGGTTGCATTTATTTCTTACAGATTTTTTGTTGAGAATCAAGTCCCAGGAGTCAGGAATTACTTCTTCAGGTGAGTGAGATGAGAAATTGACAGTGATGTAACATTGAATGGATCTACACAACCAGTTTCACAATTACGTAACACTACTTGACACAGACAAAAATGTTTGTTTGGTCCTCTGATTCCTCAGTTGATCTATACTCAATGCAGCACAACGTATGTTTTCTGATCAGAGAACTGGATGAATTTAGGCATTGTTGATTGTGGGAAGAAAACATTAAAGGGAGAGATTTAGAAATGGGTAACAGAACTCATAATTCGTGGGAAGAGCTGACGTTACACACTAGATTACACGTACAGGATGAAACACTCACATTTGATTTGAAATATATGCAGATCTGCTGTAAGGGACCTGTTGAACATAAAACCTCATGGAAGTAAAGTGTGACTGGTTGAAAATTAAGATTATAAGCTCTACGTTGTGAAATCATTCCTTCTTAATATTTTTGTCTTGTTCTCCAGTTGAATTAGTTAAATGATTAAATGATTAAACTCCAGTTAAATGATTAAATCAAGATACATTTACTTGAAGCAAATTATGAGAATATACAGTTTATTAAGACTTGTTTTCTAAAAAACAAAAAGTGATTTTGTTTGGCTTAAAACAAGAAAATTTAACTACCAATGGTGTATAAAAATAAACCTGAATTAAGTTTAACTTCTTTATTATCCGCTTAATTCAAGATTTTACTTTTTGGCAGATATTCTTTCATTGTTTTACACATACATTAACTTATGCTTTATTATTGTTTTTTAATGCAAGTTTACTTTTTTACACCAATGGCAGATATTTTCATGTTTGAAGCATAAATTCACTTAATTTAATTGAAAAAAAAGTGCGCGGAAACAAATTCAAAGCATATATTCTTGAATTTTGATAATGTTTTTAGAAAAAAAATCTTTATCTTACTGCATGTCATTTTGTTTGTCAAGTAAGTTTATCTTGATATAATAACTTTTAGATATTTGTGCTGGAAATCTAAATAAAAAATAGGAAATAAATGTTTTGCAGTGTAAGCAACTACACGTGTTTTATGTATTAAATGTAGGGTGACTTTTGAGAAGCTGTGGTTACCATGGGAACATAGGTCCCATGATGCTGTGGCAATACTCTTCAAGCAGGCAGTTTTATGTGCCACTCACAGAAATTATGTGCTTATCGGTTGGATTAAGGCCAAACACTGTTTTCCTTGAGGAATTCCTAACTGAGGACGAGTGGAATCTTGGCTTAGGTTTTTGGTCCTTAAACTGCTAGTGGTGATTTGACATAACATCTTAATTCAGCAAAAATGTGAGTGTGCTCTTGCAGTTCACACCGACCGGGGCGTGAGCTGCGTGCCTGTAAAACGGTTTCTGGAATCTCAACCCTAGAAAAAAAGCAAAAACAAGCCCAGAGGTGCAGAAAAAGAAGCTTGTGAGGTTTCTCCTCGAACTGAAGTTTTAGAAATGAAAGCAAGTGCAAACCAGAGTAGACGTCAATACATTTAGCTGCTCTGTGGATGTCATGCATTCCATGCATATGAAAACATGTGTAAATAGAAAAATAAATGTTTACAAAAATGGCATAGCATCTGTTGTTTTTCTCCTCTCTAAGGTTTCCAGTCAAATATAATCACACGTCTCGGTCTGCTGAAGGCAGCGTCTACTAGAGATAAAACGCATGCATTCCATGCAGTGCTCTTTGCTTTGCAGGGGTAAAGCGTGAAGTGGATACATATTTAGATATGATTAGTAGTACGTCCGCGCGTTTGTAAATTACGTGTCGGGGTTCGCTGTACAAAGTCTTTATAAAGAGCGTGTGTGGCCGTGTTTGTGCGTGTATGTGTCTTTAAGGTGGGGTTCCCCACGCTCCATCGGAGTGGAACCCGTCTCCGGTGGACGAGGGCGGAACAGTTCCGCTGGGGGTAAAAGGGTCAGTGTCCGTATCCGTTTCTCCCTCGGCCAAATATTGGCAGTCGTGACCCCAGCTCGACCCCACCGGTAATCCAGAGGGCCTGCCCTTGACCTCCTCTTTCTCCGCAGAGATGCTGAACCCGCTGGGCGAACGTTCCAACTCCTCGTGAGTGACCGACAGCAGGGACAGCGGAGTGCCCACCCTTCGGCCTCCTGATTGGCTGACGTTGGAGGACGGGGATTGGCTTGGCAGTGGGCTAATAGGCAGGACAGTGGGTCTCTGGGGTTGTGTGTTCGAGTGTGTGTAATATGGTGTGTTGTGTATTGGTGGGCCGTAGCTGCAGTACACACGGTCTCCCGCAACACTGACAGTCAGAGTGGGTTCGCAGCGTTCCATGGTCATGTGGGCGGGGCCTGTGAGGTCATGTTGCATATGCATATCCACCAGGAAATCTAGTTTCTTCTCCATGTCTTCCACCTGTGATCGTAGTCACAAGAAGGTTGTGTCACGGCCAATTAACGTTAATAATGCCTCACAACAAGTGGATAAAAATACTGCCATACCTGTCTCTCGACCCGCACAAATCTACCCATCATGCTTTGGTCTTCGGCATCTGGCAGGCCTGCTTTGGCAAGATATGACTCATGTCTGAGGTAGAAAGACAGAGGGAAAGTATACAGAAAAGTTCTTTTGATAGATATTTACAGTTTAATGCAGGCAGTGAAAAAATAGACTATCAAAACATAGCAACTGTTTGTTGGCAGATCTGTTCTATTTGGTATAACTAATGACGCTTCATGAGAATTGACACTTCATCTTTAAATAAAACTCTGTAAAATAATGAAAAATAATAAAACTGAGTTATGCTGTAGGTGGATTCACAGTGTGTTTAACGCTTGCATTTTCTAGAAGGTGTCAAAGGCTTTTCCCTGTCTGAGGTTTTTCGTTAAATAAACTAGAGCTTTAAATAATAATATTAGATATTAGATAATATTCTACAAAATATGACTACAAACATCTGACTAGATAATGTGATTTTCCATTGTTGGCAGGTGTGATGTTACCTGGGTGACTGTTGGTTGGAGTATGGAAATGGTCCTTTTTGGGGTTTCTTGTGTTTTGGAGTAAGAGGTGGTCCAGGTGTCAGAATCAGATCTATTCTGAAAGTAAATAAGAAAAAAAAATTCAAGTAGTACAGGAAACTATTTAACTTGACTATTCCACATAAAACATTAAATAAAAAGAACACATCATTATAAAATGTAAAGGTCAACTATTTATAACTCTTTACACATATGCGTCCCAGTTATGAAAGAGTGTTTTATTTTTTAATGTACGTTTTTAATGTGACCCTGCCTGTAAAAACACAACTGAAGTTATTTTTTTGTGATTTACTGTTTTCTACATAAAATCATCCTACATAATTTAAAAAACATTCAGTGGAAATATAACCTTCATACTTTATTTATTGACTGAGTAAGGCCAAATCATAATGAAATTAATGGTTAAAATTAAGCTTTAATGCTCCTTATTTCCTCGTTCAGGGTCACATATATTTAAAATAGTATGTGAACATTTTCTATAATATTTATTTGACAACCATGCATGTGTGTGCTTGTGTGATACCGTGTCTGTAGATATTTGATTCTGGTGAGCATGTCCAGATGTCCTGCAGAATACTGCTCAATCACATCCTTCACATCATATGGCCTCAGAGTCTCCTTAAAACGCTTCTTATTCAACAGGAACATTATAATCCTTAAACACACATTACAAACACAAATGATTCTCCAGTATCAGTTAAGACTCATCTACAAAAATTCTTGCATTTATTCACCTTCATCTTGTTCCAAACCCCTTGTGTCTTTCTTTACTCTGTAGAGATTTTAAAAAGAATATTAATGACTGATAGTCTCGGTCACCATTCACTTTCATTGTATGGGGAAAAATGAAAGTGAATGGTTGATATCCTTAGGACAACATCATGTTGACCCTGGGACAACATTTAAATCAACCAATCAGATTTCAGAAATAAGTTTACAGTTTATTTTAAGTTTAATCTTCCAACCAGGATTAGGTGCTTCTAGACCAGTGGTTCTCAAACTGGGGGCCGTGGCCTCCTGGGGGGCCACCAAGATGGTTCCAGGGGGCCACAGATTTTCTGGCATTTTAGAAATATAGATATTTATCATAAATTTTGTGCAATCAAACATCAGAAAAACGACGCCCCCAACCAAAAGAATTAATGTTTTACCATTGTTTAACTGAATATTTTCTTGGTTTAATTAAAATTTTAAGTTTAAGATTATATGTCTTTATTTGGGGGGCCGCAAAGCAATGCACTCTACACAAACGGGGCCTTACAACAAAAAAGTTTGAGAACCACTGTTCTAGACCATTGTTTTTCACTTATCATTTCCCTCTGATTTTAGGGGTAAGTTATGGTTAGGGTTGGGGTTTGGTGTGGGTTTAGGTTTTATTTATAAATATGTTGTCCTGAGGACATCAACCAATTGGCAAAAACAGGAGAGCCGTGAATGGTGACCTTGGCTTTCAGTCCATTAGATTTAGCTTTTTGTGTTTAATTTGTTAAATTTAGTTTGTGTTTAAAGTCAGTCGTACGGGGTTTGGAACAACATGAAGATGAGTAAATAATGACAGAATTTTAATTTCTGGGTGAACTATCCCTTTAAGTATTTATGGTTAGTGGAAAATGATTTGATATTTGTTTACCGCACTGCTCTTATTACTAATTTGAGAGTTGGAATCATGTCCTCCATCAGTATATCAGGCGGGAAACCTTTCTCCTCAGGGGTGCGGTCAGGCAGACCACCTGTATCTACAAAGACAAACACAAAATGATTTGCATTTCATGAGTTATGTGAAAATGTTTGCGTAAGGGAATGAGTGTGTTTTTGTTTATATTTTATAGAACGGTCAGTACCCTCAGAGCTTTGTCTCAGGGTGTAGGCCTTCATTCTAAAAGCAGTCCTGAATCTCTCTCTGTTACTAAACCCTGCCGGTTTCCCCTCTTTTGATGGACTTTCCTCAGCCGCTTCCGCTGGCACGTTCTCAGGATTCGCAGTTGGCATCATCGCGCGCGCCCTCACCGTCGACGGCCTTGGAGTTGATAAGCGCACGCGATCCAACAAACTCAATTTCTGGCTAATAGAGAGAGAGAGAGAATAACAGATGAAGTTGAGCAAATTTCGTTTGTATGTCCTCATCATTCTCTAATGCGTAATATCTCAAAGGCCTGTGAGAGAAACAAACACGCACCCACACACAAACTCTTCCTGCAGGTGTAACCAAACACTTCCCAAGAAACAACGCAGGGCATTCTACTGTGAAGGGTCCCGACGGACGGACTCACAAATACCCCCACAAACACACACACACACACATAGGGAGAGGGACAACGCACTGCGGCACACACAGTCTCTCTTGAGTACAGTGAAAAGAAGAAGATTGAAGCGGTGAGAGAGGCTGAAACATCTTTAAGAGATTAAAATGCTCCACAATTACAGACGATTACCAAACAGTTACTGACGCGACACTTTCCCACACACACTATCCGTCGATTCAAACTGTGTCTGAGAGGGTTTCGGCCATTGAAAGGTAGTTTTGTGTGCGTTTATGTGTGTGCGTTGTAGAGAAGAGCCCTTCGGACATACTGGAAGGGAGAGAAAACGTGAGAACAGACAGGAAGAGAATCGACAGATAGATGAACAAACAAACGGCGCACAATAACGTTAACAATGGCACTTTCACTTCAATGTTTGAGTGTGTGTGTATGTATGGTGCAGTTTCTTCAGTTGGGACTTTTGTAGCTTTTTGATGTACATCAATTTTGATGGAGATATTTTAAAGAATGTTGGTAACTGAACAACGGCGGTAGCCTGCCCATTGACTTGCATTGGTTTTGTGTCCACACAATAGAAGTCAATGGGTACCGTCGTTGTTTGGCTCCCAACATTCTTCTAAATATCTTCTTTTGTTTTCTGGAGAAGAAAGTAAGTCATACAGGTCTGAAATGTCAATCGGTTGATTAAATGATGACAGAATTTTCTTTTTTTTTTAACTATCTCTGTAATATCTGTGTGTACAGGTTTGGCTATATATGTCTTGTGATGGTTATGTTCAGGTTATGTTCAGGTTATACGATACAGTATATTATTCGCCTACGATAAAAACAATGGAGGTCTATGAGATTTGTAATGCTCTGTGTGTGTGTTTATGGGTCTATTTTTCCATGTTGGACTTGTTTTGGTAGGTCGCTGTAAGTGATAATGTCAGGCTACAACTTTCCCAGCCACCTACTGCACATTTTCACCAAAATATGCATGTAAGTAAATGTCTGTTTATATGTGTGTGTGTGTTTTTGCAATGGGGCATTAGCAGTATAAATGTGTAATCTGAGCTCTGATCTGGACTAAACATGGATTACAGGTCTCGGGACGGGTTGTACAAACAAGCCCGGCTCTCATTTCAGATACTCCTCTATTCCTCATGTCGATCTCTACATCTTTCTTACTTTAATAATTGTGGTGTCAGGCCAGCGTCCAGGTGAAGGACAACTGCTGCCCGTGATTATTATTTACACAGTCCATCACTGTCATTCTTAGGCGGTTATTAACACTTCCCATCATTTTCCACATGGCGACACTGACGTCACATGTCCAGCCATCCATTACATTCTCACGCACACATTTTCTCGCTCTGCTCTGACAGCATCATCTATCAGTGGTCCATAATTCACTCTTTTCTAATGGTCTCTGTTATATCACATATAGAACCACTGTCCGCATGTCCCAGGACTGAGAAACGACCTCTCAGCTCTCTCTCTCTCTCTCTCTCTCTCTCTCTCTCACACACACACACACACACACACACACACACACGTGCACGCACGCTCTGCTGGTCATCTCGCCTTTGGCACTGAATTAATGGTGGTGGTTATGAGGAGTTATTTAGGGATACACATTTCACACATTCATTAATCTCACAGTTCTCAGAGATGCAGTAAATCTTTGTGATGAGCAAGAGATAGAAGGAGTGTGTGTATGTGTGTATGTGAGAGAGTGAGAGAGAGAGAGAGAGAGAGAGAGAGAGAGAGACACAGAGACACGTACCTAGCCATCACCTCAAGAGGATCCTTCCTGTAGAAAAACACATTTAATTTTCTAACCACATCACATTTATAACAATAAAAACACATGTGGCCTCTGAAAAGCAACATTCACTAATACCAAATGAATCATTACAGTCCATTTATTGTAAAACATAAAATATAACATCGGTAATATTTGTTTGAAATATTTTACTACATCTCATGTACTAGATAAAGTATAATAGAATGGCAGTGCAACAGTTTTTTTTACGTATTCTTTAACGGATTACTAACATTAAATTACAGTACAGTACTAATACAAATGCTGAGTCTATTACTGTAGACATTACAGCATTACACATTACAATGGACTGAAATGGAGGTCAATTCTACATGTGCTTTTCATATATCCCCATATATCATATATATACTGGTATAAGTTCAAACTCATTTCCTGTCCGTGTTTTGATTTTAAACAATGACGCAACAGCGAATTGTCCACACACACATTCGAGTACCTCACTGTAACCTTTAGATGACCTCTAGATGACGTTGTCTCTGCATGCAAACACAAACATATGGATAAAAAAATAAAGGAAATGAATGAGAATGAAACTGGTGAAGTGCATCATCAAAATAACAAGGGTGTGGCACCAAACCATAAGGATGAGCAACTAAAATGTAATTAAACTGAAATGATGCATAAAATCTAAGATTTCCATATGAAATATGAGTTGTGCTGCAGGTGTGTGTGTGTGATACCTGAAGCATGGCAGGGAAATCACCGTCTCATAGAACCTCCATGTGGCGATGAGATCGTCTCTGACTGGGTTGGTGGAATAATATCTCCATGAAGCCTGAAATGAGGCAGAATGATGGTGAAATGCAACATTAAACTCCCACAGCTGCACAAAGTAATACGAGAATTCAAATTACCCATAATGCACATGGACTCCTAAAGGTATATGGAGCCACGCTTGTATAAAAGCCACAAATATAGCTCGTATTTATGCATTATATAACAATCATTATATTCGAAGTGTTAGTTATTAAAAAAAATCCAACAATTGTTGACGGTCTGTTGTTGAGGATCTGTTTGTGCTGTATTTTCTTGCCATGTTTCTGGTTACCTGTATCAGTGAAGCTGCTGGGTGTCTACGTTTTTCAAAGTGTTTCTGTCTGTGCTGTTCCTGAACTTTCAAAGCCAGCCCAGAACCAAGAATACCCTAGATATGACCACACACTTCATGACCAGATGCAAAAATGCTGATAGAATGTTAGCACTTGCAATAGGAACAATGTCAACTTAGGAAAACAGCTGTACTCACGGCTGGAAGAGCAAAAAACGACACACCAATAAGAGCAAAGGTCCCGGCGAGAAGACGCCCTGCCCACGTTTTTGGGGTCTTGTCACCGTAGCCAATAGTTGTCAGGGTGATCTGACACAGAAGTGAAATCCCATCAGTGCAATCAGGGCATGAAGCTATTAATGATGCTAATAATAAATAACTTAAAAACCATTACAAACTCATATTAAAAATGAGCTGCTGTAGATGTCACAAATGCTGTTGCGTTTGGATGTGTCATTAATTTAATTAGATGAAAAATCCCTTTAACCTGGAAAACAATGAGCTTTTTAAAGGCGTTGGCGTACATGTCTCTTCTCTCTCCTATCAGTTTGACTCAGTTTGCTTTAATATAAATGGATGAGAGTAGATCTATACAACTATAGATAGGTACATAGTTCACTATACATTATTATTTTCTTTTTTCTAAATAAAAACAGAATTATAATAAAAAATCATAACATAGGTACACAGATTTTGTAAGAGGAAGTTAGATACAAGGTATGTCTGTGTCTATTTGATGAAAATAGATACATTGTATCTAATTGACTTCCTTTTTCAAGATACATTCTTATAATATCAACAAAATATAGAACTATTAGAACTATATAGAATTAGTATTTAATCAGCACATTTCCTCCATCCATAAATAATTCACTTTTTGTGTCTTTAATATTAACGTAAAGCTGGTTAATGTAGTAAAGATATACAGTAGTTCACCCCAAAATGTAATTGATTAATTTATCCTTTCAAAACCCATATGACTTTATTAGTTCCATACAACGCAATAGGAGTTATGACACAATGTCCAATCTGGTTGACGGCTGTTAATCAAATATTCAGTAAAAATTTTTGATTTTTGATTAATTTGATTTCATTTGATCTATTTTACACACAGTGTGTCACATTTTTAAAGCCTTTTCTGATTCTATCATTGTGTCTTTTTGAAGCTTGCACTACTTTTTTGTAAAAAAAATAAAAACAGCAAAAACTGAATGGAAAAAAAATGTAAATGAACATTTGGGTGTACTGTCAAGATTGTGAATGTCAAGACGTTGCTCATACTCATTCAAATCAATTGAATCACACTCTATTTTACATTTTAACAAATCCACAACTGTTTCACTTGATGGTGTGATTTACTTTATTCTATATATTCTCCTCTGTCTTGTCAGTCTATGGTGCGCGTTCACGAGAGCACTTCGACGCATGCGCATTCGGTTTGTACGGTTGGGCAAAAAAGTGCAAGTCTTCCTCAATATTGAAATCATCAGACATTTTGCAAAGATCAGCTTACATACAGCCTGCGTCTGCTTGCAAACACAGAGTTGCGCTTCCGGGTTGTCAGTCAGAACGCCAGCGTCTGCCCCCACCGAATGCGCATGCGTCGAAGTGCTCTTGTGAACGCGCACCATAGACTGACAAGACGGAGGAGAATATATCGATTAAAGTCGTTATTTTGTTTTGTCATAAAGTTTTCCCATCGCTTCAAAAAATTCTCTGAGCTGATGGACCAATTTAACGATGTCTTTAGTACTTTTCTGGACCTTGACAACAACTATAACCATGATGTCTATGACCAGGCCTGGAAATGTCTCGGATGTCCCTAAAATATCTTTATTTGTGTTCCGAAGACGCCGGGAGGTCTTAAAACATGTTGAACGCCATGTGGGTGAGTAAAAATTACACAATTTTGATTTTGAGATGAACTTTTCCTTTAACTCGAACTATGTGCCTATTTCTTACCAGTCCCCACCAGAGGGCGTCTGCATAGGTATCAAAGTCCTGTGGGGGTGGTGTTGGGGAAGGGTTGTCAATGTCTGTTAGGTTTGTGGCAATGTCATCCTTCTCAACCAGGTACACCAGGAAGGAAGCCAAGATCAATGACAGGAATCCAATGTACCATGCTGTTATCAGCTCCTGCAAAGAAAGACGTTGTAATGAAAAAAACAGCAGAAACCAGTTTTAGCTGGTCCCACACTTGTTTTCTTTAGCGGTTATAGGTCTGCAGTTTTGCTTATGAGACCTGTAACATCATTTTACACCGATATGGGATTGCTTGTGCTTACACGTGTGCCTTGGGTTTGTATATTGCAGTTCACAGCAGTTTCCAAAGAGGGGTGTTTGCATTTGTGTGTGTCTTGAATTGTGTTTGCCCACCCCAGCAGTTTACGAGGGGTGCGTGTTTGTATGTATGGGAGGTACGCTTGACATGATTGACTCAAGTAGGAAATGCTCGTAGATCAAAATATGTTTTGTTCTGATTTTAGAGATGTTTAAAAAAGCCAGTGTCTTACATTGTGAGTTGTGTACCTTGCTGTGTGTGTATATTGCAGATCCCAGCAGTTTCCAGGTTCCTCCGCGGCGGTCCATCCGCAGCATCCGAAGAATCTGCAGGAAACGCAGACTGCGCAGCGACGTGGCCAACACATTTCCCTGGTTACGTACAGCAACCACTGGTACGGAAGCGATCAACACAAAAATATCTGAGAACAGAGAGAAATTACCCATAGGGCATAGGTTTCTTATTGTATTTGGACACTTAACCTACACTTTTGTATAAATGTTATTGCATTATATAACAAAATATTTAATTTATTTTAAGTAATGCACCAACACACTAGTCAAGATAAGCATCTCATGATTTTGTTAGGTTTAAAATATGGGTAGTTGACAAATACACCGTAAATGTGTCCTATGGTGTAACAGTAGAAATTTGAAAAACAAGCTGTTATAATATGTTTTTTATATTATTAATATTATTTATATTTATAATATACAATAGCAGAAGAGAGATTTATCTTCATTGTTATTATTTTTTTCAACATTTTTGCTATGTCAAACAATAGGACACATTTTCTAGGATGATTTTTGTCCTCTAAAAAGACAAACATGATATATACTTTTTATACTACAGTATACTTGTCATATAATGAGTTACTTTTTGAGAAAATGTATATTTTCTAGCAAATGCAATGAATTTCAGACACTTTTAATTTGTGATACAAGTGTCCAAAAACGTTTTGGGTCACTGTGATTATTTTTTATAGAAGTGTGCTTTAGTGTGTCATGGCGTTTTACCCACCCAGGACACACAGGGGTTTGCGTGCAAATTTAAGTCGTCCCCTCCAGCCCTTATATCGACAGCAGCAGCCAGCGGCCCATATCCTTAATGCAAACTCGCCCCCAAATATAAAGATAGTAAATGTTTCCTATAAGTGAGAGAAATAAGAACAATTCTCAAAAAAAACATTCAATCTCACACACGTATAAAACATTGATTAGCTGTGGACAGCAACCTTACCAGAATAACCAACCAGTGAGCAGAATCTTTCTCGTGTTCTCTGAATGTTGTTAAAATCGACAAAATCAGACATCCTAAAACGATCAGAAACCTGTGGAGAAACAAGACAGTGAATGTGAATACAAGACATTAAAGAATGTTATTCCACCTACAAACAGATTTGGTCAAGCAATGACAGTTTCCTTTTACATGGACAGTCAAGCTCCAAACTCACACCATTGGTTGTGACCGTGTTGTGTTGTTAGACTGGTCGGGGGGCTGCAATAAACAGAGCAATGTTTTGATAGCACCACAGAGTTTACACTTCTCAGTTTACACCTAATGGCTGGAATACACTACAAGAATTTTAAAATCTGAACAGATTTTTTTAAAACTAGACATCATACACTTGCAGACTTTTTGAAAGTTTCAGACAGAAACACACTAACTGATCAAATCTACAGACTGGCACAGACTTTCTGCAACAAGTCCAGACTGAAAATCTGGGCAAAAGTCTTGTAGTGTATTTTAGCCTTAAGACTGGCTTTCTTCTCCATCCCAGGCTTATCCTGCATCTGTGAGCACAGCAGACTCACGTTGTGCTTTCACGCTGAGGACTTTTCTACATCGTCTGTAACAACTCTATATCAGCGCTTTCCATGCTGGGGTGTGCGTTCTCACTTTTAAACCGAGTATATTCTGTTTGATACCGAGCACTGTAGCCTTGGGCTGTGTCAACTCTTTCCCACATTGCTGCCACGATCCTCTCTGAGAGCATTACACGTGACTTCTAAAGAAATGGATTGAAAATGCTTGCTCACATTTGCTCAAAATGTGGCAATAGTGTTGAGCACTTATTGAACATTTTACTGCTTTTTGACTATTGTAAAAGTATGTTTTTGCGACTTACCAACATGAAGAATGAATACTGACATTTAATGTGTGTAAAAATGACTTTTTCAAAATTCTATTATTTTGTTTATATAAGAACACAGATATAAGTTAAATCTGTTGCATGGTTTTAATGTTAATTTACTATAAACCATTTTTCAAGACGTAAACAACACTGGTACAGAAGCACTATCTGTTTAAGTTTTTAACAGTATGGGTGGGTTGCACCAACAAGGATTAGGTTTAAATCTAGATTAAATCAAGGTTTATTTAATAATTCCGTTGCACCAAACTGTAAACCTTGTTTAAAAATAATCAGGTTTATATTTAAGATATCATTTGATCCAGGTTTTAATTTTGCAATAAATCTAGATTCATTTTAATTCTGTTGCTCCATTATTTTAAACTCTGATTTATCTCTCAGTTAGCGATTAACTTTAAACTTTCTACTGAGGAGGTTTAAATAGGTAATTAAAAAAACACATTTATAATCAAATGTGCGGGAAAATGACCAGAAACAGACATAACATAAGCGTCATGTTATGCTTCAGTGATGCGTTTATTGTAAATAAAAATGGAAATAAATAAAACACCTCAGCACGAGTGAGGGCACGGTTGTCACGGACTGGCGTGGAAGAACCCAAGTGCAGGCAGCGGGAATGCAGGGGTAAACAAAGACTTTTATTAAATAATAAACACGATAAACAGGAAACCAAAAAACCCACAATGGGGAAAAAACGGACACGGTAACTAAACAGGAATACAAACAAAAGACTTCCCATGGGGCAAAACTAGAAGATAACAAAACAAACTTACGACACAACGTCACAAAACAAGGCAAGGGAATCCACAATCAATTGATAAGCCAAGGGACGGGAACCACGAGAAGACAAGGCACATACACAGGTAAGCACAAGGTACACATACATACACAACGCAATCCACAAGCAACAGGACAAAGACACATGAGGGCATTTTAAAGGCAAGACAAACGAGGGATAATGACACAGGGCAGGTGGGAAACATTAGACACGGCAGGGAAGCAATACAGGAAACGAGAGGGGCGGGGCCAATGACAAGACACGAGAAAGCACATGAGATGTAAAAAACATAAACAACTCATGGCTTTCTTACATAAAACCTAAGGGCTCCGTCCCGATCCTGCCACACGACTAGAAATTCAGAAACAAGAAGGCAGGACCGTGACAACGGTGGTTTGATAAACTGGGTGGCCAGTTGTGAAGCGTCAAGTTCAAGATGCCCTGCTTTCTCATGCAATAGGTTACATAGCACAACGTCTGTGATTAAACGGGAACAGACAGACATCCTGAGAAGAGTAGTTATTTTAGCGGCACCAGTGACCAGGGACACAGGTATTGTGGGCGCCCTGTCTAAATTGTGGTCCGGAGTTGTGCCGATGTTAAACAAACTTCTTTAAGACTTAATTATTATATGTGAAATAAAAAACGGATTAACAGGAAGTGCTTCTGCACCAGTGTGGTTTACATCTTGCAAAATGAACTATGTATAATATTGTGCTATTTATAAACAGCCGATTATTCCATCCGAGGTAAGGAGAGATTCCGCAGGGCCCAGATGAACCAAGTCCATATCCAGCCCCACAACTAGAGATTACGCCAGCTACATTCGGAAAATCTCGTGCCATCTCCTGCGAGAGCCTGCGGACTGATGACATCCAGCTCCATCCAGGCAATTCCATCACTACTAGGGATGTAACGATTCACCGTGAGCCGGTTGAAAATCGGTTTAATGAGCAACGATTCAATCGGTTGAGGCTTGAACTGAATCGCATACATTTTTTGAACAGCAGGGGCCGCTATTTTCACTGCAAACTAAACGTGGATGCTGATATTTCTTAAATGCAAAAAAATCCAAGAAAAGCACAACAGTATTAGTTTGTTTATATTAAAGAGACTTTTTCTATTATTAATTTGTTATAAAATTGCAGTTTATTTTGTTATTTGAAATAAAACATTATTTTATATACAAAGAAACGTGAAGCATTTAAGAAATAATGCAAGGGAAGTTGTTCATTTCTAATTTGTTTCAACTCATTTTTTAAAATAAATCGTGAGTAAATCGTGACTAAATCGCATCGTGAGATCAGAATCGTGATCGCATCGCATCGTGAGCTGAGTGAATCTTACATCCCTAATCACCACCCAAGAAAAAGGCGACCATCTGGCCGGCCCAGCTCAGACAATTCCATCCCCAACCGAGAGCAAAGACGGACTACCTGTCACATAAATGCTAAATTTACAATACTTGGTATTTAATGCTAAACTTACATCACACGACAGCAGTTTGAAGTTATGGCTGCACTCAGTGACTTTGATTGGAGGTAGCTGGGTGGGTGTTGTAGGGAGTGGGGGGGCTTGTTGGTTGTGGTTCGGGGCGTTTCATTTGTTGGGACTGTGTGGGTCTGGTCTGGTTGGTCTTGTTTTGTGGTCGATGTCGGACAACAGAGGAATAAAGTTAATTATGCCATTACTACTTTTCCCTGGTTGTTCCTCTGTTGTCTGTTGTTGATCGCGGAATGGACCGGGTTGGACCTGCACGGTTTCGGCGGGTGGGGCTTCCTGGGTCGCGGCTCGTGGGCTCTCCCTGTTCTTCGTGGACGTTGCTCGGTGGCTTTGGTCGGGGTCACTGAGTGCAGCTATGACACGTCAGAGGAGATCTGGCCCTCCCGGCTGAGCCTGGTTTCTCCCGAGGTTTTTTTTCTCCATTATTCATCATTGGAGTTTGGGTTCCTCGCCACAGCAGAGCAGTGCAGTGTTGGCTTGCTCACCGGGAGACTGCATTTATTTATTTATTCATTTATTTATTAGATATTATTTATTATAATGATCTTGCTTGGTCTATAAACACCATGCACTGTGCTGTGTTTTACCTTTCTGTGTTTTTCTTATTTGCTCCTGTAAAGCTGCTTTGGAACAATGCACATTGTGAAAAGCGCTATATAAATAAAATTGAATTGAATTGAATTGATTATTCCTATAGGCAAACTACGCAAATTGCGTAGGGCCCCTGCACCACCATGGGGCCTCCTTGAGTACCGAATCAAAAACACTATGATGTAAACAAGACGCGGATTCAACTTTCTGCCTTCGGAGTGTTCTGTTACAAACTTTACAGGAATCATTTGGAAATTTCCTTTTTAATACTTTATTTATTTAATTACTGTGACATAGGCTACTCGGACATCATGCAGTGCGCGCAGGTGATGACATGCGCATAATGTGATCATGCCTCTTACATACGGCTTCAAAACGAAGCTATCCGTATGTAGCGTAAAAAACGACAACAACGTGAAGCAAAAGAACAAGAACTAGAAGGCATGTGTTTTTGTACTATTTTAAAGTCTTATTTAGTTTTGTCAACTTATGCAAGTACATATTTACAAAACAGTTGGTTTGACTGTGGACGTTCGATAGTCGAGAATTTAGGGACCGTCTCCAAAGTTACATACACATTAATATTATAACTTCAATAGCATTTACAGGGAATGACTTAGTCACAAAACCAGCTGTGAATGTTCATGTGAGTCTCAGCTATAATGCACACCACTGTATTTCGTTTGCCCATGATAATATGTCATTTTTGTGTTATTTTTCAACCATGACGTGTCGGACTGACACCTTTTAAATGGTCATTAAACGTCCCAATGTTTGCTGGGTTCTCTCTACCGGCTCCTGTCAGACCTCTCAAGCTTTGACTAATAAGTCAAAACAAAAACAAACCTGTTCAAAAAAAGTATGGATGGAAGTCTACTGTTGCTATGGATACCCCACCTGAATCATGACAAAATGCTCTGAAAGGCCTGCTACAATATAAACAACATTTGACCAGCAGAGGGGGCTGGAGAACGAATGCACACAAACACATACTGTATACTCACACATACAAAACATCAAACCTCTAACAGATGCTGAGGTGGTGCATTTTTTTTACCACTGGTGATCAAATGCTTGATAGTATACTGCATAAGACTCTCAAATTGAATTTCTCCTGAAAATCATGCAAAACAATGCTTACATTGTTCTCCATGTTCTTCTACAGGAGCTGTTTCATAGTGCTGTCATTCAAAAATGCATTATGGGTATTGAGATAGCATCGAAAAGGTAACTCACATTTAAATATTTTAAAATTGAAGTCTTTAATAAATGTACTCATCCTCATTTTTTTGTGCTCCCATACTTTGTATCATGCATTTTTGTGCAGTCTTTTGTTGTTGGGTCTAAGGCCACACACATACACACGGTTAGTCGCACACTTCTATCATTCTCAGTCCATTTATCAGTTGACCTGTTGGCATCGTAACTATGGTTTCACATTTGTAGGTTAATCTCTGCTGTTTCCATGGTTACTAATATTCATCTTACACATACATGCTGGTACATGCTCAGCATCTGGTCTCCAGTGAAAGCTTTTAGCATCCACCACACTAATAACATCTAATGGTCACACCCTTACACTCTCTCGCTCTCTCTCTCTCTCTGAGTGTGTAGGATTCTCTTAAAGAGTATCTTCAGATACAATGTCTCTTTCAGCCCAGAATGCTGTAATGCCCTGACTCCAGATAACTCCAGCATAAAAGGGAGTGGTTAAAAAATATGTTTGTGTTGTTCATCAAACAGTATTAGGAAAGTGAACTGGAATTCGTAGCTGAGCATCTGCATAAACGATCACGAAAATGCTGATTAATGCTGGTCTGTGCCTGTCTAGCTGATGCTACTCACTCACAGAAGTCAGAAGGAAGCCTGGGGACTGCATCCAAAACATAGCTGTGTTTTTAATAAGAATGCTTTTAGTGATTGTTCACCCAAAAATGAAAATTCTGTCATCATTTAATCACTTTCTTGGCATGTCAAACCTGTATGAGTTTATTTCTTTTGTGTTTATTTCGAACACAAAAGAAGATTTTTTGAAAAAAAATTTGTTGACTGAACAGCGATGGCAGCATTCACTTGCATTGGTTTTGTGTCCATACAACAGAAGTCAATGGCTGCCACCGCTGTTCCGTTATCAACTTTCTTCAAAATATTTTCTTTTGTGTTCTGCAGAAGAAAGAAAGTCATACAGGTTTGAAATAACAAGAGGGTGAGTAATTGATGACAGAATTTTCATTTTTGGGTGAAGTATCTGTCAGGACTCGGAGTGTTTGTTTTGTGAGCGAGTTTTTCCTGTTTTCCCCCTCGTGGGATTTTGTTTTGTGTTTTTTGTTTAAATAAAAACATTTTTTGTTGTACTCTTCCGTCTGCGATTGGGTTCTGTCTATACGTTCTGTGACACTATCGCTTTAATTAAGAAAACAGATGATTTTCTAGGTAAACGATATTTGAAGAATTCTCTAAACAATAAACAGTGCAGATGAGGTTAGACTAATGATCTAACCAAAACATGTGTACAGCAACATGTCTCAACATTACAATTTGATATGACTGTGAGGTCAATAATACCACAGCCTGGACTTTCCTCATAGATAATGATAATACTGTTATGAAAATGCCAGCAGTGTCACGTTTCACAATGAAATCCAATCATATTTGTCATGATTTCGCAAAGGAGGACCCAGGTGCAGACAACGGTGGACGGAGACAAAAGACTTTTAATAAAAAACACAAATCAAACACCCACGATGGGGAGACAAAATGGGAACAGAACTAACAATACATAAAAACATAAACCAAAAACTTCCCACGTGGGGGACAAAACAAGCGGACAGAATATTCAAAAAAAGACTATATAAAACTAAGACAGGACTACACTCAATACACACAAGAAGGCATGATACATGAAAACTTACTAAGACTTGGAACAGCAGTGAAACAAAACGAATCAGCACAAGACAAGAGACACGAGGTCAATATAGGGGAATACAAACGAGGGATGATAACACAGGGAGGGTGACGGGCAGGTGACAAGGATCAAACACTAAGGAGAAGTTAACGAGGGAACGAGAGGGCGGGGCTAAAAGACGCAACACCGGAGAGAGGGAGAATATGGAAGGCCCACACGCCAAAACGTCTCTCTCCACATATAACAAGGGATCCTGCCGTGATTCTGCCACAAGATCAAGAAAGCCATGATAAGATGAGGCAGAATCACGACAATATTGCACATGCTATCTGATGTGTCTTATTAGACATAAATTATGTTATTGTGGCACAGAGTCAAATGTGAATCACATTGCGACTTTTCTTAAACCTTAAGCCTATAGAGTGGCTCAGAGATGGCGTATTTTCGTAGGCTAACCCAGAAGTGCCGCACTGGTTCCCTCGACCGAAAGCCTATGCATTTTTCCCATAGACTTTTGGAAGATCGCAAAAAATAACATCTGTGATTAACAAATGTTCATGATGTTTACACGTTTTGTCTATCAAGATAATCTTTACAGATTAACACAATATTTGCTATTTTTTAAGCCTAAATACAATCGAAACGCTGCCTGGGTACCACAGTACAACAATGCAATTTCGCATTACATTATTTAAATACATCAATGAGCAAAAAGTCTTCCAGAACTACATCAAAGCGCATAACTATGATTTGTTATATCCGCCTGTTTCATGCACTTTTAGATCCACGTAATACAAGTTAGTTATAAATACACTTAACACTGACAGCGTAATGCGATCGTTTTCCACTCATTCATATGCAATATAAGCATAACATTTAAGATATAGTTGTACTATAAATCCTTTAAATGTGCTGTTGTGAATTTGGCCAAAAAAACTCCTGGCAAAAGTGTTTTTGACAGTCATGGCGACTGTTAAAAACACATTAGACACCACTTAGATCAGTGGTTCCCAACCGTTTTTCCTTGGGAACCCCCACGTACATACAGTATATGACAATCGGAGCCCCCCCAACCACCCTCAAATATGTGTGTGTGTGTATACAAACATAATTGCTACTCACACACACATATATAGATAGTAAATATAAATAAATGAAATTAAATTAAATAATTGAATAACACAGAACACACATTCTGGCCGAGACTTGTCTTGTCCTTCAATAAAAACTAAATTTACGTAGGTTTTGTCATAGCGTCTAAACTTTTTCCTTTATCTCTGACGAAGAAACACCACATTTACGTTTCTCTGCTATTTTTCCTTTTGATTTTTATGTTAACACGAACGTTGACGCCTGACAGAGGACGTTTCTCATGTGAGTCTCATAGCGAGAACAGCCAATGACAGTGCTTCCAGCTACCACGAAGCACCTTGTGAATGTCTGCCGATGGAGCCGGAAAAATTTAAATAATTATTTTATACAAGATATAACTATTTTTGACTGCATTATCTTGGCATTTTAAGCACATGATTTTTTTAAAACATACAAAAATATTTTTATTTAAAATGATTAGTGGAACATTTTATGCAGCTTTATTTAACCTCAAAGCATGTCAGCTCCCTCGCCCCTCATGTGAACTCTGGCGTCCCCCTAAGGGGGTCGCGGACCCCAGGTTGGTAACCACTGATTTAGATGCTTTAAAGTTAAAAGTGTTACTTTTTCCTGTCAATCCATGAGGATTTTGTCCGTAAAGAATGCTTTAATTGAGCGTGAACAGCGCAGCGCAGCAAAAATAGACTCGGCACCGAAATGATCGCTGCACTGCTGCTTACGCGCCGCTTCTGCTCCCCAAACACGCGCTGCTTATGTGTGGGGTATGAACGCTCTCATCTGTTAACATGTGCAGCGAAAAAAATACGCGCTGCTTATGCGTGTGGTGTGAAACGGGCGTTAGATTAATATTTTTCTATAAAACTGGATGAGAGAGACGAGAGAGAGAGGTTTCTGTGCTCTGTCACAGTTATGATATCAGACTACTGTTTGTGTGTGTGTGCACGTGTGTGTGTGTGTGTGTGTGTGCGTGTGTGTGTGTGCGTGCGTGCGTGTGTGTGTGTGTGTGTGTGTGTGTGTGTGTAACCTCTGGCTTAGCTGTTTGTCTGATCAATGTTGAGGGCATATTGGCTGTAATGGGAGCATCAATATATGAGTCATAACAGGACATATCAACCTTTACACACACATGGACACACAGGTACAGTATACTATAGACCAACAGGATTGTAGCATGCTGGGTACTTTGTAACAGTGAAAATTGTAAAAAGCACTATATAAATAAAGTTGAGTTGAGTCAAAGTAAGTTGAATGAAAATGTTCTGTAGTACTTGCATAGAAAGGAGAGGTATTGAAAGAAAGAGAGCGAGAGAGAGAGAGAGAGAGAGAGAGAGAGAGAGAGAGGGATAGCACCATTAGAGGTTATTATTAAGGTGGATGTTAAAAGCACAGTATTTCTCTGCTGATTTTGGGAAAAGCACAGTATTTCTCTGCTGATTTTGGGGAACAGCAGATTACGGCTCTCACTGGAGACCAAAAGATGAGCACAAAGCAGTTGTGTGTGTGTGTTGTGTGTTTGAATGTAGACTCAGGGCCGGCCCATCCTCTGTTGGTGCCCTATGCAAGATTTTAGATTGCGCCCCTTATACAAAATAAATTAATAAAAATATCTGAAAATGAACTTTTTTAAAAGCAAACTTCTTATTTATTTTAATATAACATAAATTGTGATTAATAGGAATAAATAGGAAGTAAATAAATGACTAAAAATATTTGTAATAAAAATGTTTCTAATTACCTACTCATTGTTTGAAAATAATGCTGATGTCATGATATCAACTCTCCGGTCACCAGAGATCACATTCACCCGAGTTTTTGACTATTGGACTTCATCTCCCATAATCCTTCGCACACATGATCACCTCTGCACTTGATCACTATTACCGGGACTGTATATTCAGTGACTCAACTCTCACTCATTGCGAAGTCTTGTTTTTTGCTACGGCTACATTTCTAAGCATTAGTCTGTGTACTATCGTCATTCTGTGTATTACCTTGGATTGTTTTACTGTTTTGGATTATTGCTACCTGCCCTGACCTATGCCTGTTCATGTTATTGTTGATCCGCTACCAGACCCTGATCTACCTGCCTGTTATTACCTTTACGATTGTTTGCTGCCTGCCTCGACCCATTGGCTGTTTCATGTTTAACCCGCTACTGCTGGTGATATTATCTCTGTGTCCTACTATTAAATGAGAATTGCAAATGAATCCGACTCGCCCTGAACATTCATTACAGCTGAAAATAAAATAAAACAGATTGTTTTCTCAATAATACTGTTTTTGAATATTAGAGCTCATAAAACGAATATTTCATTATTATTATTATAGATAAAGGTTAATAAGAAAGCTTTTTTAAAAATTCTGTCAACCTCTGCGCAAATGCTGTAGGGACACAAATAAAAGTTTATTGTATTGCTTTGGATTTTCTTAAATAAATGGCATAGTCTAGTCACATTGCTAGTAAACACACTTTGCAGTTCATTTAGTTTAAAGCAGTCAAAAACAGCACGCAGTGTCAGTGTTACCAGTACAATGGTTAAAAATAAGCTAGTTGCTCCAAGCGGTATTCAAACTTACATCCGGTGTTGAGTCCAGCATGGTAAGCAGGCGCGCTAACAACGAGGCCACATGCAGGCACTAACATAAGTTGTAGGAGCATCTCTTGGAGTGAAATTTACCTGCACAGATTACACTAGTTAGTTTACGTTACACATGCATAATTAACGCATTAAGATGATTAATTATAATTGCGTCATGATGCAAGAAGCTGTTTACATGTCGTGTTTTTTTTTGCGCTCTCGTCTGGCGCCCCTTGGTCATTTTGCGCCCTAGGCAACTGCCTATGTCGCCAATGCCATGGGCTGGCTCTGTGTAGACACAATAGTACATATTAAGCTATACCAAACAATAGCTCTTTGTCACTGACATAAATATAGTAATTGAAGGTGATCTGTAGTATAGTCTAGTGTAGGAAAAATTACAATAGTAGTCAAAAGTGCCCCAGAATTGTTTGCTTTCCTACATTCTTCGAAATATCTTCTTTTGTGTTCAACAGAAGAAATTTTCAGTATAAAGCAAATTTTCCTACTGCGGTAGTCAATGGTAGCCAAGAACTGTTTGGTTACAAGCATTCATCCAAATATCTTTCTCTGTGTTGATCAGAACAACAAAATTTATTCAGATTTGGAACAACTCGAGGGTTAGTAAATGAAGACAGAATTTTCATTTTCGGGTGAACTGTTCCTTTAAATTGACATCATAGTACCTAGATATGACCACTGATCTATATAAATTACTGTTTATAAAATGTATGTTTTTTTTTAGTAGAATAGCAATGTATGGAAATCTTTATGGTGAGTGTGTATTGCATACAGTTCTGTTGGCAGGTATAAATGTAAAATTTCATAACTTCAAGAACTACACAGTCTATATATATTTGTATTTAGAATGTACAGATGTACAGCACATTTGTCATATTTTGGTGTCTCGTCCGTCTGCTGATCTGTTATGTAGGCTACGCTCTTGTAATGAAGATTAATGTAACTCACTCAGAGATGGGAAAATTCCTGACTTTAAATAAATTAACATTTACATGCCTAATACATTTGCATTGTAAGAATGTACTGGGAGATTTCTGTTAGAAAAACAGTGACTGGTAATGTACTGTTTCATCGTTAATATGTTATAACTCCCTATTAATTCAATAGAATGTTTGGGCAACATGGTGGCGCGGTGGCTTCAGTGTAATGACGTCATGAGCAATCCAGTCATTTGAATAGATCAGTGGATATGACTCATCAAAAACTCATGTATTACTCATCAAACACGCACACACACTTAAAGTTTGGTAAAGCACTGCATTAACAGCACAAAGGTCATGCGTTCCTGAGAGACTTTAGAACTTTAACAGCGTCTGCCAAATACATGAATGTAAAATTTAAACTTAGTTACGCAGTTACTTGCATATCAGAAGACATCTTCACACAGTAAGTCTGCCACACGCATACAGACGTTCAGACGTTCGTCTCTCTGTGTGAGAATAATCTGTTTGTTCACTTTTAGCTGTGATTCTAATTAAGGACAGTTGCTGAGCAACAGAAGCTCTGGAGTAACTCCCTGTGTCAAGCATGGGAAATAAAACACATGCACACGTGCTCTAAACGCATGCTTTTTTTGCTTAGGTTGCACAGCAACTGCTTCAATTGGAAGTTTGTGTGTAAGTAGCCTATGCATGTGGCGTGAGCGTTGTAAATATGCTGGAATTGTGTCTGTTCATCAGCAAACAGTTGAGCAGCCCTCCTCTGCAGAAGGAGATGTTACCGTGGTTACATGTCACATGATGGTGTGCTTGAGGAGGTAGTAAAGTGGAGAGAGCAAATAGAAAGAGAAGAAGAGTTGGTCTCATAAGTGCTACTTGGTATAAATTGGTGTTAAACATTGTTTAAAAATTCCGTTATTTAGGAAATGTTGTATTTACAGTAACACTTTAAAAAGTAAATGTATACAATTTTCACCCTCATGTCGTTTAAAATCTGTTTATGATTCTTTCATCTGCGAAGCACAAATGAAGATATTTTGAGAAATGTCTATGTGGTTTTGTGTCCATATTATGGAAATCAGTTGGGTTCAGTGGTGTTTGGTTACCATCATTCTTCAAAATATATACAGTATATTTCTTGTGTTATGCAGAAGAAAGGAATTCATACAGTTTTGTAATGACGTGACGGCGAATAAATAAAAGAAGTTTCATTTTTGGGTGAACTATCACTTTTAAGAGCCCTTTTTTAAAAAGTTGTTTTACTGTCACATCTATTCTAGCTAGAATATGCAATTCTTTCACTTTATTTGGTGGAACTGCTGAAATTACCATCCCCGATTTTGCATGTTATTTTAAAAAACAATATTCAACCAAACTTTTTACAATATTTTTTGGTAGGAACTTTGGGCTTAAAGTCCCAGTGAAATTAAAAATGACAATGCCTACTTTTTAATGAAATATTGCAGCATTTATTGTAAATAGTTTATCAATGTGGGCCATTCTCTTTGTAAAATTCGTGTGCCCTTATAATCTTTAGTTAAAATCTGAAAATGCACTTCCTTCCTTTAATGACTATCCATCTTAAACGACGTATGTTTGTGGGCTGGGGCGGAGCATCCGTTAACTCAACTGTCAAGCTGTTTTTATACCACCAATCAAATCGCAGAGAAAGACGACAGCCACGCCCACTATTTTTCTCATTTCACTCGGAAATGTGTCAAAATACAGTCCAGTAAAAACAATCGCAACTTCCGGTTCACAGGGACAGAAGGCCAGAAGGAGAAGACCAGAGGCTGTCAATCTCCAAAAAGCACGACTCATGCACTATTTTTCAAGTCCTAGTTTTGTGCAGGAAACCGAACAAATTTGTCATTCACTTTAAATCTGCCATGGTAACCATTAAAGGGGTCATATGGCTGAAGTACGTGTTTTTCTGTGTTTTTGGTGTGTTATAAGTTGCCCATGCATGTATTAGACACGTAAAATTGCACAAATGAAAGTGTGGGAACAAAAGATGCATTCTATCTAAAAGCGAATGCTCACCCAGACCTGCCTGAAACACCTCGTGTAACCACACCCCCACAAATCTACGTCAGTTCGTGGTATGATTTGACTAAGACCGCCCAAATCTACACGTAGTTAAGGTGGGCGTAATTGTAAATCTCATTGTATCGTCTGTCAGTACAATTGCTTTGGAACCTGATGTTCCGAATATGGTAAGAGGCGTTACATTTCCTTGAAATGCTTGCAGTATTCGACCAATCACTACACACTGGTGAACTGGCCAATCATAGCACACCTCTCTTTTCAGAGCGATGAGCTTTGTTAAAAAATCAGCGCGTTTCAGAGAGGCGGGGCAAAGAGGATATACAAACATGCACGGTATGTGGAAAATACAACATTTTTTAAATGATGTATACACATTGCGTTACATCTAAAACAAACAATAATATTTGTTTTAAAAAAAAACAAGACCCGAAAAACCGTGGCCACAGTTTTGTAATTCGTTCCCTCAATTTAAAAATCCGTACTCGCAGATTCTAAAACTGTTCCCACAGTTTACAAAACCGTGCTCTCGGATTAATAAACTGTACCCACAAGTTTCCAATCCGTGCTCTCGGTTTTTAAAACGTCCCCTCAGTTTTTGAAATCTGTACCCACAAATTCATAATCTGTGCCCACGCTTTCGCAATCCGTTCGCAGTTTTGTAAACTGTAGCCTACTTGCGGAATTGAAGCCTCTGTCTGTCAACAGAACAAGCTCCTACAGGAACATTAACGAATATTGTATACTGTTTTATTTTAGATTATAATTATAAATTTATATATAGAATTAGAATCTGTGAGTATGGATTTTTAAACTGAGGGAACGAATTACAAAACTGTGGCCACGGATTTGCGGGTCTTGTTTTTATTTCTCCGAGGGGTGACCAGACGGGCTCCGTATGAATCCTTCTGTTAAATGCAGATTTTGTTGCCATCTTATTCTTGCCCCCTTGTATTGGGTTTGTCTGACTCAGAGGATCAGACTGTAGACGTCACATGGCGTGAGGATCAGTCAGGCTCCTCTGGTCTAGGAACTATTTTGTTTACAAATTTACAAATTGGGGATTGTTTTTTGATAACACTGCAAACAATAATTGTTATTCTTATACTGTTTTTGTGTTGTTTTACTGACTGACTGCATTTCTGTTGTATAATAAAAATCTACTGGTAGTGACACTGCTTAAATTTCTTGTTGTTGTGCCAATTCAGAGTTCATAATAATGTGGCTAAACTCTTTTTTGATCACATTTAACCACTTGAAATGTGATTATTACTGTAGTTTTGTATTAGTGCATATTTTTTCTTTTATTTGTAAATACAATAGAGAAAGAAAATCAAGAAAGTGTGAAAGAAGAGTGAATGGCAATACAAGCACAATGGCTATAATATCATAGTATGAGCACTGATTGCTAGGCCACAGATGCCAAAGTAGTGCAGCGCCTATAATTTGGTTAAGCAATTAGGTTTGTTAACATTAATTTTGTTAGCACATATCCAAACACCAACACACAGATTTCCCACTCAGACAGCAAGCCATTTCCTTTCTCACTTGGTAACACAACAACCTGCAGTGATAAAATGATCTGTGAATTACAGAACCACAGAGAGCACATACACCACGTGCGCTCACACAAACATATTTACACCTGCACATTGAGTGTGTGGGTGTGTGTGCATGTGTGTGTGCATGTGTGTGTGAGAGAGAGAGAGAGAGAGAGAGAGAGAGAGAGAGAGAGAGAGAGAGAGAGTTAATATAGTTTTGATTTTAGTTTGATTTATATTGATTAATATTTTAAATTAGCTTTTATTTTTAGATCTTTAGTTTTTAAGTGTTCATTTTAGCTAATGTTTTAGCAATTTTGGTATATGCTTTTGTCATTTTATAATTTATTTGTTCATTTTTTATGTTGCTAGATAAAATTCATTAATTTCTATTTTAGTTTTATTTTAGTTTTTGTTCATTATTATAATTTTAGTGATTTAAACTTATTTCAATTTATTTGAGGCAACATTTCAATTTTTCCATTAGTTAAGTTTTTCCTATAATTTTAGGTCAATATTTTATTTGATTTCAATGAACAGAGATGTTTTCAAAGTTTTAATTTTAGTAAACTAAAATAACCTTGGGGAGAGGGAAAGAGTCTTTTGGCCTAGAGCTGTACAAACCGGACATAAATGGATTTTTCTCTCTCTCTGAAGAAAAAATCCTGTAACCTTTTATCTGACCAGGAAGGTCACATGAACACACAAATCCACTTGCACATGAGGCCAACAAGAGGTGAGGAATCACCATGTGGCTTTAGAATGCTGGGTAAGAGTGTGAGGTGATGCTGTGTTTCCAGTTTTAAACCAATCCAAAACTGCTGTTTGGGCAAAAAACAGACTAGAGTCAGAATATCACTTGTTGAAAAGGTAAAAAAAATTACTTGGAATTGAGCCGCACTATTAGATGCAATACTAACAAGATGCTTTCCTGTAGCTCAGTGGATAGAGCATGGTGCTGGCAACGCCAAGGTCATGGGCTTGATCCCAGGGATTGCACATACTCAGAAACAAATGTCTAGTATAATGCAATGTAAGTCCCTTTGGATAAAAGCGTCTGCCAAATGTATAAATGTAAATGTAACTGAAGTCACTAAACAAACTCTCATCACAGAGTACAGTATATTAATACATTTTCTTTAAAAGTGCAAACTTTTTAGGTTAAAGGGATAGTTCACCCAAAAATGAAAATTCTGTCATAATTTACTCACCTTCTTGTCATTTCAAATCTGAATGACTTTCTTTCCTCCGCAGAAGACTAAAGAAGATATTTTGAAGAATTGGTAGCCTACTGAACAACGGTGGTACCCATTGACTTGCATTGGTTGTGTCTACACAATAGAAGTGAATGGGTACCGCCATCATCACCGCCAACATTCCTCAAAATATCTTCATTTGTGTTCTGAAGAAGAAAGAAAGTATTTAAAACAGGTTTGAAATGACAAGAGGGTATGTAAATTGATTATTGCCTATGTTAAATGCCTTAGTTATATGCCTATGATTGCACAGTTAGCCTTAAGCTTTTCTTATATTAATAATGCTGAAAGATGATTCCTTAATCCTTAGTTTTATTTATGGATAATCACAGGATCTGTGGGTTAAAGGCGGAATGGATGATTTGCAGCGGTGGAAAGTAACAAATTACAAATACTCAAATTACTGTAATTGAGTAGTTTTTTCAGGAATTGCACTTTTTTAAGTAGTTTAAAACAGTGTATTTTACTTTTACTTGAGTACATTTTTAGTGCTGTATCGGTACTTTTACTGCGCTATTTTTCCTCACATTGTCGTCGCTACTTTATGTTTAATCTTCATGTGATTGGCTAAGGAGAATAATCAGTCCCGTCACGTGACCCCGTCCACTCAAATCGCGCATAGAAAACTTGCGTCACACAGATTTCAAGACATCTGCCGCCAATACGCCCTTTTCACATGACGTCACGCATCTTCCGTTCTGCCGCGAAGCAGTGTATCATTACTTCCGCTAGCACTCCAGTTCATAAGGTGGCGGTAATGCACCTATGAGCTGATTTGCCAACCGCCATTAAAACTCAAGAAGAAGTTACTTCCGCTAGCGCCTCAGAATGGAGTTTACCAAGTGGCTTGCACATCTGCCACAAATACGTCTAGATGATGTACAACGTCTTGCAGACAAATTTTCTCTAACAACAAGATCAAAGCTAGAGAAAGGATACAAATTCTTCGTTGAACAGTACCGGTTTGATTATGAAGGTAAGTGTTTTGTTTTCTTTTTGTGTTTGCGAAGGTGCTAGTATAAGTTTTTGAATACGTGTTCTGTCAGTTTTTTTTTCACTGTTGTTAAATTCCAGCTCGACGGCAAAACGGAAGTTCTTCTCCTTCTTCTTCTTCTTGTTTGTTGCAAGACAGATGTTATGATACACTGCTTTGCAAAAAGGCGGAAGTTAAGTGACGTCATTGTGAAAAGGGCGTATTAAGTTTAATCATGGAGGAGGACGAACGTGTGCGTCAGGCAGGACGTGTATCAAACGGCGGTTTTGCGCGCTTGAAAGTCACTGCGGGAAAGGGACACAATACGAAGGCTCGTCCGAGATATGGAGAAATATTGAGTTCCTGTATCACTCCGTTCGCCAAGTTTCATCCAAACGGCTATATCATGAGATAAAATTGTCCATCTCTCTCCAAAGTCTCTACACTAAGTGCTCTGCCCTTATAAGTGAGTAGGGAACATATGCGATTGGAACGCATGCGAAGCAGTTTCGCAAACCATGCATTACCAGTTATTATGTTGTAAATAACGTTCAGTTTCTTGCACAGTTCGATCGACTCGCTTAAATAAGACGTCATTACATCGAAAGAAGCCGCAGGGATTACTTATCTTTATTTTGAACTTTTAAAGACATGAACCATGAAAAACCATGGACCACAATTCCAGGTAAAAATCTTTATTGTTCTACCTAAGAAATAATGTCACATACATCTTGGATGGCTTGAGGTTGATTAATTGATCAGCCAGCTCCTCTACAGATATGACTGTTAATGCTAATCCAATGCAGTTTAGGTTACAAATGTTTAGCATTTTTTGCATGCAGTATTTGGGGCTCTTATGTATTAATTTCTGCATTGTGGGGCCTAGTACACATGATTGAACAGTGTTGGAAGTACATAAATGGTTTTACCTGGAAAACTGAGCTCATAATAGACAGACAGACAGACAGACAGAACAACACATTGAATGGTTATTTTGTCTGAGTTGTATCCAGTTATATGCTTTATCAGTAAGGTAAAGATGTGTTTTGTTATAAGTAGCTATTTTCTATATAAATCTCTATATTTGATTATTAATAATTATTCTTAATTCATTAAATAACCCCGACTAAAAAGTAACGAGTAACTAGTACTCTGAGTAGTTTTTGAGAAGAGTAATTTTTACTTTTACTCAATTACTTTTTTAACACCAGTACTTTTACTTGTAATTGAGTACAATTTCAGCAATGTAACAGTACTTGTACTTAAGTACAAATTTCCAGTACTCTTTCCACCTCTGATGATTTGGTAAGGTGCTAACTTTAGCCTGCTAGCACTGAAATCATGATCCCACCCTCCACACGAATCGCCGTCCAAAGCCACGCCTTCTCCAAAACACACGAACGCGCACAAACCAGAAGCTCTTGGATCAATTCCAATAAAATCATGTCTCATTCACCAGTGAGAACACGTTACACTACAAAGTATATAACGTTACTACAATAGCGAAAACAGCTAATATAAACAACAGTTTTGAAACGGGATTAGATGCAGCATAGTTCCCGTTTGACGCTGGGTGACGATGTAATACATAAAGGTCCACAAACTACATAAGCAACATAATCAAAACCCATCAAATCATAACATGTAGCCTACAGTACTACCGACCTGTTCAGAAGTGACCATGGCATCATCTTTGAAACCCTTGACTCCCGTAGCTGCTCCCAGCATGGAAAAGCAACACCGATTATAATCATACCCATCAACACTCCCGTTTTGGCCAGGATTTTCCCGTTTTTCACACCCATCTCCTGTGAAACCTCCGTAATACAATCACGAAGAGACCGAGCGGGAAACCCCCGGAAAGCGGCCACGAACTGACCGTCAGTGACTGGAATGCTTTCACGCAATTTGTAAGATGGTCTTTATTTTTGTTTGTCCTTTGCAAGTGCCACTTGCAAACTTGCACACATTTAACAAGGGGAAAGTTAGGTTCCAGCTGTTTACCTGCCATTCTCCCGCTGTGTCGACACAGCGTATGTGACCGCGCTGATGACGTATGGTGTTTGCGTGAACAGCATGCACAGTGGGATGCAAAATATGTTAACTGAAAATGTACACACGACCTATCATTGCGTTCGGCCCGAATGTAATGACTGGCCGTGTTACGATACTGTGTTTTGGGGTGCCTAGTTTTTTTTGCTGTGTGTTTCCTTCTCTCTTCCTCTCTCTCTCTCACTTTGTCTCCTGCAGTCAAGGTGATTGGTTGCTGCAAAGAATGTTTCCTTTGAAAAGTCTGAGAGCCGGTGGAATGGATCCCTCTTGCGACTTTGCGGGCCAGTCGTAGGACTCAGGGCTCCGGCAGCCGCCAGACCAACACAAGCTTGTTCTGTGTAGTTTTCTTATGTTTCTTACATCAACTACCCACACAAGAAATAGAGAAAGTTCGTTATTTTGGTCCTACGCCTTTCACAGACGATTTATAATTATAAAAATATGATTGGACCACTTTACTTGCTATCAGGATGTAAAGAGATTTCCAACCAGCGTGTCAAAAAATGTTTCTGGACAGGATCACCTATTCTGCCTTTAAAGATGAACCCTTTGTGGAACAAGTTCTGTTTGCTGTTGAAAGCTGTGAATCTACATTAATCATTGCTGATACTGGAAAGACTAGCGAGTTCCTCCCTCACTCTCTGTCTTTATATATAAGGTCGCATGATCATCACCAGCAGGTGAGTAAAAACCCTGTATGTCACCCTAGATGACCACCCGACCTTCAGTTATCATTGCTTTGTGGCAACCACCAGGTCCTACGACCTCATCCTGAGATTAACTTCTAAACTCGCTTCCCCCTGAATCCAATATTTTACCATATTAGACATTCAGCTGACATGTACTTATACAAAGCAACTTACAGTATATTTATTGCTTAGGCACTGCCCCCAGAGCATGCTGGGGTTAAGTGCCTTGTGCAAGGTTGAAATTGTGATGAAGGATCCTGGTAACGCATCCCAGGTTCAGATCATAAATCACTGCCTTTAGGCTTTGAACCTATCCACCTTCAAATTACTCGCACAGATGTAAGCGGCCACCACCCTGTTTGGAAATGCTGCTGCTTGAGTCATATTCAGCCAACATAAATTCTCACATTATGCCCTGCTCAGCTCTCTATATTACTTTCTGTCAGTATCAGATTCCACTTAGAGATTCTGGCCAAGAGTGGAGTCAATGGCTTTGGGCCCTGTTACAAACAGGATACGGCCAAGCTTTACGGTCCAGCTGCGGTGGCATCTTCCAGTTTTGACTCATGAAAATTCTGTTTTCATTTACTCACCTCTGTCATTTAAACCTGTATCATTTAAACATTTTTCTTTTGTAAAACGCAAGAATGTTGACCCTGCTTTGTTGATACAATGAAGGTGAATTGAGTCTGTTCGTCGGTTGCGTGAAATCTCTTTAACATCTCTTTTTATGCCCCCAAAAATGTTGGAAAAATGTAAATGATGACAGAATTTCCATTTAATATCATTAGCTGTTTGCTTCTAGTTCACATGCTTCAAACACATTATACAGTATGTATTATATGTGTTGTATGTATGCATTATAGTAACATATTATATTACAGTCACATGTTCTGTTAGACAACAGACACCCGAGTATCAAGCTCCACATGACGTCAAACATGCGTGTTTAGGAGACAGATCAAAGAATTCCCGCATTTAGAGGAATGCTTCCTGATTCCCGGTTGTATATGGTGGTCTCTGATCGATAACCAAAGACCAAACCAGAATACAGTGCAGAAAATTAGACACATCCTGTCAAATGTTTTAAAGAGCAAGTATCATGGACGTATGAAACTCAAACCTTTTCTTTTTTACGAGCTAAGCAGAACCACTGATCTCATACTCTCACCACCCTACGCCTGTTTACGATACAGTAAAAAAAGCTTCTACTCTAAATATTTTCTTCTACTCTACACAACCCACATAAATGAGGGGTTTTAAAATCTTCTTGAAACGTTTGACCAAATTGATGTAATTAGTTCAATATACAGCATGTATGTATATTGTTCAAAAATGTATATACTGTATATGATGGAGTAAGCCTGACTTTTCTCACAACTTTCATGTGTCTTTGCATTTAGTCTTCCACGTTGCTGTTGGGTGAATTTTGTCATTCTTGAGGTTTGTTTCGGATCAAGTTCAACAGATACTGGACTGGATCTATCACAATACATGCAGATATGCTGATTAAAGGAAAAACTAGGAGTGGTCTCAATGTTTTCCACGGCTGTATATATATATTTCTATTTTTGTCCTACGTAAATCTAATTTTTAAACAGAATTTTTGGATTTTTTTGTATACTTATACTCTGATGTGGTTGCAGGATGTATTCCATCTGCACTATTTTTAATTGTTGGTCTACCGTATGCCATGTTCATGGAGATCACAATAGTACTGCAGATAATAAAATGTGATATGTTGTTAGAAATGAAAGCAGACCACTGTATTCTGTTTTCAGTCATTACTATCACTTCTGAGTACTCAAGTGTCCGTCCCTACAAAATCCAATTCATCTCACCCTCAAACATCTCAGCCGTGACGTTATCACCTCCTGTACATGTGGGTGTCAAACAAAACGTAAAGACTGGGGAGAAGTCTTTCGTATCAGCGTATAGTCCACTGGCAGCCCATCGCTATGGGAACGGCTGAGGTAATTAGTTAGAGTAAGTTACTAATAGTTGGCTCACCCATCCTGTGACACCAGTCTGTGACTAATGACGCCTCTAGAGATGCATGGTCAAAGCATTACATCCTACATATCGGAAATGGATTATATATTTTTTAAAATCATGAAAATTGTTCTGTATACATTATTTAATACTATTGAATGCTGATGTAAGCATTTATTGTTGGTTTGCTTAATTGGTTTTTAATTAATTCGTTTAAATAATACTCATCAAGTGTTGGTAAACCAAAAGTAGCCCTGCTGCACGGGGATAAACAAAGCATCTATTAAACTACAGAAAAGGGAAGCCACACCCAGCGTTTAACAACTTAATTTAATCCTCTCTTCTAGAAACACTGGTGTGGTAGGGTGAGGGCGAACAGAGTTATTAACTCCTCAAGCTTCCCCCCAATACACACACCTACACACACAAACCACACTGTAATGGCATAACACTGTTGAGCACATAAGAAGTTTTTTTTAATCAATTATTCACATTAATATGGTTTGGACTGCCCTCACATGAGACAGAGGGCCCTGGTTAAAAGCCCTAGTACAGTCAGAGAAACCATGCACACATACATTGGGTAAAAGCTTGGCTGAGTTGCAGATGCGATTTACATCCTGTATTAGGCTTTAAAAGCAGTAGACAGGGCCATGAATTATGTCTGATTTGGTGTGTGCTACAGAGGTTTACCATGCTTATGACTTTAGGCGAAGTTGTCCATTTGCACGCTAATACCGTATAAAGAGCAATTTCCAGTGAACATAAGTCAGTAGAAAGATGGTTGCTTGCCTCCATATGACAAGAGTCGCTTGTTGGCCTTAATCTATTAATCAAGCTTGTGCTATACTAGCATTGTGTATGTATTTAGTATTTACGTAACTTTGTGGTGTTTTTGCTTTGGATGTCATGGAAATGGTCTTCCATGGTGTTAGCTCTATATGGCTCCACCGGTACTGATGTCAGGACCATGGACAGCTCCACAGAACAGAGGCACTTTTTCTCAGAGGCACTTTTCCCAGGTGGATGCTGCACACTGGTGGTGGTTGAGGAGAGACCCCCCTCGTATGATTGTAAAGCGCTTCGGGTGTACAACAATACACAATAAAGCACTATATAAATGCCTCATTCATTTATTTATGTCTGGGCTGTACTTCAGCATCATAAACAGTGTCAGAGAACACAGCGTACCTATTTCAGAAAACCCAGTGATCACACGCAGTGTCTCTGGTAGGTGACCGTATGATGCTTTCAAACCTCCACAATCTGCTGCTAGACAGCTGTAAGTGCTTTGGTTTCTGGACACGGAGCTCTTGCAGTATAGCTGGAGATCGGGCTCTCTCAGCACCATGGAGAGCTCCGGCACACATTAGACACTTCAAAGCTCACTGCAAAAGCAGACTTCTGATCAGGCTCTGAGTAAAGAAGCAGTGACTGCTGTCCTGCTCAAAATAGGAGAAAATTGTGGTTTTCCGTTCTGTATCCTACAGCACAAACATTGACATTTGAACCAGAGTTGTTCCGTCCAAATGCAGAAATTTGTTTGGCATGCAATGTGTTCGGATTTAATTTTCTCAGTTTTATGGGCTCATATTAGCTGTAATTCATAATAGGGAGCTTTCCTTGCTTGCTGTTTTCTGCTGTCAACGCTATTGGAACAGTACGTTTTGTGAGATGTGCTGTACATAACCAGGGTTGAAATGAACAGTTATGATCAATATTCAACAGGGACGTTTCCTCCGTGTGTGGTCGCTTTAGGTATTAATGCATCGGATCTACTTACACGAACGCGTGGTAGAGCAGCGCCCATCCTCTCGGTCTCTCGAGCGCGTCGTAGATTAGGTTCTGGATCCGTCGCTTTCTGATGTTATTCCTCTTCACGGGACGAGTGTAGCCCAGGGGCGTCTTGGCGAGCAGACCGATGTTCTGCGAGCCCCGTTTAAAGTCCGAATCTTTGCCCGAACCGACGAGCAGGAACGCGCCGTCTCGCTCCTGCCCCGCGCATTGCTCCAGCTCTCCGGCCAGCGCGCTCTTCCGCTCGCGCGAGTCCTCGGCACCGCTAGCGGCATTTCTGGACCTGATCCCCATGTTCACTGCTCTCGAACCTCGGCGCCGCGCGTTTGGAAGTCCGGGATGGGGCGCATGCCATGATCCGGACGGGGAAAGCGCGAACTCCTTAGTGGCCGTGGGTCATTTAAGGACTTGGCTCGGGGAGGGAGGCGCGAGGCGGATGGGCTGTGGATTTAGAAAAAAACACAAAAGTCTGTCAAAACGCGCACACGTACGCGCGCCCTGTTACACACACTCACTGGTTACACAGAAATTTTGCGTTAAAAATGTCGATGCGCACCCATATCGAACATCGCAGCACTGACAAAGAGCGTATCTTGCGTCCGCAACACCGCCGCGCAACAATTGTATCGCCTGGACGCGCCTCTGAAAGCCCGAAATGAGCAGCACACCCAATGTCTGAATGCGTAAATATAACAGCGCTGCCACTGTCAATTGTATAAACACAGCTGTCTTACCGTATTCAACGCGCGTCCGCATGGTTACTGAATCCAATTCTTCCAATTGTTCTGGTGCTGCCGATGCACTTGAAGCTTGACTGTGGCGCGGGGTAGGAGGAGGCTCGCAGACGGGGGTTTCAGACACGAGCGCGAGACAGAGAGCTCGCGGGCACGTGACACACTACCTGACATAGCATCTCTGTGCCTCGTCAACCCAATATTGCAAGTGCCATCGTAACACAAAACCTCGAAAGGGCTGCTGGAGGTGTTTTCAGATTAATCATGCAGCAGCAGGTTAGGTAACGGTTGGCTGATTGGTGGCAATGTAAATCTAAAAGGTGTATCATAAAACTGTATATAAAATACACAAATTCTGTGTTTTATAGAACTTGGGCATGTGTGAAAAGTTCGTAGAACCGTCAAATGTGTTCAGGGCTAGTTAAAAGGGCGATATAAAAAAGCAACCAACATTTAAAATAAAACATCTAGAAACTAATGCAGTCCTAAAACTTACTGATACATCTGTATTACCCCTAATGGAAGTTGTTTAAAAAATATAGATCTTTTTAACAACCCATTTAGAGCACAAACAACTGTGCAACATCTGCAACACCTGACCTTAAGCCCACCATTCTCTGCTGTGGCTTACTTTTGACATTTACATTCATCTGATTATAGCAAATGGTAAAACATTGTAGCATGTCATCCATCAGCTGTGATATTGGCATCCGTCAGTATAATAAATAAAAGTAGGGAAGGAATAGCAGGTATTTTCAGCACCATAATAAATGTCAGTGGAGATCAGAAAGCTGTTATTGAAAAGAAATACCTGAAACACAATTACATGAAAAAATTTCAAAAATTGAAAGAGAAATAAAGTATTAGGATAAGACTCTTAGTTTGAGATATCCTCTTTTTTTTCTTTATACAATTTTCAGTCAATTTTTGCTCAATCAATCATCATTATTGCTATTGCTGCTTCTTTGCAAATTTATTCTATTTATATATTTAAACATAAGTGTATTTTCTCCTTTAATGTTTATTTTATTATGTTTTTATTTATTTATTTATGTATGAAATGCGCATCCACTCACAAAAATAAAGTTTTGATGTATTTACGGTAGGAAATTTACAAAATATCTTGATAGAGATCTTTACTTAATATCCTAATGATTTTTGGCATAAAAGAAAAATCGATAATTTTGACTCCTACAATGTTTTGTTGGCTTTTGCCACAAATATTCCCGTGCTACTTATGACTTGTGGTCCAGGGTCACAAATGTGTTTTAACCGATAAAATGCTCTCCTTTATTTCTATATTTTTTTCTTTTGTAAAATTGTATTTGCTAATACATGACAATGTGACAAATGTGAAGATAGGCTTACATGCTGTATATGTGGGAAACAAAGGGCAAATGTTTCATACAATAACCCTTGAAATGCTTTAATTCTCCTTGCCGGCAGAAATCCTGCAGATGTATTGGCAATATGACTATATTTCTATTTGTAAAGGCAATAAAGTACTCTAAACTGAAACTAAACCAGAGCCCCACAGTGAGGGAGCTTCTCTGGATTTCATTTATCATTAATGAGATTTACACTCTCTAGGAGAATAAGGTTTCTTAGGTTTCAAATCTCACACATCAAAGATGAGAATATTCTGTACACACTGTAGTTTGTACACTACCTGTGTTGTCTTATATAAGCCTGCACATGCAATATTTCATTTATATTGTTTTGATTGGCCTTTGGTACCTTTGTGTTTTTCAGTCTCTCTGCTGCAGTGGGAGTATCTGACTGCTCTCTCATGAATTGAAATGCTTGTTAGAAGGCAATCCAAGATGGCTGGATAGCCAACTAGACACACAAACCCACATAGAAGTAGAGCTGTGAACCCCTGCCATCCAGAAATCAAAGAGGGGGGGTATATACATTGCATTCAGGGATATTATAAGGTGACCCCGGTACCAGACTGCATTATGGGTTGGTACCTGTAAATCAAATCAAATTCAGCATATCACTTTATCTCTGCCTTTCCTACCCTGCGTATCCAATCATCCCATGTCCATTCAAATCCAGACCCAATTCCCAATTGAGATGAAACGACTGACGTATGTGAGAGATTTCTTTATTCCTATTTCAATAAATGCAGCTTTTAGATGAGTGCTATAAGTCTATATGGCTATAAGCCATAAATTTAAGTGCTTATAATGTCAAGCAGCTGGGAGAGATGCTGTTAACCTCTGAACGATAAAGAGCAGCTAAAGTCCAGCTCCGAGAGCTTGTACCACCATGCTCTGACATACACATCCCTCGGGAGGGGAGCATCTTAGGGCTAGAGGAAAAATGGTGAGAGAGAACAGGCAGAGAGAGGATGAAAAGAAAAGGGATCAATAGAAGTGAAGTAACATCAAAAATGCCCTGGCTCTGGAGTTAGACTCTTGGAAAGTCAGAGGAGATGAAATCTTCTCCTTGTCAGTGATTGGAGGGACAGCAGAGTCAGGGGAGTGGAAAAGACAGAGGGGAGAGAAAGACAAGAGGCCATCTTTGTCAGGGTGACAGGGGTTGAATAATTCAGTCCGTGTCCAGCTGATGGGTGAGATCATCATGCTTTATTCATTCTGACCGATATCGAAAACTTACGGTAGACACTGGAACTGACTTCTCCATATGATAATGCCAGTTTTAATGTGAACACAGTACATGACTCAAATAAAACACTTCAGATCAACCCTTTCATAGTAAATTTTCAGTAGCATAGAGTGGGGGTCAAAAGTCTGAGCCCATACAAAAGAAACCCTATATATAAAAAGTAATACAAATCTGAAACCTAGAAACAAACAGAACATTTTAGATTTTGAGACATATAGCTTTTGACTTAGAACATTAAAAAAGAAAGGATCGTTATTTTGATGTTCCTATTTGAATAAGCAAATCTGTGACATTGGCTATGTTAACTCCTAAACAAAAGATCAGTTTACAGTTTAACTTTTAAACTAATTATTATGCTCATAACCCTATTTGTGATCAAATATTATATGACATTAGAATATGACAAATAAAAGCATCCTCACAAGAGGTCTCTTTGATCTAATTTTAAATATATTTAAAACATGTGTAGCAATAGTTATTAAATTTGTAAAAAGGATTTAGACATGATGCTCTTTGATGTGTAATGGGTTTACTGCATTCTCAAACGCATCTCTGAAATGGCTTTTATAAGATTCAGTCCAGCGAAGCACAGGGGTGTTTAAATGTCAGCAGCAAAATAAATTACTCATCTGCTGACAGGAGTTTTTAATAAAGGGGGAAATGAAACCAGCAAAGCCCACCTGCACGTCCCGATAATTCACCTGCAGACACATAAAACATCAGGGGAAGAACACAACCTTCAACACTGAAGAATGAAACATTGAAAAATGGTGCAGAGCTGTTGAGTGTCAGCTCCAAAAAACTGTGTTTGACCTTTGGTGTGTGTGCGTGTGAGTTGTGTGAACTTTATATGCTTGCTCTCCAGAAAACAGAAATACTGTGGCGGCATGATCTCATCGGTTGGCAGTTCCGCATGTGTCTGACCTCTTTTGCACACACACAACTGTGTTTCACTACATTAGCGAGGATATCGCATAGACTTCCACTGTTTTCATACCAGGCTAATGACATTTTCTATCTCTGAACCAAACACTCACACGGACCTGCCAACATAACTGCATTTAAAGTGAAACACGATCTGACCTAAACTTGAGCTTTTTTCTGGTCTTTTACTTTTTAATGTAGTTCCTGTAGCTTGAATGGTTGAGTTTGAGCTAGCAATGTCAACGTCATGGGTTTGGGTGCCATTGACCATCATCTGTAGGCTTGTTGCTAAACCTCAGCAACATTAAAGGGATAGTTCACCCAAAAATAAAATTCTGTCATCATTTAGTCACCCTCTTGTCATTTCAAACCTGTATGACTTTCTTTCTTCTGCAGAACACAAAAGAAGATATCTTGAAGAATGTTGGTAACCAAACAACGACAGTACCCATAGACAAACATTGGTTTTGTGTCCATACAATAGAAGTGAATGGGTACTGACACTGTTCGGTTGCTAATATTCTTCAGAACATCTTCTTTTGTGCTGTGCAGAAATAAATGACACACAGGTTTGAAATGACAGTAAATACTGACAGAATTTTTATTTTTGGGTGAACTATGACTTCATTATGACTGGAAAATAATTTAAAATGAACTGGCAAATAGTCAAATGAAGTTTATTAATTTGACTGTGCATGTTTTTTTAGAATAGCGAAACAATTTTGCTTAAAATGTATTGCTTCAAATGCTTATACACAGTTTGAAACAAGATTAAAAAGCATTCAGAATAGTGTGTGTGTGTGTGTGTGTGTACTGAATATTTCACCGCTAAAGGTTCATCATCTCACACACACACACACACGCACGCACACACACAGATGACAAGCCTTTAGCGGTGAAATATTCAGTACGCTGTAATGAGACTGACAATTACTCATCTACTCGACTATATGTCTAATGAGAAGAGCTAAATATATTGCACATTATTTCATCACACACACTTCCACAAGCTCAGCAGAGTGTGTGATTATCACTTACGCTCTCTTGCTGTGTCATAGCATAGCATATTTTCTCTCTCTCTCTTCTCTCTCCCTCCCTCACATGAGCGGAGGCACTTCTGGATCATCCACAAAGTCTTTTGACACAGGCCTCTCCTCAAAGCCACAATGCTGATGTGCCTGTAATACCTGCGGGGGTTGGTGGGAAAAATATTTTCCTTTGGAAACAATGTTGGCCAGATTCCCAGCGAGACTTTTACTGGGATCCACCTCCAATAATTCACGCCCATGCGACATCCTACGGAGAGATAGATCGGACTGAGAACATTGTTTTGTTGCAGTATAGGAGTTTATAACTCAAGTGTACTCAGCACATCCCTGCAAAGTCGGGTTCCCCTTTTTCTTATTACTATTCAAAATTGACTTTGTCTACCTCTGAAATGACTTTTATGCGAAAGTAACCAAGCCCTGTCAGATTAAGGTATTGCAGAGCGGTGTATCATAACTGATGTTATGCTTCTCACAATCTAATCAAATTCAATCAAGTGGATAAAGTCCTACCGCCTATTCCTATTAAATATTTTATTTCATTAACAAGTAAATGACATTCAAAAAGTTAAAGGTACAGTGTATGAAATTTAGCGGCGTCTAGTGGTGAGGTTACGAATTGCAACCAACGACTCCACCGCTCACCCCTCCCTTTCAAAGCATTACAGTGGCTGACACAGCAGTAAGCTGTCGTCACATTTTCGCTTCTTTGCCGAAGGAGATAACGTATTTACAAAACACGCTCTTTAGATCAGTTTGTCCATTTAGGGCTACTGTAGAAACAACATGGCGAATTCCATGTAAGGGGACACGCGGTGCATGTAGATAGAAATAGCTCATTCTAAAGTAATAAAAACATAACGCTTCAGTATGTAAGGTCTTTATACATCACTGAAGACACAGTTATGTATATAATACTGCATTTCTGTCACTAGATCCTCCAAAAAATACACATTGGACCTTTAAATGCGTCAGGGTCTTATAATTTTGTCCCAAGTCTGCATCCACTAATGTTGTATTCAATGACATCAGCCTCTGGCCTCTTCCAAACACAAATCCTAGTATGATGGAAGGGGTCATAATCACAGATAAATCCCTCTTGACATACTGTAGACTTACGCTAAAAGGCTTGTGACTTCTGCACACGACAGGGCTTTGTTTAGACAGTTAGATAGCATGAGGGGGTAAACAATTTCTGTTTATTCGTGCCACCGCCGACTACTGTATCAGACCAAACACTATTACACAACATAGCATTTAGAGCGTATCTTATCTCTCTCTGTCTATCTTTCTCTCTCATGCTTTAAGAATAAATCACTGAAAATTTAATTAGAGCAGCAGCTGAAACCTGATTGGCTCCTGAATTACTGATAGTGAGTAATTATATTGTACATTCTGAGCCAATCAGCATCTTACCGGGGTACATTATTACACACGCAGATGATTTACTGAAACAGCAGTGATTTCCTCAGGGGCAGGAACACAAACACAGGTGTGTTGGTGTGTGTGCATGTGTCTGTGACTCACACAAAATAAATAACAACATCGCTGACCACGTTTACATGGACGTCAGTAATCAAATTATTTGCCTTATTCTGAGTAAGCTAATATTACGATTAAGGTGTTTACATGAGTTGCTTTAAGAATATACCTTTCATGTTCCCGTTTTACATGTTACACAGTTCGATTAATGGCATACGTCATTACGTCCCTAAGCGACGTCGTTCGACGTTCCCTCCATAATTTCATGTATCAACAAACAGTTCGTCTTCGCCATGGTACCACATACAGTTTTTGGTGTTTCATTTATTTTCTAGAATTGTTGGCATCTTTCTTGTTTCCCGTTCGGACCAAAAATGTGCTTTCTTGCTTGAAGCCATGTTGTTTGCCGTAAAATGAAACTGCTGTCCACTGCCGTGCGTGTGTGTAACCTGTCGCAAAGTGCCGCAAAAGTTCCTACGCGCCAGTAATAGTGTGATTAAGCTGTGTACGTGTCTATACCGCACTTCGATAATGCAACTAAAATAGGAGTACTCCTAAAATATACAGTTTGTACAGTATAAAAAACATTATGCCTATGGACCGTCCCCACGGAGATAGTAAACCAGACGTGTGTGTGTGTGTAAAGTATGCTGATGAGACATAGAGAGGATCTGACCTCCCGATGTGTCAGGAGGTCAGGCTCAAATGATGTCATCCATCAGTGTTAAGTCACACAAAAGAAGTATGTGTGTGTGTGTGGGTGGGTGGGTGCAAAGACATCAACCACTTTATCTGCATCTTATTTCCATTTTATCAGGTCCTCAATGTCATACCCCAGTGTTCACTTACTGTCCACCTGAAGGACACACACACAATTACACAATGCTGTGAAACTTAGTTAAGTCCCGAAATGAATTCCACACCACTGCCGCACGGGTTAATGCAAAAATACATTAAGACGCATCAGATTTTCCTGTACACACACAGGGGATATTGTTCTGCATTAAAGCAACCGCATGGGACCTCCTGTAGTGAACTGCAGAAAAACAGGGCACAGTGAGGTCTAGAGAGAGAAATCAAATATAAAGCAGCCTACGAGAGGTTATATTCAATTGTAATAGTCCATTAGGAGACTTTTCTTTAAAGCCACATTACTCTTACTTTCTTCAAAAGATGTAAAGGGAATTAACCAAAAGTGAACAGAAACCGGAGGTGTCAAGCTCCAAAAAGCATCATAACAAGTCTATTTGACTCATGAGACTTTAGACTACAGAAGCTCACAAAAACTACCATCTGACAGCTACTCTCACAAGCTCTACTTTTGAAGTTGTTAAATTGGTCGGTCGTTACCTTGTCTTGTTTTTCTCAGTTTTTAGGTCACCTCTAGTGCTGTTTGGTTTAGCAATGTGTTTCTTTGGTTTGATCTCTCCCTGTGCCTAGAAAAAATGCAAATATATCAGATCACTTTGGAAGCAGACTGGTTGTATGTAATCCAGACATGTATGGTTTTCTTAAAAAATAAAAAACAGATCTTTAAAGAGATAGTTTGCCCAAAAATGAAAATTCTTTCATCATTCACAAAGAAGATATTTTGAAGTATGTTGGTAACTGAACAACAATGGTACCCATTGACTTGCATTGGTTTTGTGTCCGTACAATAGAAGTGAATGGGTACCGCCGTGTTTTGGTTACCAACATTCTTCAAAATATCTTCTTTTGTGTTCTGCAGAAGAAAGAAAGTGATACGAGTTTGAAATGCCAAAATGGCGAATAAATGATGACAGAATTTTCACTTTTTGGGTGAACTATCACTTTAATAAAACATTGGATAGTTTAGACTTTAAGTTTCATTGAACCCTATAACACACTATGAGAATGAATTAGGATGGAGTTAATGGTCAAAGAGTGTTTTTCAGGTGTAGTGAGTGAGATGTACCAGGGGTAGTGTGAGGAGCAGGTGGCCGGTGGTTTGGGATCTCTTGGTTGTGCTGCTGTCGGGTTTAACTTCTGCAGGCAAAACCAGCTGGAACACCTGCGTACACACACACATTTTTATTCATGTGGGGTTTTAAGTGCTTGTCATGGTGAATGTAACCTACACCATAAACCACATATCCATCAATACTGTCACACATTGACACACACTGGAGTGTGGTGAGGCAAGGACAGTTACTCGTCCTGGTCTGTCGCAGATTTGTGGGGAAATGAAGCAGAATAAAGAGTGTAGATTTACTGCCGAGTAATCAGCTTTAAAGGTCAAACTCATCAGAAGAGAGAAAGAGAGAGGACGAGATGGATAGACTACCTTTCTTTTGATGGTCACTCTTACGTACGTTGGCTGAACATCCACATCCAGCAGTGAGGTGTCCAGATGCCTACAGTACAGAAAAGACCAATGTGAATGTGTGCTGTAGGAGAAAAATAATTGTAGAGAAATGCATCCAAAAATCATTTAAGAAGAGATAAACAATACGGCTGGATTAGTTCAATCTCACAGAACCTTATTTTTAGATTTCAGAACCTTTTTTCTTCCATAGGAAAAACTACAATTGTAGTAAAAAGTGCCCCGGAACTGTTTGCTTTCCTACATTCTTCAAAATATCTTCTTTTGTGTTAAACAGAACAAGAATTGTATAAGAAATGTATAAAGCAATTTTTCCTACTATGGTAGTTAACGGTGGCCAAGAACTGTGTGGTTACAAGTATTCTTCTAAATAAGAAATGTATACAGATTTGGAACAAGTTGAGGGTGAGTAAATACAGACAGAATTTTCATTTTTGGGTGAACTGTTTCTTTAAATACCACAATGCCTTAGTAAGTTCACTTTTTATGGTTAAACCTATAAAAAGTAAGTCTCAAAGCCCATTTGTGCTTTAAGTACCTGTATACATGCAAGTCCAATAGCATGCAGTTGTTGTTCTCATCGTCTGTAAGACTAAAGTCCAACCTTGTAAAAAGAAAACAGATGCTAGTAAAACATATTCATGCAGCCGAGCAACTGCTTTGAAATGAATAAGAAAGCAAGCACATTGCTTTCTACGTATGTGTTGATAGTCAGATGTGTGGCTATGCAAAGTATTGTGTATATTTCTGCATGAATTTGTGTACTTGGGCTCGTTGACGTTCAGCACTCGTCCATCTGCAGTGATCAGAGATCTGGGAGTTTTGGCTTCATGGTTCTCTCTGTATAAACACAGAAGTGCTTGTAAGAGAATGCGTTTAAAAGCAAGCTTAAATTTCAAACAATTACTATACATAAACTACATTAGACCTCTGCGTTCTCCAATAAAAACCTTTACAAAACTGGCAGCTGGCTTATAATTCAAACCTCTCCAGTCACGATGGAAGATTAGGAAATAATTCAAAATCAACATTCAGAAATATTACTTTGTTTAAGTTGAAGTTTGTGCTGCACCTTCGGTTAGAAATCTTCAGGGATTTCATTAATATAAATGTAAATGTTGAAATTGTTTCTGTTGTAATATTATAGGGTTGGTCGTAGCATCTTCAAGAACTATTACAGGGCTGTGAATGCTTCTCTGTAGTAAGACTACCTCTCTCTCTCCTTTGTCTTTTTCTTTTCCTCCAGATGGCGATGGGCTTCTAGTCTGGACTCTGGTGTAAATGCGCATGGCTTTTCCCAGAATTCCCTTTCCTTATCTTCTGCGTCTGTGTGAGAGCTTGATTCCTGATTCTGGTGAGTCATTCCAGTTTGTGTCTCAGTGACCAACCTGAGTGAAATATGATTGCTGGTAAATTAAAACAAAAAAGAAAGCGCTCTAACACAGACTAAATACACAAAACATGGCTCTATTGATCTCTATTTTTAATGCATATCTAATATAATTACAGGTATCTGGTCGTATTTATAATAAACTCACTGGTTTATTTGAGGATGGTTCTGTGTTTGCCCTTGGTCTTCCGTTTCTCTTAAGGCACTAATTTTTTGCTTCTCTCTCTTCTCTGAATACGCCGCCTCCTGCTCTAAGACGCGCTTTCTCACTGCATCCAGTTCCTGTAATGCCTCGATACGCTCAGCTCGTCCGATTGCTTTCCCATCCAGCCACTGTAAAAGGAAAAAAGCAATCATTTATTCACAACACCAGATTGAAAGCGCGCTTTTTCTCTCTCTTTTTATAGGGCGGTACCTGTAGCTGAGGGAGACAGGCTATTACACACTGTCTGTATCCCTGGAATTCAGCACAGGGGTTTCCAACCAGGTAGATCTCTCTAAGATGATGGTTGTGCTTTAGAGACTCAACGCTGCTCAGCTTACCCACAAAATTCACTGTGAGGTCCAGTTTCTGTAAGCTCTCACAGCCTACACAAATATACATTGTAGTGTAAAGCGTAATGTTTCAGGTACCATACATAACATTACGGATGTGTGTATCATGAATACATAAAACATTCATCATGCTAATATGGCAAAAACACAAACCATAACTGAGTATCAAAGTCACCTTCTAAATTCTCAATGACTTCAATGTTGTTCAGTGCCAAATTTAAATATTCCAGCTTCTTTAGTTTGCTCACATTTTCTGCAGAAACAGACATAAAAAGTATGTATCATGTTGATGCCGTATATTAACAAGCGTATGCGTTTAGTTTGTGTATTGTCACATAATGTACAGGAATGTCTGGTTACCTATCTTAGGGATGAGGTTGTTTTGTAAGTAAAGGATTCTGAGGTCTCTGCACCAATTGTGAATGTGCTCGATCCTCTCAATGTCCTGCTGATGGAGGGAAACCTCCTCCAGGGAAAAGATCTCGCCATTATTGTGCTCTGCTCTGCGGCGGATCAGATCCTCGCTGACTGAATACAGGAGAGAAAGAGAGAAAAGAGAAAGAGAGAGAAAAGAGAAAGAGAGGAGCAAATTACAAGCCACTGAACCACAATGAAAAATCTCATTTAAAATGTCCGCTATTTAAAAATATCCAAAATAACATTAGTTCAAAGGTCTATATGGTTTATCTTAAAATATATATTATAGTAATGGATAAAAACAAAGACTTTGTAAGAAATTAACTTACTGCGGACCATGGCGTGCCGGTGCTTGTGTATTGGTGTTGCTATAGATACGAACATGCGGAAGGATCTCGTGCGCATGCGTTGCCGTAGAAACATTCCAGCGGAGCAATATATAGAAGTGAACGACACAAGATTCAGGCAATCACTTAATATTTATTTCGACAAGTACAGCTTTAAAATTGACATTAAAATGTTATTAATTCTGAAAATTGCTTATAGAAAACACTTCGTGGTTATTCTGTATAAATAAAAACAAAAGAGAAGCAAACGTGGGGTTTCATTGGCTAAGTTTTACTGTACGTCCAAGACGCAACTCTGCCACCTAGCGGTTACTCAAATAGGTGACAGTTTCAAAACATAATATTTAAAAGCATTGTTTAATATTATTTAATGTCAATTGATATTTCATATTTTTATTTTACATTATTATTTAATTATAAAGGACTTGTCTATGAAGTTTTGAATTGAAAATAATCACGTTTTAAGTACATCAGTAATAATAGCATTTAAAGTGACCACAAACATGATTTATGACCTTTATATGATATTACATAACTTATTAATAAGAAGGGCAGACATTATGTTTTCTAAACTGAAAAATTGTATGCAAACAGGAGTGCCAGTCATACAATAAACAAGTCCACTAGATGGCATGCAGGAACTCAAAGGTATTTTTAACACAGCTGTTGATTATCCTTACATATTTGCTTTCATAGTTGAATGGAATGATATGGTAACACCCTATTTTTTGCTTAACTATAGCTTTAACAAAAACGTGCTTTATTGGTTGAGAGTGATCAATGTATGTGCTCCATTTGTGCTACTTCAATGTTTCAGTCTGAAAAGTTTGTTTATAAAGTTTCGGAACTGATTGAACTGGTTTCCGTGAGTTAGCTAAATCTGACAAAACCTTCCTTTGTGGATAATGAGGGATGCCTTAAGTTTCTTTTAAGATTTTTCTGGTTCTGAGTTTCTGAAGACACTACAATTGGAAGTTATATAGATTATATACACACATTTCCCTACATCATTAAAAGAGAGAGAGCTGGCAGTGATGTTGAATGGGTCTGTTGATCCAGAAGGAACAGAGAGAGGCTGGAAACTCTACACAGACACAAAGGCACATCAGGAACATTATATAGAAAAAAATCTCTGTAAAACATTCTCTCCTTTCCCTGTTGTCATGGCTCTGCTTCATTTAGTCATGTTTTTCTTGGTCCTGTAGCAGAGCCAGGACAAAGTCTTTGGTTATGTGTGGAGAGAAACATATTATTGTCCTTTTGACAATAATATACGTTCTCTCCAGTGTCTCGTCATTGGCCCCGCCCCTCTCGTTTCCTTGTTATCTTTCCCTGAGTGTTTTATGTTCCACACCTGCCTTCGTTCGTTATCCCTCGTTTGTCTTCCCCTATAAATGCCCTCATGTTTCATTGTCTTGTGCCTTTCGATTGTGTTCTGTCTGATGGGTCCCTGGTCCCATGTTGTTGCCCGAATGCCTGTTTCTTGCCTTTTCCTGGAACTGTGAGTTTTGTGTTTTTTGCCTTAGTTACCCTGCCGTGTTTTTTGACGTTTTGTCGTGTTTAGTTTTAGTTTTTTGCCCTGCTGTTCTTGCCCCCTCGTGGGAAGTTTTTGGTTTGCCTTTTGATATATCTTAGTTACCCTGTCTGTCCCCCATTGTGGGTGTTTTTTTGTTCTTTGTGTTGATTAAACTGGTTAACCCCTTCACTGCCGTTGCCTGCGCTTGGGTTCTTCTCCGTGTCTTCCTGACAGCTGTGCTGTTTTTCAGATCTCTGTCATCTGGAGGAAATGGATGTGATCATCTGTGTGTGAAAGCTGCTCCATCTCATCATGTCTCCTCCTCAGATCATCAATCTCCTGCTCCAGATGCTTCAAGAGTCCTTCAGCTTGACTCACTGCAGTCTTTTCCTGATCTCTGATCATCAGCTGGTATTATTTTCTATGAATGATAAATCAGATAAACTAAAGTTTAAAAATATAAATGTTCTATAAAATTTTAAATGATCTCATAAAAAAAAATATATATATGTATATATGTGTGTATATATGGAGCAAAACTGACATTAACACGCCAGACATTCAAAACAGCGTTGTTGCTCATCCAGCTGCTGGGACTTGCCTCCAAAAAGTTTAAGGCGACTAGTAGCTCTCAGGTGACTTAAAAGTCCTGATGGCGATGGGCTGACTTGGTTAACCCTCCTAAATCAGAAAAACCACCTTTTGCCCAGGATCCAAACCCCGAGCCAAACAGTAAACAATCCCAGCAGTAAAGCTTTCGCGTCTTTGTTGATGCTGTCATCCAGGTGTATGGCCTGTAGTTGTTGGGGGTGAAATGCCGCGCATAAACTTGGGTGTTCTGCACCAAATCGATCTCTGGCGTGGGTCTGCCTTTGCTGACTTTAAATGAAAAGTTAAAAGTTAATTTTGAAAACGGCGTTGTTAATAAATAGGAAACGATGTCCTCATTCATGCATTCATGCATTCATGCATGCATGCATGCATGCATGCAACGCGCTACTAGTTTTTTAAACGTTTCTGTCCAGTTCCCACAGCGGACGGAACTTGTCATAAAGTTAGACTACGTTCACACTGCAAGCCTTAATGCTCAATTCAGATTTTTTGCTCAGATCAGATTTTTTGCTGTTCACACTATTTTTAAAATGTGGCCAATATCAGATTCCAGTATGAACTGGTGATGGTTATAAACTGAATCACATGCGCAAAACAACAATAACACGTAACAGGCAGCTCGCTTTCATACAGAATTAAGCAAGGGTCAAGTCAGCGGGTGTGTTTGAATTTCTGCGGTCCCTCAGCCAAGGGAGGCCCACCGCAGGTTGATCAGACCTGGGTGTGTGTCGCATTGTTACAAGGTCATCTGGCAGCCCATTCTGTGTCCATCCGACTCAACCACAGCCATTGGCTTCTTCTTTCCACACCACTGGCCAGTTCTTGATTATCCTCCACTGGACCTGTCCTCTGAAAGTGACCTATTGTCAGCTATGATGACCTCTGCACTGAATTAGCTCACAATGATGGCAACATTGTTGTACAAACAGCATATTTAGACTGATTCTGTTCCTTTTAAATAAAGAGTTAATAGAAGTAATTTAAAATGATAATGAATGTTTTAATAGTTTTATTCTGCGCATTACAAGATGATGATTGAGAATCATTATAGAAAGGGGTTTGAAATGACCGAAATGCGTATTATCACTGTTTATGCAGTATTTTTATTAGCATCTTGGACAGATCTTTAGCATGTGTATATTTGTTGCTAATAATTAAAAACAATTTGACAAATGCCAGTAAGAGAATAAATACATCCACTAGGTGATAGCATCATACAGACACAAACTGAAGTTCAGACACTGTAAGACTACCCATTTGTGTTTATCTGTTACATTCACCTGCATCTGTTGTCGTCATCATCTAAATATTATTTGTAGAATCTCTATATCATATAGGCTATATTGTCAGATCACACAGTTTCACTGATCCTTTAGCCCAAAACCCAGGATAGAGAGGTTGAGTGAATGTGGTGTGGACTCTGTGGATGAGGGTCATTATTGTGTCAGAGACGCTGTAGAAGGACAGAGTTCCTGCACTGTGATCCACATACACTCCTATTCTACAAGATCTGGACACTACAGGGAGTTCAGTCTCAATGTTATTGTGCCAGAATGAGTAACTGTAATCAGAGCAAAACAAACTCCAGGACTGATTATTACGTCCAAACAAAAATTCAGGACCTCGTCCCTTCCTGCTGATGCTCTTATGAACGCACCTCTCCACTCCACTCGACCTCCCAGTAGCTTCCAGTCCACTCACTCTCTCTACACAACACCTGATAACATCAAATCTGTCTGGATGATCAGGATACTGATATAAAATCAGGATATCTTTCTGTTCTTCAATGGCACACAGTACAAAATATGCTCTGTTGAAGCATTTTTTTAGTAGATTATAACCAGATTTAGATCACTCAAGTAAAAAATTATTTCAAATATATAGCGATTCTGTTCGAACATAATGTGTTAATCGAAATAACTTATTTTACATTTCCATTTATTAGTTTAGCAGATGCTAAAGCGGCATTTAACATTTTGTCAAACGATAAAAGATTACCGAGCCATGTTTACAAGTAGAATTATGGCTGAGGCAAGGGAGAACTGAACAACAAGAAAGAAACAGACACAAGGTTTCTTTTTTATGAAGATATTCATTACTATAAATTTATAATATTACAGATAAATTAATTGTTTTTGTTCAAGACACTTCTAACATTTAAGTTAGTCTGGGACTAGACTTAAGCCCTTTCCGGGAAACCTCCCCTATACGTTACAATGTTATTATGTGTTTGTTTTTTGTTGAGACTTGATCTTGGATTCAGGATTGGGAATTATCTCAATACACATAACTATGAACACCAACATACAATAAGTTATATATTATTTACATATTTACATCTCTACAAAACATAATAGGTATTTACATGATGTGGTTTGCCCTATTTTTTTAGAGAAATGTGTGCTTTTCACCTCTAGCAGATATCTTTTCTGTCTCTTCTCTGCAGAAATTCTCCAGTTTCTCTTTCAGATGAGACACAGATTTTCTGTGGCAAGTACTGACAGTGATACTGAGTGAGGCTGTAGATCCAGGAGGAACAGAGCGAGACTGGAAACTCTACACACACACAAAGACATACATTTCATAGGAAATCTCTGTAGAACACACTCCTGTCCTGTTTTTCAGATCTCTGTTACCTGGAGGAAATGAATGTGATCATCTGTGTGTGAAAGCTGCTCCAGCTCAGTGTCTCTCCTCCTCAGATCATCAATCTCCTGCTCCAGATTCTTCAAGAGTTCTTACTCACTGCAGCCTTTTCCTGATCTCTGATCAGCTGTATCACCTCAGAGTGACTTCTCTCAATGGAGCGGATCAGTTCAGTAAAGATCCTCTCAGTGTCCTCCACTGCTGCCTGAGCAGAGCACTGTTAGGACACGCACACACACACACACACACACACGCACGCACGCACGCACACAGTATGTTATCCACAGTGGACTTCAGTGGGATCAGGACGAGCAGCTTGTAGTTGAGTGTTCTTCAGTTTCTCCACCACTTCAGCCAGCATGGTGTTTTTACCTAAAACAGGTCTTGGACTGAAGGTCTGTCTGCACTGAGGGCAGCTGTAGACTCTCTTCTGATCATCCTGATCCCAGCAGTCTGTGATACAGCTCATACAGTAACTGTGTCCACAGGGAACAGTCACTGGACCCTTCAGGAGATTGTTGGACTTTAAAGGCAGTCCTGCATGCTCAAAAATTTGCACAGAGACGTTCTCCAAAATTAAACAGAAGTTTTATTATCAGATGTAAAAAGGTAACAAAGCTTTGGGTTGTCAGACGATCTCCTCACTCCACCACAAGCCAACCACCCAAAATATTCAAAAACACCCATATTTATTAAGTATGTGACGTCGCTCGTATCTTCTGACTCCTCCTCTGCCTTATAAGGAGTGCTGCTCCCTTTCCACCAATCACCGTGAAGTCCTTTTTCTTAGTTCCTGTAAAATAACATTTCAAAACGTATATCCTGTGGTCAGTCACCAGTCCTGAGGAATGTTCTCCAGGACAGTTTCTTTTGGGGAGTGGTCTCCTAGAAACAGTTTATTGTGGCCGGACAACATACCAACATTCTTAACATTCTTTTAGTAAAAAGAAAACACTCAATCATCTAATGTTTTTAATTATATAGCGTTGTTTCTTAATCCTATGATTCATTAAAACACATCACAACTCATGATTATACTTAAAACATATGCAGTGGATTGATTCATAACATTTTTATGTGAAAAAACACTCTTTGTGTGTGTGTGTGTGTGTGTGTGTTGATCTAGATAATTTATGGCTCCAACCCCCATTTGCCACAGTAACTATTTTACTGAGTAAGATAGCAAGCACATGACAAAAGCACATAGCTTAATGATTTAATGAAAGAAAACACTTATTGATTATATTGATATTTAAATCATACTTTTATCTGAAAAATATTCCTCCCCCACCGAGCGAAACAGAAAGCACACGACAAAACCACACAGCCCAATGAAACAAATGAAAGAAAACACTTATTGATTATATTGATATTTAAATCATACTTTTATCTGAAAAATATTCCCACACCTTCAACCTAAACAATGGATAAAAAGAGTGGACTGCCGCCTGGTTTGTCTTTGAATTCTGATCTTCTGAATAGCCATCAGGCTCTATAGATGAATAAAAATACTTTTTTTATGCTATACATCCACACTCAGTTAGTTCAAACTTCAGCTCAAACCGAAGTTATATGCAGAGTAAACATGCAGAGTTAAAAATTCACACAAAAAAAATATTAGAAAAACACTTCCACCACATGCATTGGGTTGTTCCTCTAGATGAGACAGTCTTATTTAGTTACACGAACACTAATTTCACCTTGCTTCTCCATGATTGCAGCCTAAATTAACGGACTAGGTTTTGGACCGTTTGGGGAGATCCCCAGCAGATTCCACATAAGTGATCGCTCCGTGTAGACATGTTCTTCACCGCTAACAGATTGCTACCTCTGAAACGAAGAGGTCTCAAGACTAATAAATCATATAGTCCTGAAGGCCAGTCCCAAAAGCACTGAAAGTGAGAGCAGATGATATTATTAGCCTGACATCATCAGGGTTCTGGCACACAAAATGAACATGCAGACTAACAATGAAGTCTACGCATCCTATTTTGGCCGTTTTATTAAAATGTACACATCTGAGACTCACTTCCAGGAAACTGAACATCTTCCTTTGTGTAATTGGCCGTGGCCTAATGGTTGGGTGGTGCCCTTGAGCAAGTCACCAACCCCTACTTGCTCCCTGGGCGCTGCAGTCATAGCTGCCCACTGCTCCGGGTGTACGTGTGTTCACCACTTGCTGTGCGTGTGTTCACTACTCTCTGGATGGGTTAAATGCAGAGGTCACATTTCGGGTATGGGTCACCATACTTGACAAATAGGTCACTTCACTTTTATGATAACCCTCATGAAAATTTTGAATATTGCGTATTTGATAGCAAAATATTTTTTTTACTTTTGTTTTTATTTTACTTTTTTAAATGCCAGTCAATAACAGTAAAAATATTGATTTTGTTAAAATAATTAGATTTGTGGGTGAAGTAAGTTAATTAAAAAAAAGTATAAAAATTGTGTATGATTGCGGTTGTTAACATAAACCATAAACAATGTTTTTACAGTATGTTTTTCATTTATATTACATACAAAAGGCTTACTAATTTATTTTTGTACAAAAAGTTATATATTTTTACATTAGTTAATGATCTAAGAGGTCTTTAAAAATCATTTGGTTGAGTAAAATATGGACAAACACACCTGTTGGTTTAAATTAACCTAGAAAATGTCCATATTTGACGCAGCCATGGGTTGACACAACCCTACATGTTTTAAGTATACATTTATAAATTAACATACATTTTCAGTTACTCACTTACTACAAACATTTTTTTACTTCATAATCAGTGTTGGGTAAGTTACTCTGAAAAAGTAATTAATTACTAGTTACTAATTACACATTCGATAATGTAATTAGATTACTGTACAAGTTACTCTCTTCAAAAAGTATTTAATTACTTATTACTATTTACTTTCTATATCCTACATCAACCTTGATGAGTTAAGTGATTCAAGGATAGACATGAAACGGCTCTTTTAATTCATTCAAATAAATAATATTAAACTACATAAAGTATTATTATTAATTACAAATGTGAGAATTATACATTAAAGCATGGATTTTAAAGTTAGACTTTGAATTTTGATGT